>NC_139517.1:16848016-17405516 GCF_947247035.1 Vipera ursinii | reverse complement strand
GGAAAGTCATGACATGTCACATGATGTTGCGAGTTTGAAACCCCTGTTCTAAGCTAAAAGCCAACAATGGCTGAGACCTATATATACAAATGTGATGGCAACTTGACTTTGAACATAAGATTCATTGAAACTGCTGTTGTTAAATTTTACATATTTTGTGTTCAAAGTACTCTGTTAAGTACAAAATAATGACTACTGTACTCTTAAAATTCTGTAAGCAGAACCTTTCTTAATATAAGTCTCCTTTCTTAAAACATGTACTCACAGCCATTTGTTTAGCAAACATTTGAAAGTTACAGCAGCGTTGAAAAAAATGCCTTATAATCAGTCCTCACACTTACAACCATTGCAGCACACCCCCCCTGGTCACATAATTAAAATTCAGCTTTGCAGTTGGCATTTATTTATGCCAGTTGCAGCATCCCAGGGTCACGTGGTCATCATCTGTGACTTTCCCAGCCAGCTTCCTACAAGCAAAGTCCGAGGGGGAAGCCAGATTCATTTAACACTCACAGTGATGCGCTTAACAACTATAGCAAAAAAAAAAAAAAGGTTGTAAAATTGAGCACAACTCACTCCATAGCTGCCTTGGTTAGCAATGGAATTTGTGATCCCAACTGTGGTGGTAAATCAAGGACTGCCTGTATATTATAATGGCAGAGCACTTCTTTCTTGACAACGCAGCTAAGTTTACAGACATCTATATTTTTATACACAAATTTACAGAAGTAACTCCTATAGAGCGGTGTTCCTCAACCTTGGCAACTTTAAGATGCAACTCCCAGAATCCATGCTGGTTGGGGAAGGTTGAGAAATAATACCAAAGAATATATATATAAAACACTTCAAAGTGCAACATTTTCACCCTAATAAATCCATAGAATTACTTTAAGGATAAAGGCAATCAGAATTGGGAGCATAAACCAATTCACATACTGTATAGCCCAGGGGTAGGCAACCTCGGCTCTTTTATGACTCACGGACTTCAACTCCCAGAATTCCTGAGCCAGCTGGCTCAGGCATTCTGGGACTTGAAGTCCATGAGTCATAAAAGAGCCGAGGTTGCCTACCCCTGGTATAGCCGAAGCAGCTTAGTTTCAAGCTTACGCCAGAGTTCAGGTCCAACCTCAGCCAGAGATTTGGTTAAAAGGCCTGAGGTAACTTTGAATTACTAACCATTTTAAAACCTGTTTTAATCATAGCTATTTGGTGAAATGTAGTTTTCTTTTGATGTTTAAATTTTATTTAGCTGATTGTAATGGAATATGAAATACCCACTAACATAATCATCACAGTAGTTGAGATGCTACATGTGGCGAATGGTTTTTATTCAGGACCCTGGACCCAAACCCCTATAATCACACATCTAAGAAAGATGTGTGTTACTACAAGAGCATCCTCAGCATTTTGGAAACTAAGAAATAAGCCTTCTTGTTTACTTGATGTCCACTTTTTTAGTTCTTGGCTGTTCTGACTCTGGTTTCCAGTTTCATACATTCTTAAATCTGGTTAGTCTCAAGTTATATGTAAGTGAGTGGGAGCAAATTTCATTGCTTTATTTCCCAATCCATGAAGTCCTCGACTTATGACCATTCAAAGTTACAATGGCATTGAAAAAGCGAGTTGTGATTGGTTTGTACACTTATGACCATTGCAGCATCCCCATGGACACGTGATCAAAATTTGGGCACTCGGCAACTGGCATGTATTTATGACGGTTGCAGTGTTCCCAGGGTCATGTGATCCCCTTTTGTAACCTTCTGACAAGCAAAGTCAACGGGGAGGCCAGATTCGCTTAACAACCACATGATTCACTTAAAATTGTAGCGATTTGTTTTAACAACTCTGGGAGAAAAGGTCACAAAACGGGGCACAGCTCACTTAACAGCTGTCTGGCTTAGCAACTGAAACTTTGGGCTCAATTACGGTCGTAAGTCGAGGACTGCCTGTATGATCTACCAGTCCTGCCTCTGGGATTGCACTAAGGTAGGCATTAGCCGATACAAAGGAGGGCATTTAGGACTGAGGGGCTTCCAGTCTGCAGCCCCTTCCCTTGCAGGATCTAGCATCTTCCCTCTTGTGTTTATTTATGTCGAAAGGTGAGAGAGACGTGTTCAACGTTTTGCAAGCTTCTGCTGATAGGAAAAACAAAAACATGACAGACTTATCACCTGAAAGAGAAACTTGTTTAAAAAAAAATAAACTAAGTTGAGAATATAGCAATAGCAAGGCATGGTAATAGAAGATACAAACTGCTTGAATAGTGTACATCACATAAGCCAATGGAAAAAATATATCCAAAGATCTGCAATCACCATTCCTAACCAGGAGAGCCATTTCCAAGGCTGGGGAAAAAAAAGGCAGGGTCCCAAGACTTGCAAAGAAAATGGAATTTCATCGTGCCTCTGTGTATGCTGACCCATTCCTCAACCCTACTGAAGCAACAGCCTGTCTGCTTCTCAAGTTTGCCAATCTGACATACCTTTTTTTCCAGTTTCCCATATTTGAAACACTTTTAAAAATAAATTATCAGACAGATCCTGCATTCCTACACAGGCCAAAAAAAATAAAAAGCTCATTTTGCTGAACAAATGTACTGGATTACTTATTTGGAAAAGAAAGTTGTGGATTCTCTTTACTTCCCATCATCCCCCAAGACTTAGCCATTGTTGTAAGCAGCATCCTGAACTAATAGTGATTAAAATATGGCTCTCACCAGACTGCCCAACGTTCTGCACAAAAATGCAGTAGTGTGTGTGTGTGTGTGTGTGTGTGTCAGAGAGAGAGAGAGAGAGAGAGAGAGAGAGAGAGAGAGAGAGAGAGAGAGAGAGAGAGAGAGAATGATTGCCAAATGATTTTGAATGTTTTTTTAAAAAAACATCTGAGGTGTTGAAAGCACTTCGGTGTTCAAGAGCAGTGTGCTAATATTCCTGCCTTTCAGTTATAGCTAGAAGAGAGTTTTCCCCCAGATTTTGTTTTCCATACCTGTTGGGACTACAATTCTTACCTGCGTGAACTCAGATAAAGCATCATACACCCTGTTACTGATAGCTTAGGGATGATGGGAATTTGAACATCTGGAAGGCACACGCTTGTGAATACTATCCTAACGAAAAAGAACTGCCAACCGACTTCTCTTCCAAAGCTTTAATGGCCAAGCCATTCAAAGGTACTCAACCTCGCCTCTCCCTTCTCAGCGCTGCAACTATGAAGACAAGGAAAGCGCAATAGAAAATAGGGCTCATTTCCCAGTTGAAGTTGAAGATCGAAAGAATCCTTTAAAAACGATGTTTTTTTAGGCTAGGGAAGCTACACTGAGATGGGGGAAAGCTACTAGTAATAGATGCGTTTTGCAGGAGGATGGAAAGGAAGTTATGCAGCAACAGCTTACGAAAGTCTTCCTGCTGATCATTCAGCTTAACAGCAGCATATTGCAGTTTCCAAAGAGATCTTCTGTTTACTCCAGCTTACCGCTGGTTCAGCGGACGTAGGACAAATGGGGGCGTTTCCGTCAGAGGCCGCCAACCGGCAGAGATCCAGATATGGGTGTGAACTTCCACCGTGTCAAACAGCCAAGCTACCGGTCCATGTTGTTTTCATCAGGTTGACTATGGAAGCAAAGACGCAGCAAAGTCTCACAGAAATCCAGCTCTTCCTTTTTTTTTTTTTGCAAATTTAAAAGAAAAAAAAAGAAAAAAAAAAGAATAGGTGATCAGGCAAACGCTTGAGATTTGTGCAACTTTACACAACTACTAATAAATGCTCAACTAATGACAACTTGCATTGCAGACAGCAATCAGGAACATCTGCCTTGCTGACAAACCTTCCGTCTCAGTATTGTTGCTTCCCCCCCACCATTTTGCCCAATAAATGACTTTTGTGTTAATTCCTGTAGTTATCTATCGTTAGGCCACTACAGCTCATACAGGCAGTCCTTGACTTACAACTGGTGCTTAATGAAGTTATGATGGACTTTCCCAGGGCTACCTATGACCTGGGAAATTCTGACATCCAGATTTCCCCCCACCCACCCACCCACCCTGCAGCGATCACATTTTGGGTCCTCGGCAATTGGCCCACATTTACGGCCATTTGCAGCATCCCCAAATCACGTGATCATGATTTACAATTTTTGCTGGAAACTGGCACTTCCAGTTTCTGTCAAAAAAAAAAAGCCTGTCGCAATGGATTCGCTTAACAACTGCGGCATTCACTTTATGACCACCACCACCAAAAAAAAAAAAGTCACAAAACTGGCTGTGACACCATGGTGACCTGTTTTTTAACAACTGGTGCAACTTTAATTGAGCTATAATTCTCAATTACACTCATAAATCAAGGACTACTTGTAGGCAAGTCCCGACTCAGATCTCTGACGGGACAATTTCAGAGAGGGGGAAAGAAAGGTAAGGCATTTTTATTTGGAAAGCTTCCATGTCCAACGAGAATGAACAATATGTCTCCATAATTTATTAGCTTTCCTTAATTGTGAGTGGAAAAAGATTTCTTCTTCTTTGTCTTCTTCCAAGAGCTGTATTCCAGCAGGATTAATTGAGGGTGGGAGGACCTATTCCATGCCAAAGAGAGAACTCAGCAGTTAGTGTAAACTTGAACAAAACCTGGATCGCGTTGCCCATTTTCTCTTCCTTCACAGAAGAGGCTGCAGGAGAAAGCGACGGGGAAATTGTTCCAGGCATCTAAAATAACAATCTGGAAAAGCTTTTACAATTAGGCTGCAGTCCACATGAACTGAGTTAATGACTTGCAGGAGCCTTAGGCAACCCCAGCCCCCTGCAAAGCCCTAATGTCCATCAGTCCCCACTGGTGTGACCAATGTCTAGCTAGGGAAAGTGTGGGAAAGTAGACCAAAATCTTTGCAGGGGAGCAGGTGACGTCCTTATCCACCCTTGCCCAAAGTATTTCCATGACCTTCAGACTCAAAAAATGTGAATGCAATCCTTTGAAGTGTGACTAATAAGCATGACACTAGTAGTGTCAGCCACCCAGGTAGACCAGCTGGGAAACATGACCGGATAAGCTAAATCTACTTCACCGTAAATCTACAGTAACAGAATCTCCTCAATTGCGAGAGTATAATTCTCCCACCATCTGTTTTACAACCCAGGGAAACTCGGGTCCCTTCTCTTTCCCTGCCCATTATCCAGCTGCAGGCTATATTGTCACTTCTCTGTTTCCTAGGCAGTGTCACCTTGTTCCCAGGGCCATTCCCACATACCATTACAGACGGTCCTCGTTTAGCAACTGCCTCATTCAGCAACCATTTATGGCTATGAAAAAGTATCTTTATGACCAAGCCTCACATTTTGCAGGTCTGTAGACCAAAGGAGAGCTGAAGTAAGCATAAACACAGTCGTGGTTTCGCTTAACCACCATTTCACTTAACCAAGTTGCCAGTCCCAATTGTGGTTGCTAAATGAGGACTACCTATAGGGATAAAGGTAGCATCAAATCTACCTCACGTGTACTGGCTGTCTTTTTTTTTCCTCTTCAACATCCATTAAAGACCAATTTTGAGTATCTTGTATCTTAAAAAACATTTCATTTCAAACTAGCTTCTAGCACTTGTAAGCATAAAAAAAGAAATCATGTATTTAAGCATTACAATATAAAGCTATGGCTGCTGTTTTAAAATGCTGAAAGTAAGACAGGATTGATATGTGTTATACCTCAAATGGTTTAACCAAGCTCCTTAGTCAAAAGTCCTCGCAGTGTCACCTGCCTGAAATGAATATAAACAATATACTTCCTGCTGGCAAGATTACCATTGGTAGTGATTGAAAAGAAAGGATATAGAGAAAATTAAAACCAAAAACCAAACAGTGAATGGAATGAAATGAAACAGAATCAATTTAGTGACGAATCATAAAACCCTGATCCATAGTAGTGTGGGAGTGGCTTTGTCAATGTCATATTGTCTATATACAATACAATCTAACCCGCACAATCTATAGAATCAAAACAGCTAACGATTCAACAATTGACCTACGGGATACAACAAAAGAAAGGGGGGGGGAATTGAAAGCAGGGGTAAATTAAGAAAGTAAATAGGCTTATTTCAATTACACCGTTTCATTAAATTTGTATTTATATACACACACACATATGAGCATACAAACACATCTTCTAGAATAGGGACTGTCCGGCTAATCAAAAGAACAAATATATTGGGGAACTGTTTTCCCTGGGTATCGGAAAAGAACAAATCAATTAGGGTTTATTTAGGGTTTATTTATGCCGGCTGAGAAATTCTGGGAGTTGAAGTCCACAAGTCATAAAAGGGCCAAGTTTGAAGACCCCCTGATTTAGAAGAAAGAAATTGGGTAAGATACGGAACAAACAGAACCAGAGAGACAGACTGATTTCCCAGAGGTGAGGAAGAATGAGGAAGCTGGTCCCTGAGATCCATGGAACATGCCTGAAGAGGCTGGGTTGTTGTTCTTCTTGTTGTTTTTAAGAATGCCTTTGAGGTTTGAAGCTTGGATGGGTGGAAGAGTGATCACCCTACAGCAGGGGTAGGCAACCTCGGCTCTTTTATGACTCATGGACTTCAACTCCCAGAATTCCTGAGTCAGCTGACTCAGGAATTCTGGGAGTTGAAGTCCATGAGTCATAAAAGAGCCGAGGTTGCCTACCCCTGCCCTACAGCAATGAGCAGAGAATCAGACGTCAGCTGAATGCCAACACAGCAGTTTTCTAAGTGTAGAATATTGTGTATTTGTTTGTGTGTTTTTTTGTTTTAAATGCCTTCCAGTCAGTTTTGACTCCTGGCAACTGTCTGGACTGGTTTCCCTGGCAAGGTGTTTGAAGTGGTTTCTCATGCCTTCTTCTTCCCAGGACTGACAGATAATGACTGGCCCCCAAGTCTCCCAGATGGCTTTGTGCCTAAAACAGGACTAGAACTCATAATTTCTCAGTGTCTAATCTGGTGCTATGGCAAATCTAGACAGCACACTAAAAAGCAGAGACATCACCCTGTCAACAAAAGTGCGTATAGTCAAGGCTATGGTCTTCCCAGTTGCAATGTATGGCAGTGAAAGTTGGACCATAAGAAAGGCTGAGCGCCAAAGAATTGAGGCCTTTGAACTATGGTGCTGGAGAAGACTCCTGCGAGTCCCTTGGACTGCAAGGCGATCAAACCGGTCAGTCCTAGAGGAGATCAACCCTGACTGCTCTTTAGAAGGCCAGATCCTGAAGCTAAAACTCAAAGACTTTGGCCACCTAATGAGAAGGAAAGACTCACTGGAGAAGAGCCTAACGCTGGGAAAGATTGAGGGCAAGAGAAGGGGACGACAGAGAATGAGGTGGCTGGATGGAGTCACTGAAGCAGTAGGCGTGAGCTTAAATGGACTCCAGAAGATGGTAGAGGACAAGAAGGCCTGGAGGAACGTTGTCCATAGGGTCGCGATGGGTCAGACACGACTTCGCAGCTAACAACAACAATCTGGTGCTTTAACCACTACATCAAACCCCACTTTTTTTTTGGTCTTCCCAAGAAAGAAAGAACTGAATACGCAATGAATGATTCCATCTGTACTAGAAATAAGCAGGGTGGGCATCCTAGTACATAGCTGATCACAGTAACTCAAAAGCATAAGCCTGACTCGGACCGATACGTGCCCAGCTGCCTCCCTTATACTAAGGATGGGCCAGAGAAAAACCCAAAACAGACTTACTGAGTCTGTTGTAAACATGGCCCCATAGCTACTTGTGCGTAAGAAAGGGACCATCATGTTTCCATCTGGCAACGTTATGGGGCCTGGCAAGAGAAATAGGAAGGGTGGTAGTTAAAAGACAGAACCGTGAAGTTGCTTTTCTCATCCCCTCCACTTACTCCATTATGCCAATTGTTTAATTATCAAGCCCGGTGCAACCTAATTGCTATGTTCGTTGAAAACTGTCGGCTGCTAACAGCAGGGGTGGGGAAATTGTCTGTTCCAGGAAAATGCAAGAGAGCCACTTGCACCAAAGTAACATCGCTCTCTTCCTCCCCCTCCCCAATCCTCAATTCATGCTAAAGCAGAGACGGCAGCTAGAACCATGATTGGCAATCCGGTGCCCTCTGGTTGCTCTGGATGACAACTCCCAGAATTTTTTTGCCGGCAGCCATACTGGGTAGGACTGATGATAGCTGAAGTCCCAAACATCTACAGAGTACCAGGCTGCCTGTCTCAGTTACATAAAGAAATTCACAAACGCAGCTTGTATTGCATGGAAAGGCACCATCTCCCACATACCCTTTTGGGTGCTGAACAATGGGATCCTACATTTGGCATATACAGCAGGGATCTGCAACCTTGACAACTTTTAAAGACTTGTGGACTTCAGCTCCCAGAATTCCTCAGCCAGCTTTACCACGGCTATTAAGCGAACCACAGCACTTGTCAAGCGAATCACCCAGTCATTAAATGAAATCCAGCTTTCCCCACTGGTGGAAGCCAGCTGGGAAGACTGCAGATGGCAATCACATGACTCCAGGACTCTGCAGCTATAGAAATAAATACATGCCAGTTGCCAAGCACCCAAATTTTGATCACGAGACCCTGGGGAATGCTGCGATGGCCATAAGTGTGGGTCATAAATCACTTTTTTCAGGACGACTGTAACTTTGAACAGTTGCTAAACGAATGGCACTAAGTCTTTGGGATCTCATCCCAAGCATGAACTTCAAGACAAGCACAAACCTCAAGACAACCAATCAGGTGATGAGAAATAAGGAAATATAAAACAGGAGACGTAGGAAGTAAATGAAGGGTTAATCCAGGGGTAGGCAACCTTGGCTCTTTTATGACTCGTGGACTTCAACTCCCAGAATTCCTGAGCCAGCCATGCTGAGGGGAAAGGAAGGGGTTTCCAAGCTGAGCCATGCTGGCTCAGGAAATCTGGGAGTTGAAGTCCACGAGTCATAAAAGAGCCAAGGTTGCCTAACCCTGGTGTTAGTCAAAAAGGACTCAGATATCTATACATTTAATACTCGAAGCATGAGGAACAAACAGGGCAAACCTGAAGTTCTAATACAGATTTACCCAACCTTTCCAGGTTTGCGGACTGGAGGGAGTGGGGGAAGAGGGGATAATTCCACACGAGTGGCCGGCAAGCGTGTGTGTGTGCAGCTCCATTTGCATGAGCGGCGTACACGCGAGCCCAAATGGAACACGCATGGAAGTACTTGTTCGCTGCTCACGCAAGTGGGGATGAAGATGTGCACTCACTCTCCATTTCCACAGCCTGGTTGCAAACAGCTCATAGTTGGGAAGCCCTGTGCTAGTATACAAAGGCAGGTACAATACTGTTGCCATCAACGAAACTTGGTGGGATGAGACCCACTGGAAGGTACTGCTAGAAGGATTTAAATTGTTCAAAAGAAACCGACCTAATAAAAGAGCACGTGGAATTGCATTATACGTAAGAAATAACTACACCTCTACAGAAATGCAAAAAACAAAAAAAACCCCAACAACTCCAAGAATGAAAACCTTCTTGAATACAGTTGGGCTAATATAAAATTAAAAAAAGGAATGATGTTGCCATAGATGTATACTACTTACCACCCAAACAAACAGAAGAAATGTCAAGTTTCCGACGTATGGGCTTTTCAAGTGACTCTGAGGCATTGTTTACCTTAAAAGTCCTTTATTTAGCCTCATACACCAGCAACACTTGCTCGAAGGAAGCTGGGATCTGAAATCTCCGCCCCTTGCACAATATAAAAAAGGTAAAGGTAAAGGTTCCCCCGCACATGCGTGCTAGTCGTTTCCAACTCTAGGGGCCGGTGCTCATCTCCGTTTCAAAGCCGAAGAGCCAGCGCTTGTCCAAGGACGTCTCCGTGGTCATGTGGCCGGCATGACGAGACGCCAAAGGCGCACGGAACGCTGTTACCTTCCCACCAGAGTGGTCCCTATTTTTCTACTTGCATTTTTTCCTGGTTTCGAACTGCTAGGTTGGCAGAAGCTGGGACGAGTAACAGGCGTTCTGCTACGCGGCACTTGGGATTCGACCCGCCAAACTGCTGACCATTTGATCGACAAGCTCAGCGTCCTAACCCACTGAGCCACCGCGTCCCTTTGCACAATATATTAAAACACAATTCTCCACCTTTCTAATGTTGTCATTAATCATATTCTCCAATTAATTTAAAGAATCAGTTTCCCTTCCGACCCGCCAAGTTCTTATCTTCTTTAATTTCAGATGGCCTTGAAGGTACAGTCCTCCTCTTCCCCCCTCCCAACCTTAACGCAATCTCTTAAAGCAATACCCAAGTTTAACATATGAAATGGCTACTTCTTCATCTCTTGTCAAGCAATAACATTCGATGTTAGCAGCGTGGACAGGAAATAGGTGACCTTTTTGCTAATCAGCTGAGGTGTGGAGGAAGCACACCGCCGTAGTAATGGGGGGACTTTTAACTACTCTGACATCAACTGGAAGACAAACTGGGCATCAAGTGGAATATCAAACAAATTTGTTCCTGACAAATCTACCAAATAACTTTGTCATCCAGACATGTTTTACTTAGACTTCAGTAGGGCACTTGACAAAGTAGATCATGGCCTACTTCTTGATAAGACGGAACAATGTGGGATAGATAATGCCACCGCCAGATGGCTTCACAATGGCAGACCAATCGCACTCAACGTGAAGCTCTCAATGGAACTACATCAAAATGGAGGGAACCATGCAGGTTCTGTCTTAGGCCCAGACCTCTTCAAAAACTTCGTAAATGGTTTAGATGAGGGGTTAGAAGGGGAACTCATCACATTTCCAGATGACACCAACTTGGGGGAAAAAAAGACAACACTTTAGAAAATAGACTCAAGATACAGAAGGATTTTGACCAGACTTGGGCATTTTACAGCCGTGAGCCAGATCTGGTCCTTCGGCTATCCCTGTCCAGCTTTTGGCTCTAAGGCAGTGATGGCGAACCTTTTAGAGACTGAATGCCCAAACTGCAACCCAAAACCCACTTATATATCGTCGGGTGCCTGGTGGGCGTAGCCCATTTTTGGGTGTGGCCCATTAATGGGTGTGGCCCATTGGGTGGGTGTGGCCCATTGGGTAGGCGTGGCCCATTGGGTGGGCATGGCTGTGGTAGTAATGGCAGACTAGGCGGGACTAAAAAGTTCAATCAGTCAATTCCAACTTTGCGAGATCTTTTTTTCCCGCAAGAAGTTGAAATTGATTGAACCTTCTTTTTTTTCTTTGGAACACGGTGGTGGAGGCCTAAAGCAAAAAGGTTTTATAAAACCCAGCTGAAGGCCTAGGACTGGGGTGACAGTGTGCGTGCCCACAGAGAGGGCTCCGTGCCGCCTGTGGCACATGTGCCATAAGTTCGCCACCACGGCTGTAAGGTTTCTTGCAACCCTATTATTCTATGTTCTATGGTAAGTCGAGGACTACTTTTATCTTAACAGCACCATATTGTTTGCATTAGAAAACATTTAACATAGTCTGTGATGCATTAGTCCATAAAAGTCATATTTCTGCATAAAGACAAAAACTAGCCTGTGGGGCTCACAGCAGAGAATCGGCAACCATTTTCTGCTCAGGTGATGGTTAGCTATGGGTTACCGTACTGGCCTTGGAGGTGAATTAGTGGATTTTTAGTGAAAAATTCATCATCCAACAGTGCAAATTAAGATGACTAAAGGCCTGGAGACAAAAACATATGAAGAACGATTGCAGGAATTGGTTATGACTCGTCTACAGAAAAAAGAACTAGGGGAGACATGATAGCAGTATTCCAATATCTGAGGTGACAAAGAGGAGGGGGTCAACTTATTTTCCAAAGCACCAGCAGACAAGACAAGAAGCAACGGAGGAAACTTAATCAAGGAGAGAAGCAACCTGGAATTAAGGAGAAACTTCCTAAAAGTGAGAACAATAAACCAGGCTTGCCTTGAAGAGCTGTGGGTGCTTTATCACTGGAGGTTTTTATGAAGAGACTGAACAGCCACTTGTCTGAAATGGTACAGGGGGTTGGACTAGAAGACCTCTAAGGTCACCTCCAGCTCTATTCTAATAATAAGAGTACCTGCCCTCCAAAAAAAAAACCTTCCAATTTTGATTTCTGAATGACTTGTTATTTTTAGACAAAAGTAAAGATTTTTTCCCCTGGATGGTTTTGTGCAATTGATTGACCACTGTGAGAACTGACTGCTGGACTAGACAGGAGAGAGTCCAATCCAGCAGGCACTGTTTATGTTCTTAAATTACTTAGTAGGCTTCTTAAATTACTAAGCAAGCTGTCAACTAATCCAGTAAGAATACATTATCATCCTCGTTAGTTACATAATTAATTTTTAATCTTCATCGGCGTGATCTCTCCAGGACAGCTCTGTCTTTTGTCATCTTCCAGAGTTTTTGAAAGGAGAGGCCAATGCAGTTTGTAAGGGCAAATATACAAATCTGGGGCCATCATGAAAAAAGCAGCACCTCTTTGATCAAAGCCTGCATGGAAGCAGAGAATAACCAACAGCCTGTCAGCCCAAGGCAGACCCGACTTGAACACCAGAGATATGAATACTGAAACAACTTTTGTTATACAGGTCGTCCTAAGGCAGACATGTCAAACACAAGGCCCGGGGGCCGGATCCGGCCCGCAAAGTGGTTTCATGTGGCCCACAAAGCCATCCTAGAAACAGTGAGGGAATGGCCCCCGCTGCCTTGGCCCTGGCTCAGAGACCCTCCTTCTGCCAGAGACCCCCAGATCTGTCCCACTCCTGCCCAGGCCCCTGTAGGCACCCTTGATGCGAACGATGTAGAGCTGGCCATGCCCACCCAGTAGGCCATACACACTCTAGCCATGCCCACCCAGTAGGCCATGCCCACCCAGGCCATACCCACCCGGCCCCCTGAGGGCAACCGCAATGCTGATGCGGCCCTTTTTATTTATTATGTAGTTTACATAGACTTTATTATGCATTTTATATGTGGCCCAAGACAATTCCTCTTTACTCAGTGTGGCTGAGGTAAGCCAAAAGGTTGAATGCCCATGCTCGAGACCAAACTGGGTCTTGATCAAATAAGACAACTTTATATTTCTTCCTTTTGCTTCTAATGGTCTTATTCTAATGCAATCAAATATTGTTAATTTCTCTTCAATTTTTCTTTGTCCCATTGCACAAAAATCCTTCAAGGGTTTTAAGCCTCTTTTGTTCATTTAATAAGAAAATGTTTTCCAGGTCATTCTCTTGGTTTATTATTTATACTTCCCTTTTAAGTTTTAAAACCTCAGTTTCTTTTGTATACCCAATAAAGCATCTTTTCCCACATTATTTTCTTGGCCTGTTATTTGTAGGTCCACTTTCAGTACTTTTTCTGTCTTGTCAGATAAAATTTGCTCCACAACTGTCATTTTTTCACTGACATCTTTTGGACATAATCCATAGAATGAGACATTATTACTGACATTGTTGATTTTGTAGCTACTAACTTCTGGCTTTGTTCTTCAAAGATCTCTCCTTTACTGTTTTTTGATATTATAATATTTTGTGTCATTTCATAAATTCCAGGATTAACTGACATCAGTAACAGGCTGGTATTTTTTCCCTTCTGTTCAGAATCTGTAAGCCCCCTTTAAACTGATGTCCAGCTTCTAAAATCCTAAAGCAGAAGTCTTCAAACTTGGCCCTTTTATGACTTCTGGACGCTGGCTAAGGAATTCTGGGAGTTGAAGTCCACAAGTCATAAAAGGGCCAAGTTTGAAGACCCCTGTCCTAAAGTAACTTATGTAAGTTATGACTTACAATAGCCAGAATAGCCAAAATAAGTCAAGTTTCCCATGCGAAACTAATTTTCTATAGTCCATTCCAAAATCTTAGCAATATTCCAAATTTATCTGAATCGTTAATCCATTTATAACTTTCTTAGATCAAATTCTTAGGTCTTTTACTCTTCATTTCAAAGTCTTTTAAGCTCTTACGCATAACTTTTCAAATCTATTGTTCCAAAGATCTCTAATAACTTTAAAATGGTCAATAACCAATTTCTAAAAGTGATTAGAAAGTGAGGCTTGCACATTTGGTGTTCTTTAAAAGGCTGTGCAACAGTTGCAAGCCAAGATGGCTGATCCCTTTGTCTCTCAACACTCAAACCCACAGAAACCGCTGTTCTGCAGTGACCTCACCGGAAGCAGCCATTCAGAGGACAATCACTTGTCTATTCTCCAAAGCACCTGAAGGCAGGGCAAGAAGCAATGGGTGGACAGTAATCAAGGAGAAAAACAACCTAGAACTAAGGAGAAAAACAACCTAGAACTTAGGAGAAATTTCATGACATTATTTAGAACAATTAATCAGTCAACGACTTGCCTCCAGAAGTGGTGGATGCTCCAACACTGGAGGTTTTTAAAGAAAAGACTGGGCAGCCATTTGTCTGAAATGGTATAGGGTTTTCCTGCCTGAGCAGGGGGTTGGACTAGATGACCTCCAAGATCCTTTCCAACTCTGTTATTCTGTTCTGCTCCTGTCCTAACCTTATCCAAAGAGATTCCAAGGTTCCTATTCACCTATTATTTGGTCTATTTTTTTTCTTAAAAAATATTAAACACGTACACTGTCAGAATCCATTTATATCACATTCATAGATGTATGTTTAAAACATTATTCCCCCCCCCATGGATTCTGCCATCTCCCGAGGAAGGAGGAGCGGATGTGGATTCAGCCTGCCTTAGGTTATTTCAAAGACCAAGGGAAACTTTTGAACTGGGGGGAACAAAAAAAAAAGGGTTAGAGAAGAAGGCATCTGGCTTGTGTCTTCTTTAAATTCTGGAGAGGAAGAAGGCAATAACCATAAAGATTTGAAGTTCTTTTTTTTTCCCCCACAAAAGGGATGACACGAAGTAGAAGGATGGGGGCTGACCAAATGGGGTTGAGGGAAGGGGGGGGGGTTGAACCGGGTACCCTTTATAAAATTTCAATTTGTAAAACAATACTAAGTCCTGTCTTGTATTCCCACAACCAAGCATGTCCTAGTAAAGATTCCTTTTGGACTAGAACTGACTCCCAGAGTTTTTATCTTCCTAAGACGTGGATTGGGGTGGGTCCTGACATACGCCCTCCAAATCAGTGTCTTTGCTGCATTATACTTCCTTGGAACCTGTTGTTTTCATAATTTTCAGCCTGGTATAGATGTTTCTGTTTCCTCCTCATTTCCTTTTCTCAGATTTCTTCAGGCTAGCTAGCCCCTCCCCGGTTCTTGAACAATCACCTTTCTGGCCCACGTTACCTTACCCTGCTTTGCCACTCTTTATCAAAACGTACCTCAAGATGCTAAAAAAATAGCAGAGACAAAGTCTTTCTTGAGCATAAGAACGGCATCAGGTAACTGAAGAAGTGGACGGGACGGTAGGAATAGCTTGACCCAGGCCTACCTGGAATTCTTCTTGATTTTTAAGCAGCTGACATCGTTCCCTTAGCAGTTCCTCCAGCGCTAATTCCGGCTCTTGGCACTCTCGCACACCTTGGGGGAAATCTGTTACCAGGCTGGAAAGTTCGAGGTGGGATACCAGTCAAACAGAGGGAAAGAAATAAGCAAAGTTTAGAGGTGGGCAAATGGGAAGTTAACAATCTGTTAAAAACACAAACAACCCCCCCCCGGGGTGTCCTTTATTCATTTAATAAGTTAACGAAGGAGGGGGGGGGAAAGAGTAAAAGAAATAGAAGAAAAACAGAGAAAAGAATACAGCATATTGTATCATGGTGTATATTGATCATATGCATATATGGTAAAAGGTAAAGGTTCCCCCGCACATACGTGCTAGTCGTTTCCAACTCTAGGGGCCGGTGCTCATCTCCGTTTCAAAGCCGAAGAGCCAACGCTTGTCCAAGGACGTCTCCGTGGTCATGTGGCCGGCATGACTGGACGCCAAAGGTGCATGGAACGCTGTTACCTTCCCACCGTAGTGGTCCCTATTTTTCTACTTGCATTTTTACGTGCTTTCGAACTGCTGGGTTGGCAGAAGCTGGGACGAGTAACAGGCGCTCACTCTGTTACGCGGCACTCGGGATTTGACCCGCCAAACTGCCGACCTTCCGATCGACAAGCTCAGCGTCCTAACCCACTGAGCCACCACATATATGGTACAGACATGGATAAGCAGCCATGTTTTTTGTTGGCTGGGAGATAACCAAACGTTTTTTGATTTTATTTTGCCATTTATTTGTTTACGGCTTCATATGACCTGCCGACTCGCAAAAAATGGGAGTCTGGGCGGCATACAATGATAAAAACAAAACTTGAAATAAGAAACAGTCAGAGCTCATCAATGTGTATTCCACTTTCCGGGGTGAGCTCCTAAAACATCTTGGGCCCTGATGGCGGAGGGAATAGCCACTTCTTCAGTGTCTTCTTAAAAGTTTAACAGGATCAGGGCCAGTCAAATCTCGGGTTGACTCAAAAGGCTTGTAAGCTAGCAGGGCTGGGCCAGCCGAATCTTGGGTTTTATTTAAAATGAAATTTGGAGCGTGTGCAGCTACAATAAATTTAAATAAAGAGCCAATTGGGTCTAGTGATGAAGGCACTAGGTTAGGAAGCAGGAGACTGTGAATTCAAGTCCTCATTAGCCAATGAGAGCCAGCTGGATGATTTTGAGCCAGTCACTCTCTCTCAACACAACCCACCTCACAGGGTTGTTGTTGTTGTGGGGAAAATGGGAGGAGGAAAAGTATGTTGGATATGTCAGCTGCTGAGTTATTTCTAAAAATAATAAAAGCGGAATGCATGAATGAATGGATGGATGAATGAATGAATGAATGAATGAATGAATGGAATAAATTTATTTCAATAGCTTCCCAGTCTCAGTCAATGATTCTGGGTGGCTTACAATACAAGAAATATATTACCATTCCAAATATTAAAAACATTTATTAAAACAATAAAAACAGTAATTTAGTTCTCAGCCCTCTAGTCCACTTAGGTTTTATTATTTAAGAGCAGCGTTTTTCGAACTTGGCGACTTTTCAAATGTGTGGACCTCAACTCCCAGAAGGCACCAACCAGCAACCTGGCTGTGGAATTCTGGGAGTTTTGAAAGTCCACACACCTTAAAACCTTACTTACCACACACCTTACTGCTAAGCTTGTAAGCCGCCCTGAGTCTTCGGAGAAGGGCGGGATATAAATGGAATTAAAATAAAAAAAATAAAAATAAATAAAAAGTTGCCAAGTTTGAAAACAACGATTAGAGCAATATCTGGACTTGGGCAAATCTCAGTGGTTCCCCCTTGATGACGATCACCCTAATAACTGCAGCGCTGGCAATTTTATCCTTGTGGCTTTTTTCGGCCCTCTTCCTTGAGCTACCTCTTTTACACAAGATAGTCCTTCACCGGTTCTGCCAAAGACATTTTCCCCACATCCAAATCCCACTTCTAGTTCGCTGAACCTCACTCCTGTTGATACCTGCACAGGGCTCCCAGGACGTGCTCATGGAAGGTACTGTGTTCAGATCGGACCAGAGCCACCAGCTGCTGAACCATGCCCATGGAACAGAGAGTCTCTGCAGGGGGACAAATGCAGAAGCTGTAACTCCTCAAATGAAAGTAAAGGTTCCTTTATAGCAAGGGTCAGCAAACTAGGCCAAACCTGGTCCAATTTATAGGTAGTCCTCGGCACACAACCATTTGCTCAGTGATTGTTTGAAGTTACAAGAGCAGTAAAAAAAAGGGGGGGGACTTATGGCCGTCTTTCACACAAACTGTCGATCGTGCTCACGTGATCAAAATTCAGGCACTCGGCGACTGGCACGTATGTATGACGGTTCCGCTACCCCATTGTCACGCGATCATCATTTGTAAACCTTCCCAGCCGGCTTCAGACGAGCAAAGGCAATAACGCAAGCCAGATTCGGTCAATGACCGCCTGATTCGTTTAACAACTGCAGTGGTTCGTTTAAAAACTGTGGCCAAAAAAAAAAAAAGGTCGTAAAATGGGGTGCAACTCACTTTAACAGCTGCCTTGCTTGGCAATGGAAATTTTGGGCTCAGCTGTGGTTGTAAGTCGAGGTCTATCTGTGCCTCTTTTTATGTGGCTCATAAGCCAACAATGGACAGGTAGGTGGCAGATCACCAGGTCTGTGTTGCAGTCACTCTTAGGGCAAGGGGCGGGGCTGTGGTGCCCTGGGCAACAGAAGCCTATCAGCAGCCTTCTTGTTGGTCAGCTCGTGCTGTCCAATGGCTACCGTGTTTCTGTCCCTACACAACTAGCAGCTGGGCCTGCAAAGGGAGAGGAGGGGCGGGATGAACCGTGGTGGCGCTGTGGTTAGAATGCAGTACTGCAGGCTAATTCTGCTGACTGCCAGGGGTTCGATCCTGACCGGCTCAAGGTTGACTTAGGTTTCCATCCTTCTGAGGTTGGTAAAAGGAGGAGCCAGATTGTTGGGATCGATATGCTGACTCTGTAAACCTCTCAGAGGTGGCTGCAAAGCACTAAGTTTAAGTGCTGTTGCTATTGCTATCTGGCCCTTTACAAAAAAAAAAAGCTAGGTGACCCTTGCTTTATGTGAACATGTGCCGCCTGGCTAAGAATCCGGCTGAGTTTAGACCAGACATGTCAAACACAAGGCCCGGGGGCTGGATCCGGCCCGCAAAGTGGTTCCATGTGGCCCCGGAAGCCATCCTGGAAACAGTGAGGGAAGGGCCCCCACTGCCTTGGCTCTGGCCCAGAGACCCTCCTTCTGCCAGAGACCCCCAGATCTGTCCAACTCCTGCCCAGGCCCCCATAGGCACCCTTGATGCCAATGATGTAGAGCTGGCCACGCCCACCCAGTAGGCCATACGCACTCCAGCCGCGCCCACCCAGTAGGCCGCGCCCACCCTGGCCATACCCACCCGTCCCCCCGAGGGCAACCACAATGCTGATGTGGCCCTCAATGAAATTGAATTTGACACCCCTGGTTTAGACAATATATTTAACCTGTGCTGAATTAACCCATTTTAAAGTTCACGCAATAAGATGAATACACAAAAACGATGGAGCTTGGCACAACACAGTAGACCACATAGGTACCCTTTAAAAAAAACTGATCTGCTTATACGTAAGTGTGGGGAACCAGCTTCTCTTTTCTAATAGGTTTCTATTTTCCAGAAATAAAAATAATCCAGCACAAACATATTCTAGCAACATTCATTTTTTCCTGCCACGTCCCCATGACAGCATCTTTATGTCATCTTCAACGTCTTTACGTCATCCCCAACGCTTGAGGGAGACCTAAGGAGTCTTGACCAGTGTGAAAGCAGCATTTCTCTCCTGATTTTCACACCATCCAAGGGCCACTTCAAGGTGTCCAAAATCCACTGGGCTCAATGACCCATTACCAAACACGAAAGGCTGATCACTGCGATGATTGGGGACAGAAGCACAAGAAATGGGGCAGGAATTGGCAACCAGAGAAGCACAATGCTTGCTGCCTTACTTTCCCGCTCACCAAGGGAAAGCATTTTATTTATTTATTTTGCTCAGAGCTGGGAAAGACCCTCAGCCTCATATTTCAAAACTCTATTTATAAACAAGTTATTCTAGGAACAGCCAAAGATTGATCCAAACATAGTTTCCCCACCCATGTCTTTCTTTATTAACAATCTCTGTATATGAGAGAGACAAGAGTTGAAAACTACTCAGTCATGAAATTCACGAACTCTGACTAGAAGCAGTCTCCTTCTGTCGCTGATACTACTCTACCAATTGCAGTGAGGACACAAAGAAGTATCTGAATCTAATGTGTACTGTGCTTGCTGATATCAAGAGCAAAGGAATAAAATATGAAGGAATATTGACAATGATGCACATTGGTTTGGAGAAGCAGGAGGACTTCCCAATGCATCCAACAACTGCTAACAGGGCTCTAGAGCATCTTCACAAAGGTAGTCCTCCTTTAACTATGGCCAGTAACTTGGGCCATAAGTGACATGGTTGCTAAGTGAAACTATGACTGCATTTACGATCTTCAGCTTTCCTTTGCTTTACAGACTGCAAAGGTTGTAAATGGGAGGATTGGTCGTCACTTGTTCATCATCGTCGTCGTTAACTGTGAACGGTTGCTAAATGAGGCAGTCACTAAATGGGGATTGCCTGTAACCTCCAAGAAGCCGCTCTGTTCCAGGAAGAAACAGAGGTAACACACTCCAAAGGAAATAAAACAGACTTTAGTCCCACCAAGAGCGAAGGACTGATTTTCTGGTGATGGCTGGTTTTGTTGTTGGGAGCAATCCTGATTAGAAACTATGGGCTATCAGAACAATAAACTTTCAACAGTCATGACCATAAAAAACAAAAACAAAACAGAGCACCAAAGATGGGAATTTTCAGACAGGTAGGTTAAGGAGATCACAAAAGAGGCAATGAAGGATTAAATAATTTAAAGATCGGTTAGATCGACATGATTCTTAAAATGAAGTGGGAGGAAGTCAACCAGACACCCAGCAAAATCCTGTTAAGGACAGCTACTCCCTCCCTGCTCTTTGTCACCCATATCCCAATAAAAAAGACATTCACCTTTCTGCTCTGGGTGGTTTATGAGAAGATTCTGGAGGAGGAAGGCCGACTTCACCTTCAGTTTCTGTACGTTACTCTGCATGGCCCTCATGAGTACAGAGAAGCCGTCAAGGCGTAAGAATTGCTGTAGGCCAGCTTCTTGGGCTCTTACTAAGCCTGGGAGCAGAAGGAAATATGGAAAAAGGATGAGAATGAGCAAATGCAGACTGAACAGTCGACTGGACAATGGTGGAGCAAGATGTGGATGATCCCAAGCGGTTCCCAGTTCATCTTAAGATTCACATACCATCCACTTATTTCATCCCCTGAGAGTATAACCCGGAACAAGAATCCTATTACCCAAGAATCAGGCTCAATACCTATACCTTTACAACATTCGTTAAATACCAAAATGGCCATAAAGCTAAAGGTAAACGTTCCCCCACACATGTGTGCTAGTCATTTCTGACTCTAAGGGCCAGTGCTCATCTCCGTTTCAAAGCTGAAGAGCCAGCGCTTGTCCGAGGACGTCTCCGTGGTCATGTGGCCGACTAGGCGCCAAAGGCGCATGGAACGCTGTTACCTTCCCACCGTAGTAGTCCCTATTTTTCGACTTGCATTTTTATGTGCTTTCGAACTGCTAGGTTGGCAGAAGCTGGGACGAGTAACAGGTGCTCACTCTGTTACACGGCACTCGGGATTCGACCCGCCAAACTGCCGACAATATACAATTAACCAAAACTTTGGTGTGTCCACTCCTGATGTGCCCTCGAAGTGGAGAGGCACTGGCTCATTTATAATAATAAGTCTTTATTGATTAGCCTTTGGGTCATATCAAAGTGCAAAGTTCCAGCAACAAATCATTACTAAAATTTGTTAAAAGCAATTTAAAACGGAATTTGATAAAATACAATTTAAAACGGAATTGGCATAAAATATGATTTAAAATGCAATAGGAATAAAAGACAATCTAAAATCAAATTGGAATAGAGTACAATAATTTAAGATAATAGATAAAATAGGATAAAATTATGTTTTGGAATCACCCTTGCAATCTACCCCAATCAGTCCCACATATGCAGTTCTCAACTGAACTATTTTGTTTAAGTACTGTGCTGTGTTAAATGTTATTTTCAGGTTCTGGCTGGACATAAGGTAAGTTGTTTTGATATGGGGATCCCAATGGGTCATTCATTTGATATACAGACCAAGATACCTGTCTCTCACCCTCTTGCAATCTACCCCAATCTACAGGCAACTATCAAATAGGATGTGAGCCAGGTCTTCTACCTCTGCCGCTCTGCAAATGCACAGACGCTCATTGTAGGGTATAGGCCCATGGTGGTGAACCTAAGGCATGGGTGCCACAGGTGGCACGCAGAGCCCTCTCTATGGGCACGTGCGCTGTCGCCCCAGTCCTAGGCCTTCAGCTGAGTTTTATAAACCCTTTTTGCTTTAGGTCTCCGCCGCCATGTTTTTCCCTGCTGTAGAGCTAACAGCAATACTTGGAGAAATCTCCTGTATTGCTCTCAGCTTTGCTCTTCGTGGACTAAAGCAGCCACCGTTTTCCACTCACAAGAAATAGCAAAGAGCGCCTTGATCCGAACAGCCTCACTGGGATCATGATCCAGCAGCCGTAGCAGCTTCCTCATGCAGCCCAGCGCCAGGGCCTGCTCTTGGACCTTGGGCACATTCTGGGCACAGGTGCCCACCAGATGGGCAGCTCGCCAGCGCAGTTCCTGCTCTTCGTGTTCCAAGTATCGGTGGGCCAAGAGCCGCATGCCCTCCAGTTTGCAGAAATCTGGAAGATGATTGAAAGATTGACAGGTGGTCCTTGACTTACAATCACTTAGCAACAGTTCAAAATTATGACGGTCCACAAAAAAAGTACTTAGGACCTAAATGAAAAGTTCTGACACCCTCCCCACCCCCATGGTTACATGATTGCATTTTGGTGCTTGGCAACCAGACTGCATTTATGGCCATTTGCAGCGTCTGATGCTCATGTGTTCAAAATTTACCCTGGTTTTTTTTTTGCCAGAAATTGCTGTTTTCTTCCAGTTTCTAGCAAAAAAAACAGCCATTGTGGACAATGGGTTTGTTTAACCTCAGATTTGCTGGATGACCATAGTGATTCACTTAACAACTGAAATAAAAGAGTTGTAAAATTAGGTCAGTCACTTTTCTGAGCCGCTTAAAGGCCAACATGACTTATAACAGTAATTCTGGGCCTAAGGAATGAATCCCTCTAACCAAAACAGTGATACTAGCAAAATACCTGCTAACTTCTCCTGGCCCTACTCACTCTGTCGTAGCACAAGGAGAAAGGATACAACTGCTTTCTCAACTTGAATGACCTCCAGATAGGTGGACTTCAACTCCCAGAATTCCACAGTAAATATGCCCATGCTGAGAATTCTGGGAATCTGAAGTTCAAGTAACAGGAATAATTTTGTGATTCCCCAGTGATATCCACTAACATATTTTTGCATATTAAGGATTATATCTGCCAGTCAATGAACAGCACCCATGTGTACTTCCCATTCCAAAGTCCTTTGAAGCCCACCCAGATTATATTGCCCCAAACTGGCAGTAGATTGTCCATTTGCAAAGTGCAATTTCTCAGAAACAAAAGCCTTTGATTTGATTTTATAGGCGCAAAACTATTAAAAACACATCTCTTTAAAAACACCTTTCCCAAACTGGCCTTTTCAATTTGCATTAACGGCATGGTCATGCCCCCCCCCCCCCCGGTAGCCATAAAATCAGTGTAGAGGCTGGCTTTCAAAAAGTTACTCCCTTTTGAATGAAGCCTCCCATTACATTTTCTTTGGGAGATGCTGATGGAAGGTTTTTTTTTCTTGGAGAAGTGACCATTGGATGGGATGGGGGGGGTAAGAATTTTCTTCAGCTCAGCTGGCTTTGAATTCCTTATCTTGTGATAGCTTGGCTTGGTTGCAAGCATTAGGTTAAGTCAAAACTTTCCCAAACTTTTAAGAAGACGTGTAGATTGCAACTACTAGAATTCTTCAGCCAGAAGTGCTGGCTGGAGGAATTCTGGAAGTTGAAGTCCACACGTCTTAAAGTTGCCAAGGTTGGGGAAACCCTGTGCTAAGTCAACTACCTTTTAGAAAGATATATCCTTCCTTTGCCTTAAATAGCTGAGTTGGAATCGGGAAAATAGTACTGCAGTATGGACCTCTTATGCACAAACAACCATTTCTCACTACACACACACACACACACACACACACACACATATATATATGAGGTTGTTTCTGTACCTGCAGCGTTATCCAAGTTTTCGCACAGCTCTGCCAGTACATCGAGGGCACTCTCCCTTCGCTCAAGGTCTGAATGTGTCTCCTCAGAACTTTCTCCACGTTCTGTTCCTGGACTCAACACTTCCAAAATACGCAAACATTCCTTCATTCGCTCTACTTCATCCATCTGCCCACGAAACGCCTCAACCATGGCTTCCTGCAACCACTGTCTCCTCTGGGAAATTGGCCGTTAGATGGAGTGGAGAGAAGAAGAGGAGAGGAATGAAAATCAGTAAGTAATCTTCTCTTTTCGTGCTTAGGATGCCTTAAATGCCACATTAGAACTTATTTTTTCCCTCAGAGCACCATGCAATATGGTGGTGGCATAAACAGTTATCCCAAAGGCAATATAACAACACAATCAGCTAATCAGTAAATTACAAAAAAACAAAAACAAACCCCAAATACAACTTAACGAAACTATAATACAACTAAATAAGAACCAGGAAAAAAAAATCAACAATAATCCTATCAACTAACTTGATTTGAGAGAGAGTCCAACAGGTCCAAAATTACCATGTCTATGAACAGATTAAACCCATCTTTTCCTAATTGCTAGGAAGTCTCAGTGCTTAATTTAGGATGATAACATCTCATTTCCTTGCTGAGGGCATCAGAAGTGTTTATATGTTTAGCTTTCCCCTTTCCCTCAATGAATTCTATTAAATGTAATTCTGCCATTAATGCATAGGCAAGGTTTGTTAGGTATGCATACTTTAATTAATCTTTCTGTAATAATATACTCTGATAATCAACATTACCATCATCATCTAGATCAGGGGTCTTCAAACTTGGCCCTTTTATGGCGTGTGGACTTCAACTCCCAGAATCCCTCAGCCAGGCACTGAGGAATTCTGGGAGTTGAAGTCCACACGTCATAAAAGGGCCAAGTTTGAAGACCCCTGATCTAGATAAATGCTTCTCAACCTTAGCCGTTTTAAGACGTGTGGACTTCCAACTCCCAGAATTCTGGGAGTTGAAGTCCACGTGTCTTAAAACGGCTAAGGTTGGGAGACACTGATCTAAATTTAAAAGGTAGACTTTCCTCCAGAAACTCATACATTCTCTTCTCTATGTTTTCAACAAACAACACAAAACACATGATGTAGATTCCGCTAACTACCTGAAGCCTTCCAGCAAGCTTCCCTGTCTAAGGATGGACTTGAATCCATGCGTCCATTGTCCTTGTCCAACTTCCTACTAGAAATCTAGAACCTCTGCTTCAGTTGCTCACATCCCCAGTTCCTGCTTGGGTAATCAGGAATCCCTTATGTCTAAAGGTTGGACTTGAATTCCCTCTCTTGATGAGCCCATCTGCACACCTCATCAGACATGGGTTCCATCTCATTGGGTTCATTGTTGCCCGCCATGACTGCCATCTGTAGCAGCCCCTGCAAATTGCGGGGATGCTCGCGCGGTGGCTGGTTCCCATCTGCACCCCCTTCAGCCATGGTTGGAGAACGTGGAGGCAAGTCACCAAAACTGTAAAGAAACTATAAAGAAACAAACAGAAAGAAGAGTAAGTAGAAGGGAGGGGGGAAAAAACCACTGGGAGCCCAACCACGCTTTTACAGGATGAGCCATATCTTTGCTCCGGTCCTTTGTTGTTATTGTTAGTTGCGAAGTCGTGTCCGACCCATCGCGACCCTATGGACAACATTCCTCCAGGCCTTCCTGTCCTCTACCTCTACTCCAGTCCATTTAAGCTCACACCTACTGCTTCAGTGACTCCATCCAGCCACCTCATTCTCTGTCGTCCCCTTCTTCTCTTGCCCTCAATCTTTCCCAGCATTAGGCTCTTCTCCAGTGAGTCCTTCCTTATCATCATCATCATCATCATCATCATCATCATCATCATCATTATTATTATTATTATTATTATTATTATTATTATTATTATTATTATTATTATTATTATTATTATTCCTTATTTTTCAGAAATACCACTGTTCTCTTTATAAGTGAAACCTTCACCCAAGTATTGCAATACACGTGTTCTTCACCAGAGTGCCAATTTACCAGCCTTCATTTCTCTCTCGAGTCAGAAGACTCAATTCCATTCCTACTTCTCCCACACAACAATCCAAGCTGTCAGCTAGGGCAGAGATTCCCAATCTAGGCAACTTTAAAATGAGAGAAATGACACACGACTTCAATTTCTAGAATTCCCCAGCCAGCATGGCTGGCTGGAAAATTCTGGAAGCTGAAGTCTATGCATCTTAAAGCTGCCAAGATTGGGAACCCTTGTGTTAGGGCAGGGGTAGGCAACCTCGGCTCTTTTATGACTCAGGGACTTCAACTCCCAGAATTCCTGAGCCAGCTGGCTCAGGAATTCTGGGAGTTGAAGTCCCTGAGTCATAAAAGAGCCGAGGTTGCCTGCCCCTGTGTTAGGGAGTGAAAAAAGCCACAACCATAGCCATAAAATTAAAGCCCCATCTCTTCTTATGTGTGGTGTGTGATGCACCATCTTAACTTTTTTGACCTTCCCCTGCAGACAACTCTGCCAACAATCTCATGGTACACCTAGTACTTACTTCATGGCCACTGAACAAACTCAGCCCTTAATCAACTATGACACAAAAGTGATCACGGAAGACCAATTTCCTGCTCAATACAGGAATCCAAATTAAATAATCCCAAAGAAGGAAACGAAGCCACCACTTCTCTGAATAGGTAGCAACTCCACTTTTTGGCTGGATTTTTGAGTCAGAAGTTACACATGTTTAACTCTTCTAATTTTCTATTGCTTAGAGAATCGTAACTAGCCTTTCCCCACTAGATGTCAGCTGTGCAGACTTCGCTAAAGATTGTTAGGATTTCTTTCATGGGAAAAGGGATGAGAACAGGATACTGTCCATAAACAGAAGTCACACTTTGGAAGATATGAGAATAGGAAGAAGAACACGACACGGATGAGAAAACCCGTTCTGGAAAATGTGCCATCCCACAAGCTCCACCCTATTTATGCATATAACACCAGTGAAGAACTCAGCTCATTTATTCTATCCATTGATTCATTATTTATCCTTTCTTTTATAAATAATTCAAGGTAGCAAATATACCTAATCCTCCTTCCTCTTCCTCTTTTCTCTATAACAACCCTGTGAGGTAGATTGGGCCCAAAGTCACCCAGCCAGCTTTCATACCTAAGGGCAGGACTCGAACTCACTATTTCTTGGTTTCTAGCCTGGTGCTTTAACCGCCAGACCAAAGTCTGGGATAAATCAGGTCAAGTGTAAACTAGTTCCTGTCCCCAGTACAGCATCATATAATAGGAATATTAATTGTCTCCAAATGTAGACGACAAATTATGCTACTTTGGTTCCTAAGTCATGCGTGGATCCAACCTAATAAGTGTAAACTCTGAACTAAGTTTTGGGAATTATTGTAGAATCACCACAATGAATCCCAAGGCCAGGGGTAGGCAACCTTGGCTCTTTTATGACTCCTGGACTTCAACTCCCAGTTGAAGTCCACGAGTCATAAAAGAGCCAAGGTTGCCTACCCCTGCCCAGGCCACTATTTTATGTACCTGGTGTAGCATAAACTCAAAATTACAGGTAGTCCTCAACTTACGACCACAACTGAGCCCCAAATTTCTGTTGCCAAGTGAGAAATTTATTAAATGAATTTTGCCCCATCTTACGACCTTCCTTGCCACAGTTGTTAAGTGAAGGACTGCCGTTGCTAAGTTAGTAATACCATTGCGAAGTGAATCTGGCTTCCCCCATCGACTCTGCTTGTCAAAAGGTGATTGTCGGGCTCGACACGCCCGACACACGGTGAGGCCGCGGAGTGATTCACCGGGCCCCGTGACCAGCTGCCGGCGTCTGCGGCCTTCCAACAAGCCGGGGAAGAGCGCGGCCGCCGGGACGGCCCAGCAGCCACCCGTGCTTCCCTCGATGCCCCAGCAGCCACCGGGGCCTTCCGGCAGGCCGGGCAGCAGCCGTGGAAACGTGCAGCCGGCTGTCGTCACCCAGCGCCGATGCAGCGGGCCGAGGAAGAGTGCCAGGGCGGCCCAGGAGGCAGCAGGGCCTTCCGGCAGAACGGGGAGGGGCCAAGGACGCGCACCAGCGCAGCGTTCCCCTGGAAACCCGTCTCCGCAGACAGCTCGCTCCAAAGCCCTGCCGGCCTCTTTGCCTGCCGAGGGACTGCACGGCAAGCACCAACAGCGAATGGCCCAAGGAGCACAGTTCGCGGCGGTCTGGGGACCTGTGGGGGGTGGCGAGGTTGTGCGGGCCCGAGGGGAAAAGGGGGGTGGTCTGGGCTGGGGGGTTGCTTACCGGCTGCAATGGTGGTGGGACGGGGACGGGGAGGATACGTACCTGGGGGCGGGTGCCAAAGGGCAGGGGCCAAGGGGGGTGGTGGTTAAGTAGGGTGAGGGGGTGATTAGGCAATTAAGGGCGTGGTGGTGGGTGTCGGCCTTGCCGGCTATTTAGCAGCGTTGATTGTGCTGTGGAATCAACGCTGACTTCGTCTGTCTTCGAGTGACTGTTTATGAAGCAAATAAACGTGGCTCAGGAGAACCAGCTCTCGTTCCGGACTCATTCTTTCTGGTGATTCGACGGACGGGGGCTGAGAGTGATCACACAACCCGAGGACACTGCCAACTAATCATAAGCATGAGTCAGTGTCTGAATTTAGATCACGTGACCAAGGGCATGCTGCAACGGTTGTAAGTTTGAAAAACGGTCGTAAGTCACTTTTTTCAGTGCTGTTGTAACTTCGGTCACTAAATGAACTGTTGTAAGTTCAGGACTACCTGTACTTTGGGCATGCCCCTCCGTCTCAGCTTAATCTACCTTACAAGACTGTTGTTTCAAGGCTGAAATAAGGAAATAGAAGAACCACATACGGAAGAGGGCAGGCTGTTTAATGAAAAAAATAAAAATAAACAAAGCAATAACTCATCCTACGCAGTTCTCGCTCCTAATAAAGGAGAATATTTGTAGCTCAGAGTTGACATGAGGGGGTCCTTGGTGCTCTCTATGCTTGCTTGTTTTCTTGCAGACATTTTGTTACCTAAACTAGATAACATCACCGGTGCAGCTTGCTGTCAGTTTATATTCTAATTCTATAGAACATAATTCTGTTCCATAGAATATAAACTGACAGCTAACCCCATTCCATACTGACACTGATGATGTTACCTAGTTTGGTAATGAAAGGTCTGCAAGAAAACAAGCAAGCTCAGAGAGCACCAAGGACTCCCGAGTTCTTGCTCCCCTTTTCCAAAAGTCTCCAGAAATCTTTCTCTCCTGAAGCTCTAAGGAGTCAAAAGCCACAAATCAGAAAAGTCCACAGCTCTGAGCCAACCTGCTACGAAATAACTAGATGGGCCTTAGGCCTTTCTCTCCTTGCCACCCTCGTCTCCCCCAGGCCAGGGGTAGGCAACCTTGGCTCTTTTATGACTCGTGGACTTCAACTCCCAGAATCCCTCAGCCAGCATGGCTCAGCTTGGAAACCTCTCCCTTTCCCCTCAGCATGGCTGGCTCAGGAATTCTGGGAGTTGAAGTCCACGAGTCATAAAAGAGCCAAGGTTGCCTACCCCTGGCCTAGGCAGCTCCCAGCTTAGGTCAGCTTCTTCCATTTGTACATAAGCTCCCTGCACTGATGCCCCGCAAATGTTGTAGGACTTCAACTCCCAGAATTCCTGAGCCAGCATGGCTCAGCTTGGAAACCTCTCCCTTTCCCCTCAGCATGGCTGGCTCAGGAATTCTGGGAGTTGAAGTCCACGAGTCATAAAGTGGCCTAGGCCAGGGGTAGGCAACCTCGGCTCGTTTATGACTCGTGGACTTCAACTCCCAGAATTCCTGAGCCAGCATGGCTCAGCTTGGAAACCTCTCCCTTTCCCCTCAGCATGGCTGGCTCAGAAATTCTGGGAGTTGAAGTCCACGAGTCATAAAGTGGCCTAGGCCAGGGGTAGGCAACCTCGGCTCGTTTATGACTCGTGGACTTCAACTCCCAGAATTCCTGAGCCAGCATGGCTCAGCTTGGAAACCTCTCCCTTTCCCCTCAGCATGGCTGGCTCAGAAATTCTGGGAGTTGAAGTCCACGAGTCATAAAGTGGCCTAGGCCAGGGGTAGGCAACCTCGGCTCTTTTGTGACTCGTGGACTTCAACTCCCAGAATTCCTGAGCCAACATGGCTCAGCTTGGAAACCTCTCCCTTTCCCCTCAGCATGGCTGGCTCAGGAATTCTGGGAGTTGAAGTCCACGAGTCACAAAAGAGCCGAGGTTGCCTACTCCTGCCCCAGGCGACGTGTTATTATTACGGTACTGATCTACAGTGCAGGGCTGTTGTGATGTTTACAAATAGATAATAATCGCTCTGAACGTTGGGAAGGCCGACACCCATTTAAAGCCAGGCATGGGGGTCGGGGGGTGGGGTGGCAGAGGCTTTCAGGAAGTAATTGAGGACTACATGATTTTTTTCTGGAGAAGCTAAAGGCAGTTTGACAGAGGAATGGCGATTTGCCTTTCTGAGAAGCGGGACTGGCATTTCCCTAAAGGCCAGATATAGGTTACAACCAGCTACAGGTTTCCAAGCAATTGACGGATTGAGCTCGGGGCGGCCCCAATTTCCCTGCCATCTTTCTCGCTTTTCTACACCCCACGATGAACCCCTTTTCTCCTGGGGGGGGCATCTCTCTATTCCCTTCCTTCCTTCAAGCCTCCCCCCTTTTCTAGGGGTGGCCCTTCCTCCCCTGCCTGTCTTACTTGGCCCCGCCCTCCCCTCGTCCCGGTACCTCTCGGGGATGGCCGTTCCCCACGCCGATCTGCTCCCTTCCCGCCGGCCCTGGCCGCGTTTCGCCCTGCAAAGGACGCGCGTCTCCTCTCGCCAGCCCAGCTTCTGCAAGCGGCCATCGGCAACCACGTGCGAGGGGAAAGGGCGGAGACTGGTGGGCCGGGAAAAAAAAAAGACTCGGGAGCCCCTAGTGGCGGCTTTGGGGGATTACACCAAGGCGCCCCCCCCGCCCCCCCCCCCGCTTTCTGCTTTCGCAAGCGGCGCTCTCCTGGCGTGTGACGGAGGCTCTCCGCGGACTCCCGCCCACGAGGAAAGCCGGAGCTCCGGAGGCTTAAGAAGGCGGAGGGTGAGCGGAGGCGCCCGGTTGGGGGTCCCTCAAGTTCCAAGGGCTCCCGAGTTGAGACGCTTTTTTTAAAAAAAAAATTGCTTCTTCTTTATTATGTTTCTTTATGTGTCCTTAGCTTCAGCATATGGGACGCGGTGGCTCAGTGGGTTAGGAGGCTGAGCTTGTCGGTCAGAAGGTCGGCAGTTTGGCGGGTCGAATCCCGAGTGCCGCGTAACAGCGTTCTGTGTGCCTTTGGTTCTAGTCGTGCCGGCCACATGACCACGGAGACGTCCTCCGACAAGCGCTGGCTCTTTGAGCACCGGGGGGAACCTTTACCTTTACTAGCTTCAGAATACAGGGAGTCCTCGACTTACAGCAGTTCACTTAGTGACCGGTTACAACGGCACTGGGGGGGGAAGTGACCCGTGACCATTTTTCACACGGATGACCGTTGCCGCATCCCTGTGGTCACGTGATTTACCTTCCGATGTTTTGACAGCTGACTGGCGTGGATGATGCGTCCTGGTGTCCCAGGGTCGCGTGGTCCTCTTTTCCAACCTTCTGACAAGCAAATGGGAAATGGGGAAGATCCGATTCACTTAACCGTTACTAATGGTTACTAATTTAACAACCGCAGCAAGTCACTTGACAGCTGTGGCAAGAAATGTCGTAAGATGGGGCAAAACTCACTTAACAGATTTCTCACTTAGCAAGAGAAATGTGGTGGGGCTCAATTGTGGTCGTAAGTCGAGGACTACCTGTAACAGAGTTGGAAGGGATTCTGGAGGTCTTCTCGTCCAACCACCCTGCTCAAGCAGGAGAGCATTGGAGTTCATCACATTTTGGAAATCCAACTTACTTGGTGTGAGTGAAAGAGCATGAGGATAGTGTTATAACAGTTTCTGAAAGCAGCCCTAGAAGATAAGTACCATAGCAAACACAATATTTATTAGATATGTATCCCCCTTTTATTGTTTTTATAAATAACTCGAGACAGCAAATGTGCACAATATTTATTTTTCCTCCTATTTTCAACTTATATTTCTTATTTCCACTGCTCATAAAGTCTGATTAATATTTGTCCAACTGGCTCATAGATTGGAGCCCTATGCTTTGGCAATCCCCCCTCCTCAGATCTGATGCCTTGTTGGGCCCCCAAGCCAGAAGCTATGTAGATTTCCATGGCTATCCCTTGCAACGTGAGTATTGCAACACATTAAGACAAAAGCATCTTGCCTCTGATTGGTGCTATTTTTTAAAAAAAATTTCCCATAATGTGGGAGCCTTCAACAGGTATTGTTTAGAAAGCACAGCATATTAGCTAGCTGTAGCACAGATAGTCCTTACAACCATTTGTTTAGTGACTTCTTGAAGTCATGATGGTGTTGACAAAAGTGACTTACAACCAGTCCTCACACTTGTGACCGTTGCAGAATCCCTACCATCATGTGATCAAAATTTGAGTGCTTGGCAACTAGCGTATATATACAAGAGTTGTGGCATCCTGGGGTCATGTGATTGCATAGGTGATCTTCCCAGTTGGCTTCCGACAAGTAAACTCAGTGGGGGAAGCCAGATGCATTTAAGAACTGCGTGATTTACTTAGCCGCCATCTTGCTTAGCTATGGAAATTCTGGTCCCAACCGTGGTTGTAAGTCAACCCTAACCCTAACCTGTACAGTGGTCCTGCCTGCGTGGGGAAAGACTGGTAATAGCAGCTGTGTTCCCAAGACACTCACGTAGGGTGAAGATCTTGGGGATACACAGATTGTAAAGAAGCTGGGAAGCTAATAGAAGAGAGGTAAGCATAAGTAAAGGGACGCGGTGGCTCAGTGGGTTAGGACAGTTGGTCGGCAGTTTGTCGGGTCGAATCCCGAATGCCGCGTAGCAGAGTGAGCGCCTGTTACTCATCCCAGCTTCTGCCAACCTAGCAGTTCAAAAGCACGTAAAAATGCAACTAGAAAAATAGGGACCACTCCCGTGGGAAGGTAACAGCGTTCTGTGCGCCTTTGGCGTCTAGTCATGCCGGCCACATGACCACGGAGACGTCCTCGGACAAGCGCTGGCTCTTTGGCTTTGAAACGGAGATGAGCACCGGCCCCTAGAGTCGGAAACGACTAGCACGCATGTGCGGGGGAACCTTTACCTTTACCTAAGCATAAGTAAGAGTTGGAAGGTCAATCTTCAGGATTTCAGTTCCACTCCTGTAACTCGCTGAAGAAAATCAGTTCCCCCCTGTACATGTTTGGTCTAGTGCGGTGGTTCTCCACCTGTACTCCGTGGAGCCCCCTGGGGGGGAGCACAATGTCACAGGGGCTCCCTGAAGGCTTGAAGACATTTCATGATTTAAATCTTCAGTTACATCTTGGTGGTCCGTGGCTATGGTCCGTGGCCACAAAAAATATTGAAAGGGAATCCATGGTCCTGCCACAAAAAGGAGGGGGTCAACTTATTTTCCAAAGCACTAGAAGGCAAGACAAGGATCAAGGAATGGAAACTAACCAAGGAGAGAAGCAACCTGGAATTAAGAAGAAACTTCCTAACAGTGAGGACCATTAACCAGTGGAACAGCTTGCCTCCAGCAATTGTGGAAGTTCCATCGCTGGAGGTTTTTAAGAAGAGACTGGACAGCCATTTGTCTCAAATTGTATAGGGTCTCCTGCTAGAGCAGGGTGGATGGACTGGAATATCTCCAGGGTCCCTTCCAGCTCTATTTTGATTGATTGAAGAAAAGGTTGAGAACCATTGGTCTAGTCTAGTGGATTAAGGCACCAGTTTAGAAACTGTGAGTTCTAGTCCCACCTAAGACATGAAAGCCAGCTGAGTAACGTTAGGTCAGTCACTCATTCTCTCAAGCCCAACTCATCTCCCAGGTTTGGTACCAAATATGGTAACTTGAGACCACATGAATAAATATTACAATTCATGAATTGCATTCCGAACAGTGAGACAATCTAATCAATCATAATGGCATGTTTTCTGGGGTATCCGCTATATTTTCAGTTGTAGTAACTTGATTTTAAATTGAAATGAAATTCATGTGAAATTCATATTTTATGAGCTGCCCAGAGTCTGCTGGAGGACCACCTTAAGGCATTTCATAAAATAATTAAATTAATGTCTAGTTTTTCAAAACAACCCCTGCCTCTGATTTCCAAAAACAGGTGATTCAAGTTCGTTATTCCAAAAGTGGCAGAAATAAGATTAAGCAAGAGCATTATCAATCTATATCATTTCAGATATGGGGATGAGCTTAACTCTTCTTGATTTCCTTTGGTCTCTTCCAAATATGATTAAATTTTGAATCAAACCCCAACTTCCGGGGAAAGACAACATTTAATGGAGCTGGTTCTCTCTTGTTACTGTTCTCCAGTAACAAGATACAGGAGGATCTTGAACACTGGGTGCTATCTAACAAAATGAAATTCAGTGGTGAAAAAAGTAAGGTTCTACATTTAGGCAGGAAAAACCAAATGCACAGGTATAGTATAGGGGGTACCTTGCTCAACAGTAGCAACTGTGAGAGGGATCTTGGAGTCCTAGTGGACAATCACTTAAATATGAGCCAGCAGTGTGCTGCAGCTGCCAAAAAAGCCAACACAGTGCTAGGCTGCATTAACAGAGGGATAGAATCAAGATCACGTGAAGTGTTAATACCACTTTACAATGCCTTTACAATCCCACACTTGGAATACTGCACCCAGTTTTGGTCACCACGATGTAAAAAAAGATGTTCAGACAATCCTTCTCCATTCTCTTCCATTCTCCATTCCTACATAAATACAGAATATTATTAGACTAATGTCTTACATTTTCTAACATCTGATCCAGTTGACCCAGTTCAGAAATTTGTGTGTATCATATGACAATGATAGTCCAATGTATACTTAAAAAGCATCAAATTAGGGGAAAGTGATTTAGCTGGATTAGTGAATAACTCATCTCAAAGACGGTGGATTTGTACTGTATTTTATTTCTTAGTTTTTGTTATCCTGCCTTTTGTTATTTTTATAAATAACTCAAAGGGGAAAACATACCTAATACTCCTTCCTCCTCCTGTTTCCTGCTTCACAACAACCCTGTGAGGTGGGTTGGGCTGAGAGACAGTGACTAGTCCAAAGTCACTCAGCTGGTTTTTCAGGTTTAAGGCAGAACTAAAACTCACAGCCTCCCAGTTTCTATCCTGGTAGCTTAACCACTGGACCAAACTAACTATCTAATGTAGGCTTCTTGATTTCCCTAGCCAATCCAATACAGGTTTCTTGCTACATAACATCTAGCTTTTGCATCTAATACTAAGTACCCAAACTCTAAATTCAGGAACTTGTTCTTATTCTTAAGTTCAGTATTACATGTGTGTTTGGATTTAAATATGTTTGTACGTTAAGAAGAAAAGAGAGGTTCTTCCTTCCAGCAACTTTAGTAAAATTGGTGGCCTAGATTTTTAGGTTGAATTGAATCAAACAATAGTGCAAAGATGAAAGAGAAATAAAAAAAGAAAAACAGGGGTATTTCTGCCTTGCAGTCATCTTGAAAGTTCATTGTATCTTTTCACCAAATGTCAGCTGCTGTTTTTCCTATTTCCCAGATCTTTCCTTTTTCCTGTTCCTTTATTTGTAGTTGCAAATACTGTATATGTGTCTTAATGCTCATGTGTAACACAGGATGTAAGGGAGAGTGCCTGTCCCCCCCCCCTCCACCCGGTAAAAAAGTTTCTCCTTGGAGAAGCATTTTTTACTTTTTAATTTCATCCTCTTTTTATTTTGCCTTGCCCTTTTCGCTGTAACAGTTTTGGCTACCAGAATTTAAAAAGAGAAAAGAAGCTGCAGAGGTATTTATTCTGTTTTGTTGTGCATTGTTCCAGGCTTTTCTTTAATAAAAGTGCTTGATTTTTACTTTTAACATTTTATTTACGTTATTTTAGTGTTTTATTTTGTTATGTTACGGCTACTGTAAAAAGGCAAAGCAGCTATATAAAACCACCACCGCTAGCATCTAATTTGTGGTGGGTAACCTTTTGCAGAGTGGCACCATCCAAATGCAGAAAGAAAGTTGGGTATTAACAGGCTCGAATAAACCCTGGGTTAGCAGAGGTCCACGAATAATTCAGTAAGCTCTCTAGCCCCAGAATATTGGTGATGAGAGTAAACGGAAAAGTGTGTGTGTGTATGGAAGGGGAAAAAATTGAGGTTCCATGAAAGGGTGATTTCAAGATACCTGAAACTATAAACTGAACATACCATATAGCAGGGGTCTTCAAACTCGGCCCTTTTATGACTCATGGACTTCAACTCCCAGAATTCCTCAGCCAGGCATGCTGGCTGAGGAATTCTGGGAGTTGAAGTCCATGAGTCATAAAAGGGCCGAGTTTGAAGACCCCTGCCATATAGCAACATTTGACAGATAGATAGGTAGGTAGGTAGATAGATACCTACCTAGATAGATAGATAGATAGATAGATAGATAGATAGATAGATAGATGGATGAAGGGATGGAGAATTGATTCAAGGTTCTCACTGATCTCATTTAGGAGTGTACGGCTAGCATGGGAAAAATGATTAGCCTTAATTCCTGCAAATACAGAAATATATAATTGAAGGTATAACTTAAAGATCTCTTTCCATGCTAGTCACCATCAAATCACCTTTGGCTCAGCAACAAATGGTCATTCAGTGACCATTTGAAGTTAGGAGATTGCCAAATGATAGATGGTTATGACTGGTCCTCAGAGTTCCAGCCATCCCAACACCCCAGTGGTCGTGGGAATGCAATCTGGGCACTTGGCAACTGGCTCACACTATTGGTTGCGGTGCCCCATGATCAGGTGACTGTCATTTCCCAGCTGTCTTCTCCAGAAAGTAAATGGGGAAGCCAGCAGGGAAAGGCTGCAGATCGCTGCAATAAATCTTCCCTATCCACATACCTTCCCCCAGACCAGGGGTAGGCAACCTTGGCTCTTTTATGACTCGTGGACTTCATGGCTGGCTCAGGAATTCTGGGAGTTGAAGTCCACGAGTCATAAAAGAGCCAAGGTTGCCTACCCCTGCCCCAGACCCTCTGTGCTTACATCAGGGCAGCTGCTTGCACACCCCTGTGAACCCTCCCTGAGCCATAAGGCCACACCTCCCTTGCGTACTTGTGCAACCCCTAGCGCACACACCCCAAACCTGGCAGCAGCCACTTGTCTGCCAGACTGCTTACAAGCTACCTCTGGCTCGCAACTGATCACATTTTAGATTTAAAAGGGTTGGATTGAAGGAAATAAATTAAATATAAGTAGTCCTTGACTTATGACTGTAATTGAGCCTGGAATTACAGTTGTAAGTTATTGCAGTTATAAGTCAAGCCATCACATGACAACCAGATTTTTTTGATAACTTTTGCGGCATTTGTTAAGCAAATACCACAGTTGTTAAGCAAATCAATTTTCCCCAATGGGCATTTTTGCCAGAAACCCTTGGTGGAGCAGTGGGCTAATGCCTCCTTAAGTAACACCAGCTGCCTGCAATTAGTGCAGGTTCGCATCCCACCAGGCTCAAGGTTGACTCAGCCTTCCATCCTTCCGAGGTAGGTAAAATGAGGACCCAGATTGTTGGGGGCAATAAGCTGACTTTGTAATAATGCTGCTTGGGGTGTGTGTGAAAGCCCTAATAAGCAGGCATATACATAGAATGAAGGCTACTGCTAAGCTTGTAAGCCGCCCTGAGTCTTCGGAGAAGGGCGGGATATAAATGGAATTAAAATAAATAAATAAAATAAAATAAATAAAAAACCTTACAAATCGTGGCGACGTGACTGCAGGTCATGAGTGTAAATGGCTGTAAAGGGGAACTTGTTGCAAGCACCCAAAATGTGATCACACGTGTAGGTGTCTGTGTGGGCATTGTAACTTTGAAAATGGGGCATAAGTAGATTTTGGGGTCTCATAATTTTGAATGGCCATCAAGAGACAGGCTGTAAGTCAAAGTACCTGTAAATCTAGGCTGCCAAATCTGTCAATGGACAACAGAAAGAAAGAAAGCAGTACATAATTTAGAAGGACACCAAACATGAACGTTTGAATGACTACAACTGTGAAAATAGTTCCAAAATTTTAAAAAAGCAAAACACTAAAAGAGCTAACATTTAATTTTAAATTTATGCCGGCTGGATGGAGGACATGGAGGCAAAATGGAAGACATATTCTCCTTTTGCTGGACGTTCAGTAAATCTAGTTATCCCATGTTACTTAGGAAAAGTCCAGTTAAACCCAGTAACTTCGTTACAGTGCAGGGTGGATCCAATCTTTATTATTATCTTTATTCTCAGTGTTTATATTTGTGATAGGTTAACAGAAAATCATACAAAATAGAATTGAATTTATTTTCAGAAAGGGTACCTGTATACAATTGATATGTAGAGATGTATATACTGCATATTGTATATGCATCTATTGTTATTTAAACTTCAGTCTGTTCCATATTTCTCCTTTACTTCACTCAATGTTTGTTCTAATTCTTGTAAACCTATGCCCGTAATGATGAACCTATGACCTGTGTGCAACATTTTGGGTGACATGCCAGTGAACATCGACACCCAACAACAGCTGTTCTTGATTTTTGGAGGCCGCTGAAGGCCAAATATGACTTCCTAGCCTCATGCCCTGGTATGCATATTTTCCAATGAAACAGATCGAGACAGGAAAATCATTTCATTACGATTTATTCAAAGCACTCTGATTAAAAAAGATTCCCCTCACTCAAAGAGAGCACCTTGATTCTCAGCTTGCATTCTGTTTTACAGTTAACATATTAAAGAAGACTCAAGAGAACAGTTGATTGCACAGGACAAAAGTACCTTCTCCTTTGCATAGGAAACCAGTTACATGTAGTCAAACATGTTGCATGTATATCTATTTAAATGAGGTCTGACGAAAGCAAGGGCATAAAATTTAAGATGTTTATGAGGGGAAAAAAGTCATAAGGTTGTTTGGAGTTTACAGAGAGAGAGACAAACCAGATACAGGTAGTCTTCGACTTTACAACAGCTCATTTAGTGACCTTTCGAAGTTACAAGAGCGCTGAAAAAAGTGGCTTATGACCATTTTTCACACAACCGTTGCAGCATCCCTAGGGCTACATGATTTACATTCGGATGCTTGACCACTGGCAGAGAAAGAATGGAGCAGAAGAAGGCTATGGATGAATTAGAGCTGGGGTCTCCGACCTTGTCAACTTTAAGACTTGTGGACTTCAACTCCCCAATTTCCTCAGCCAGCCAAACTGGCTGAGGAATTCTGGGAGTTGAAGTCCACCAGTCATAAAGCTTTCAAGGTTAGAGTCCCCCTGAACTAGAGCTACCAATTACAGGTCATACAACAGTTCATTTAGGGACCGTTTGATGTTACAATGGCACTGAAAAATGTGACTTCTGACCGTTTTTCACACTTACAACGGTTTCAATGTTTTCCCCCATGGTCATGTGATCAAAATTTGGATTCTCCTCCCCTCCCCTCCCCTCCCTTCCCATTCCATTCCATTCCATTCGATTCGATTCCATTCCATTCCATTCTATTCTATTCTATTCTATTCTATTCTATTCTATTCTATTCTATTCTATTCTAAAGCTTATTGGCATAAACATGCAATGTATGATGAAAGACGGTATAATAGAGGAAACCAATCGAAACATATCAAGGAATTAATAGTTGATTCTTAGGATGTTAACTTCTTTAATCATTGTATAAAAGTTGTATTTGTGTATTTTCCGGGTCCTTGGCTCCTTTAGCTGCTAAGACCCTTTTGCTGGAGTACTTCAATAAAAAAAATGTTGAAAATGCCATTCCTCATGTCTGGTGGTCTTTATTGGCTTCGGCGCCAGGCTAGGACCCATTTTAGGAACAACAGGCTGTGTTGCACAAGGCAACCTTTTTGAGTGGTATCGGCACTAGGGCTGGGGGGGAGAGAGAGAAGTCATGGCTATTGATGATAACCCCAAACTGGCTAAGTTTCCCGGAATTACAGTTTACTCTGTTCCAACTGAATTCTGTTTTCTCTGTCCCTTTTAGTGGTGCCCATTACGAATTCCATCCATTGCCCATAGCTGGGAATTTTTAGAGTTATCAACTCAGTAAATACAGAGGGCATCTGGCTGAGAAAGACTCTTTTGTTGTATACCCATGAAGTTCTGTGGTTTGCATTCCTGTTCCAACATTGCAATCATAAGGAAGAACTGGGTGACCTCTGATCTCTCCCCAAAACCAAAACAGCAAGAAAGAAAAGCAAGGAAAAACATAATTAGTCTCCACCTGAGATAGCAGTGCTTTTCAGTTGAGTTGCAAGGTAAAACCAAAGGGAGTTATTAGTACAAAACTATTTTTTTTTTCTGTTTTGCTGGCTGACTTCCATTCTAGAGCAATAAGACCTCTTCAAGATACTCTGCTCCGATTGCGTGAGAGCAGTGTGCTTCAGATGTCTTTTTCCCCCCTTAAGTTTCCATCAAGTCATGTTTGATGCCTGGTAGACTATTAGACCATGTTTTTGTTTTTGGCAACTATGCAGAAATACTGAAATACACCATTGCTTAAATCCTTCAGATTGATTTTTTTTTTTAGTTCTCAAGCTAAAATTTCCTCATGGTGTTCCATCCAAGTAATTAACTGCTTAGCCCAAGGGTAGGCCTTGGCTCTTTTATGACTCATGGACTTCAACTCCCAGAATTCCTGAGTCAGCATAGCTGACTCAGGAATTCTGGGAGTTGAAGTCCATGAGTCATAAAAGAGCCGAGGTTGCCTACCCCTGGCTTAGCCTATCATGGTCAATTAAAGTTAACTACATGCAGTTAATAAAAGTGTTGATCTAAACACCAACTACAGCCTACTTACAAGCCAAACGCACCAGGGACAGACTTGGCTTTCATTTTATTGTTATAAAATAATTGATCCTCTGTGAAGGCCTTTTCATTGAAGGACGTGGACTGTAAACTATCTCCCTGATCCAATGCAGGTTGGCAGAGAGGCAGGTTTTTTAAAATTTCGTCTTCTACATTAAGACAAAGTGACTGAATCAAGCTGTCATGCCTAAAAGGGGACTGGAACCTGGGTCCCCCCCCCCGCTACTCTTAGCTCAGTATCCTAACACTAAACCATACTGAATCTCAGCTTGTTTATATACAAGAGATTACATGACATAAACAAAAAGTAAGAGAACTTGCAGCTTTCTCACACATTTTCTCTCCTTCCCGCCACCCCCTCTCCATCTATGACCACACCTGATTTCTTGTTAATCCCTCTGTCTACCAAACACATGGACACAAGCACTGCCACCCCCATAAAAATCAGCATTCATCTCTTCCTTGCAAAAACTCATTACATACAACTGGGTGAGTGCATGCACTCACTTGTGCCCACACCCATGTAAAAGCTTACAGGCGTGCTAGTATTCCCCTACCAGAACAGGAACCTGCAATCCTCAGCTGAGTACCCTGCTTCCTTCCCATGCTCCTCATCCAGTGCTCCCAACCTTCGCTAAGCCCTCCCACCCCACAGCCCCACGTAGCCCAGCCCGTCAGAAACCTTTCCCCACTCCCTTTCCCCATCCCAACCCCGCCCCTTCATCCCCACCCCTTCCCCCCTGCCTGGGGAGGAGGCGCTGCCTTTGTTCCGCCAAGGGTTAACCTGGATTGTGTCTGTCACCCAGTTGCCCGGATGCTGATGTAAGGGGAGAGCTCGAGAGATCCCTTCAGATTGCAGTGAGAGGAGGCGAAGGACCAGCCCAGGAGAAGAGCCTCGCCAGGAACATCCTTCATCCACAGCATCATCCTTGGCTGGACCAGCTGAATGATGCTGGTACCCGGGCTGTAGCATTCTTCCTCCTTCTCTACCCTCCCTTTCCTGATGCCGAGAGCATCCCCCTCCCGCTAAACCCAGCAGGATGCCGGCCTCGGTATTGTCCCTATAGGGGGGGCCTGGGGGGGCCTTGCCTCGCCTTGCTGTACCCCTTCCCATCCCACCACCCCCTGTTTCTGATTGTTGCTCAGAAGGGCGGCAGACAAAAGCCATGTCCGGTGGCAAAGAAGCAGGTGGGGTCCACCCCTACCAGTCGCAGCAGAGCCAGCAACATGCTCAGTATGTGGGGCCCTATCGGCTGGAGAAGACTCTGGGGAAAGGGCAAACCGGTAAGTCTCTGGCGGGTTTGGAAGTGGGCTATGGGAAGAGTGTACCCGTTTTATGGGGGTGGGCATGGTGTGACAAGCTCAGCAGCTGAGAAAATTGCTTTCATCTTGGCCTCAGATGTATCTAAAAACAGAGGGTAATAAAGGGACATCTGGGGTGTTTTGACCAAACAGTCCAGGTTAATTCGACCCGGTGGGAGGAATAAAATAAAATTTTTAAAAAAAACGTGCTGAGGTGGTAGGTGAGTGGAACTGTTGATCCTATGGCAGACTAAAGGTGGGGTTGAGAGGGTGGGGGAGCGTAGGGCTCTCCTGGAAATTCGTTTGGGGTTTCTGAGTTGAAGGTGTTAAGAGAAGGTTGAGTTCCTACTTTCCTAGAGGTTTGGGTTGTTGTTTTTTTTTTTGGAGGGGGTGGAAGAGAAGTAAATGGGAGCTCTGCTTAGGGCAAAAGGCTTTTGGGGAGGTAGATATGGGGTGGGGTGTGGGGGATAGCATTGGCGATGTTGGAGTGCTCTGAGAAGAAAGATAGTGTTAATTTTATCTGGGCTGGAGTTTGCTGGAGTTAGAGGTGAGCACTAAATGTTTTCCCTGTTCAAGTGTGTTTGGCATGCTCATAACCTGCAAGAAATAGCATTGTAATAGTTAAAAGAGGCATAGGTTTTTTTAAAAAAAGGCCACAGCTATATTACTACTTAGCTGCAAGTGCCCTTAGATTCCTCGAAGACACAATGTGTACATGGTGGTAGAGAGATGTGTGTTCTGTCTTTGTAGGAGAGGTGTGTGTGTGTGTGTGTGTGTGTGAGTGTGTGGGGCACAACCACTTAAAACAGAGAGGGGAAGGTAAGCCATGGATTTCATGGTTGGGTCACTTTTAAGCCTGCTCTCCGAGCTGATTTGCCAGGCAATTGGGGCCTGAAGGAGAGGAGGTGTCAGAGGTGCCGCTGATCCTTTTTTTAAACAAAAACAAAAATTTAAAAAAAACTGCTGCAATGACCAAGCTTGGTTGGGGAGGAAGAAAAACCCAAAATGGGGGGGAAGGGGGAACCCAGCGCAAAGATTTAGGCTACAAGAATAACCTCTTGGGGACGGGGACCTAGGCATCCTGATCTGTTTGCTGTCTTGTCTCTATCCTGTGGGGACTCTGAATCTGAGGACTGAAAGTAGGGGTGGTGAAGACTACTATGGAAAGGCCTATATACGTTCCTCTCCTCCACCACCACCGCTTCCCCTGCTGCAGCACTCCGTATGAATGGAACAGGGATTTAAAAAAAAAAAAAACTCCGCAGGGATGCTGATTCGACTGTGCAGTTTATCTACGATGGGCTTGGTTACAAGAGGGACCACTTAAATAAATGCCTAAGAATGGGTTTTATGCAAATCTGTCTTCTTTCTTGGTCAGGCACTGAAGGGAAGACTGGAGGGGAGGTGTGGGGGGGGCGAATCTATCCATCTCTCTGCAATGATGCAGGAAAACTCAAGACCACAGGCCTCTCTCCCGGGGCCTTTAATTTCTGTGTGCCTGTGGGTAGAATGAGCTTTGAGGCTTCAAAAGGTGTGTGTGTGTGGGAGGGGGTGGGGGGTGGATTTCTGCAGTGGCAAAAAAAAAAAAAAGGAAGACATCCTGTGTTTAGGAGACAGGATACATTTGCGTATTTTGCCAGTGTATGTCTGTGTATGCATGTTTGGGAGTTGTTATCAAACCCCCCCACCCCACCCCACCCCCGAATCGTTATAATAAAGATCTGGAGCAGATGGATAAAAGAATCCGAAGAGGCAGCAGGGAATAAGGAAGGGCCAATTTTGCTGAATAATCATTTCTTGACTGTGGTGGCGGCAGGCAGTTTATCCAAAGGTGATTCAAGAATATCCCTCTGAATGGGCAGAAGGATGGATGTTGTTGTTGTTTTTTTGGCCTGGAGATGGGAGGGGGAGGCATAGGTAAAAACCAGATTGTTTCTGGGGGGCCCAGCAACTGGGAAGCAAAGGGGGAACACAGGAGTAGCAGGGCAAATGGATGTCTCGTCCGGAGAATAGAGAACTTTACATTTATTTTACCCTGATGATATTGGCATGAATTCCCATCCGTTTGTTTCCTTGTCTTAAGGAGTTGAATATTCGGTAGGGAAGGAGATGGACAGGCAATAAGTGAAGCTCACAAACGAGTGACATGCCCAAGGTCATCAAGGAACTATTGGTAGCAGAGATGCGACTAAACAGTGGTAGATTTCTTTGGTGTCTTCCCGATGACCCTGTTTAGTTTTTATGTTAGAATCCCTAACCAAACTAAGCTGGGGTGGTCCAGTTGGACCTGGACTGTATGATGAATGGCTTATCTGTCCGTGCAATGAAGAATCATTCCGATACGGAGAAATCGTCTTGCAAACTTTGCAAAAGAATCTGTGTATGATATGGGTAGCAAGCATGGCTGGGCTGAAAGAGTTGCTCTAAAATTATGGAAATATTCCAATAGTAACCAGAAACCTCACTTTTTTTTGCAAATAGTATCCTTTAAGTAGGTTGGTAGCATGCTGTCTGGACAAGGATGCAGCTGGTAGCTTGCTGATCTTGGATTTAGGAAATCCATCAGTTACGAAACCGCAGTAAATGAGATGCCACGGAAGTCAGTCATCCTTCAGTCCTACTAAAATCAGTGGGAGCCCACATTATTAGTTATTAACACTTTTTAATACTTCAGAGAAGGCATAGACCAGGTTACTAGCTTTTGTCATACCCATGCCACAGACAGCATTCCTTAGCAATGATAAGGATTATAGAGTTTGGGCCCATACATGCCAGTGCAAGCAAATCTGAAACTAAACTTATCCTGAACATGCTTATGTTGTTCTGTGTAAGCTATGGTCTTTCATTAAAGAAATTACTTTGCAAGTCAAGATGTTACCACATCCACAAGCATGGACTGACAAGACATACTTGGGCATGTCAATAATGTGCGAAATGTTCAGTTTTGAATTTCACTAGAATTAAAGCATGAACGATGATACTGGAGCAAAACAAGCAGATGTGTATTTGGAAAATCTGGTGGCCTTAGGGATATTTGCTAGATGTGATTTTGAAATTGCTCCTCACTCCCACCCACAAACGAAACTTCTTTCTTGCTCAGAGTATGTCTCCCAGCTATAGATATTTCCCGTGGATATTTTAAGCTACACATGTATGTTCGTGTGCTTTAGAAAAAAATAATGATGACCAACGTAGGTCCCTCTTATTTATAAATTTAGGTTGGAGAGACACTAATAAAGCTAAAAATGAGCTCTAAGTCTTCCTGTTTGGAAACTCTTTTTTTTTGCCCTAAACATAGAACATGGGAGATTTTTTTACCATCCTCAAACTTTTGTTTAAATTTGATAAGGTTACTTAAAGTTATTTAAGTGGGAGTCTACCATATGGGAAAATGGCCAACCTAGTTCACTGATTTACTCTGAGATATATTCTGTACCTAGTAAATAACAGCTAAATATCTATGGAGATTCCCAAACATCCAGGTCATGGTTGTCCCAAAGGTGCTTTATAAAAGGAAACTGGACTCATTTCGTTTCTCAGTTCTGACAGAAGCTTCTTGGATGACAAGTGAAACGGTTTTAAGAAAGAAAAAAAAAACTAAGCAAGTTCAGTTGCCTTTTAAAAGGCACCTTTGGGACCTACAACTAAATAGTTTTAGTCTCTTAACTTATTTAAGATTTATTCTTTAAAAAATATTTATATGGCCGCTCATCATAAAACCAGATCCCAGAAGGACTCACAACGATTATATAAAACAGTAACAAACAATAAAATCAAATAAACAAAAAACCCTCAATAACTTTCGCCCCTCCCCTCCCATCAGTGTTTACAGGAAAGATATTGTTTGATGATCTGATTTGTTTTGTAGATATATTTGTTATAGGTTGTTGTGTACTGGGTTCTTTGCAGCAAGCAGGAGACGAGGCGAGAGAGTTCAGGCAGGAACATGCTTTATTGAATGCAGGAACTGAACTGTTAACCAAGGCTTCTATGCAGCTATTTATACTGCTGGCCACTAGGCAGCGGCCAATAGGTTTGAAGGAACCTATTGCTGCCCTAGAGCCAACCAATGGTGGTCCTGGAGACTGTTTGTCTGAGGAGCCAGCAACCGTTATTCAACTCCCTGATTAAGCAATCTCCAACAGCGATCAAGACACTGGTACAGTTCAAGTAAAACAGGCCCAATACATTACATAGGTTATATCCAATATTTCCTATAGGAGCCGAAGGTGACACACATGGTTCTCCTTTACCTCTTTATTTTTACCTTCACAGTAACACTGTCAAGTTAGCTTAGACTAGGGATAGGCAATCTTGGCTCTTTTATGACTCGTGGACTTCAACTCCCAGAATTCCTGAGCCAGCATAGTTGAAGTCCACGAGTCATAAAAGAGCCAAGGTTGCCTACCCCTGGACTAGGATCATACCTGACCCAAGTCAGCAATAAACATCAGGCTGAGTAGGGGAACTGACCTCTAAGTCCTGTGAAGCTCGTTCCACCATTTTTGATTTACGTCCTGCCTTTCAGTGATAAGACCTTCAAGGTGGCCTTTATAAGGTCATCCTTTATTCTTTTCCTCACAGCAACAACTGTGTAAAGTAGATTATGCTAAGAAAAAGTGACTGCTGTAGTTTCCAGTTGCCCACTGAGTTCACTGGGTGATGGAGGATTTCAAACTGAACTTCCATGCTCTCAGTCTAATCCTCTTATACTAGTTGAAAGTCTGGTTCTCTCTTGCAAATAATCGCACCAATATTATGTCACAAAATATTATCAAGTCATGGAGTACCGCTGTTTCTATCTTTCCCCCCCCCCCCCGTTGTATCTCCTTCTGGCCAACTGCAGTCCATTTTCATCCTTCCCTCTTACTGCCTCTTGGAGATGATGCTAGCATGTTGTTAGCTTGAGTCAACTGTGTGCATGTTATCCTTCAGGTTTCCACTGCAAACTTCAACTGAAATCTCACAAATCTCATGTGCGACGATGTAAATTCTATAGGCTGGAATAGTGCAGTATTGTGCAATGGTATTTCACATGCTGTTGCTGCCAAGAGAAACTATGAAAAGTATAGTGGACGATGTGTTTGCAGGGGTGGGTGGCTTGAACACTCCCTGCACCCAAACATAGTTCAATATCGATAAAGGAGAATATTTGTAGCTCAGGGTTGAAATGAGGGCTGCTTGGTATTCTCTGAGCTTGATTGTTTTCTTGTAGATGTTTCATTACCCAAACTAGTTAGAAAAAAACCAAGCTCGGGGAGCACCAAGGAGCCCTCATCGCTCAAGATATATTGAAGTTCAATTCCCACCACCCAGGACATACACAGCCTTGGTGGAGCAGTGGGCTAATGCCTCCTTAAGTAACACCAGCTGCCTGCAATTAGTGCAGGTTCGAGTCCCACCAGGCTCAAGGTTGACTCAGCCTTCCATCCTTCTGAGGTAGGTAAAATGAGGACCCAGATTGTTGGGGGCAATTAATAATAATAATAATATAATAATAATAATAATAAACCTTTATTGTCAAAGTACAACATGTGTACATTGAGATTAGCTGAGCCTCCCCTGTGCTCTCCCCCCAACACACAGTGACAACAAACCCTCCATCCCACCACGCTATGTGAACCAACTACACCACACACCGGCCTCCCAAGTCAACTCTGCATAAGATTACATCCCATTCAAAAGCCTAACAGCCCACGGATAAAAGCTATTCTTCAGCCTGTTGGTACGGCTGGCTATATTCCTATATCTCCTACCGGATGGTAGGAGAGTAAAGAGATACCGTCCAGGGTGTGAGTCATCCCTGAGAATCTTCCTCACTCTTCCAAGGCAACGAGCCCTGGCGATGTCATCCAGTGGTGTCAGGGAACAGCCCACAATGTCTTGTGCTGTGCTCACTACCCTCTGTAATACTTTCCTGTCCGCGGCTGTCAGACCGGCATACCAAACCACAATACCATATGAGAGGACGCTCTCTATGGTAGACCGGTAAAAGAGGGTCATTAGCTGTTGTTCTACCCTGTTCTTCCGCAAGATCCTAAGAAAGTGAAGCCTCTGTTGGGCCTTTCTAGCCACCTGGGTTGTGTTAACTTTCCAGGTCAGATCTTCACAGAGGTAGACTTTGTAATAATGCCGCTTGGGGTGTGTGTGTGAAAGCCTTAATAAGCAGGCATATACATAGAATGAAGGCTACTGCTAAGTTTGTAAGCCGCCCTGAGTCTTCGGAGAAGGGCAGGATATAAATGGAATTAAAATAAAATAAAAAATACTCCAATACACACAGCTACTGTACAAGAATGGGGAAAACTAAAATTATAAAGATGTCCTCAAGCTAACCTCTGATCATGAAGACAGCCCTTGTTATGGGGATGGGTTTATTACTGATTTTTTGTTATGGTTGTTTTTTACTTCCAAGTATAGTTTATATCCCTGATATTCCCTGTAATTTCCCATCCAAGTACTAAGTCCAAGCCTGCTTAATTCCATCAGCTTCTGCAGGGAAAGGATCTTTATTAAGGCCAATGGAAGTTGCACAGAAGGAAGTTGTATAAAATCCTTACAAACGTTTGAGCCAAGTGCTTCAGTTCGTTTGTGGTTGATATTAGAGGCCACTATATTACTAAATATAGGCTAGATGTAGTGATGGAAAGCCTACAGATACCTAACTTTGGTTTTTAGAGTGTGTTAAGGACTCTATCAAAATATACTGAGAGGATAAATCCAGAAAATGGTGGTACATTTTGTTTTTTTAATCCCATTTATATCCCGCCCTTCTCCGAAGACTCAGGGTGGCTTACAATCTAAGCACAAATCAATGTGCTTAGCAATAGCCTTCATTCCATGTATATGGGATCAATTCCATCTGTTAAGTGAAAGTCATTTGATAAAGTCAGCGAAAGTTAGTTCTCACGTGGTCAAAAGTAAACTACAGTATTAACACTCCAGACTGTTACCAAAACAAAAAAACAGATGGAAACTATATTTCCCATCCCAAGACAATTGCTTCTAGCCCTTTATGTAAAGTTGGAGGGAGAAACAGCACAAGATATTTGATTATAATAAATAAAAGTCGTTTACTAGAATCCATATTATGGCTTCTTATCTTTTGATAAATTACGTATCAGAAGTTGTTAAATTTTCTCAAGTTCCCCTAGAAATTAAACCTCTGGGCAAAGCCAACCCATCTTGGTTAACAAAAATCCAAACAATAATAAGTCTGTAATGATACAGGAAGTAAAACTAACAGATGTTATCAAACAATGAAAAAAATATTTTCCATATAAATGCATGGACATGAATGCTAAGGCGTCGTAGGGAAGCTCTTGGCTTTTATTTCTTACACTGCAGGACTAAGACAAGAAAGTACAAATTTCAAGTGTCTGTTTGCTTTTGCTTTTCTTTTCATTTGGTTTGGTTTGAAAAATTCTGAGAAAAATTTCCTGTACAAATACAAACGTACGTATAATTTAGCAGAGCCAAATTAACATTGCAGTTGCTCTCCAACAAGATATCGATCATTTCCTCACTTCCATAAGATATAATTTAAAGTATTTTTAAAACTTGTTACCATCTCTAATGAAGTTGCTTTGGAAGTGGCATACATTTCCAGGATAAACATTTTGCAAATTCAAGTTCCCAGAATCATTGTACTTCATTAGTGTCGGCGTTGGAAACTTATCTCTCCACCTGGCAAACAGAATTTAGAATGCAACCGTGAGAGAGAAGAGACCCACGTCTTCGGACAGGGCAAATCCCAGAACTGCATCTGCTGTTTCAGAGAAGGATGTCTGGCATAACCAAAGATTAGATTCCTAAGGTTAAAAAAAAAAGTAAAGAAGCCCTTGTGGATTTTTACTGCACTAGTCGTTGCCGACTATAGGGGGCAGTGCTCATCTCTGTTTCAAGGCCATTGAGCCAGTGCTGGCGGAAGTGGTTTCTGCAGTCATGTGGCCAGCAGGACCTATAAAGCCCTAAATGGCATGGGTCCGGGTTATCTTAGGGAGCACTTGCTGCCAGCATCAATCTCCCATTGTCCTGTGCGCTCCCACAGGGAGGGCCTCCTTAGGGTGCCGCCGGTCAGTGAGTGCCGGCGGGTGATCCCCCGGAGGAGGGCGTTCTCTGTGGGCGCGCCTGCCCTGTGGAACAACCTGCCTGTGGAACTCCGGACCGCCCCTGACCTTCGTTCATTTCACCAGGACCTAAAAACCTGGTTGTTTGATTTATCTGGCCTGGACTGAGGGGTTTTAAATTTTTAAATTTTAATTTTTAATTTTAAATTTGGGCTATTGTTATTTAATCCTATTTTATTTTTAACTTTATCTTAACTTTTGTACTGTTTTAACTGTTTTTAACTTTGCCCTGTAAACTGCCCTGAGTCCTTCGGGAATAGGGCGGTATAGAAATCTAATTAATAAATAAATAATAAATAATGTCATGGAGCGCTGTTACCACTGTTACCAAAGTGGTACCGATAGCTAAATCTGGCCCTAGGTTCTGCTTCGGTTTACCTTCCCAATAAGCAAACGAGTCGGGAGATTGTTTAAAAGCAGTTTATTAGGGTACCCTGATAAAGTGGGATCTTCCTATGAAAAGGAGAACCCTGAGATCCACCTTCCATTACATCTTACATTCCTGGGTGTGCAGCTAATGAGTAGGCTGGCTTGGTCGCTCAACAGTGAGACCCTGGTGAAGCAGGCACAGCAGCGCCTGCATTTTCTGCGTCGCCTGAGAAAAGCTCATCTTCTTTCCCCTGTCCTGACCACTTTCTACAGGGGGACGATCGAGAGCATCCTGTCATACAGCATCACAGTCTGGTTTGGAAGCATCACTGCTTCAGACAGGAAGGCGGTGCAGAGAGTGGTGAGGATGGCTGAAAAGATCATTGGCAGTTCCCTCCCTCCCATCCAGGACATAGCACAGAAGCATTGCTTGAGCCAGGTCCGCAAGATTATCTTGACACTACACATCCTCTTCACGACCTGTTTTCCTTGTTACCTTCTGGGAGGAGGGGGGTTCGTGGTATCCGTAGCAGAACATCCAGATTCAGCCATAGTTTCATTCCATACAGCATTAACCTTGTGAACTCTCAAGTTTCATCCTTCCGTTATATACTCAAGATGGACAATATTTAATATTTATTTGTTATGTATATGTAGGGGTGGGTCTATGCATATATGTAGGGGTGTGTGGGTCTATACATATGTTGTATATAGTATGTTTAGGTATGTGTCATGTATGTGTTTCAGTTTGAGAGCGGACAACTAAATTTCATTTTTGATGTGTGCCGTTGTGCCCACAGTAAAAAATGACAATAAAGGTTATCTTATCTTATCTTATCTTATCTTATCTTATCTTATCTTATCTTATCTTATCTTACATTCCTTTTTAGAGTTAACAAAGAAAAATGAAAGAGGAAAGTTGGTTGGACAAGATAAGAGTAACCCCTCCTTGCACAGTAAATCAACTACAAAGCTTGTTTGAAGTTGGATAACCAGATGCCAGTTGACACTAAGAAACTTTTTCTTATCAGGAGATAATCTCCAGGACATCCTTCTGTAAATTTATCTTTTCAGTTTAGGAATGTTAAAAGCTATCCAATCAATCCATACAACCATTGGATGAAAGTTTACCTACATTCCAATCTACAGTCAACCTGAACATTATTTTAAAAGAGAGAATACAAGTCAAGTTAAAATACAAAATAACCGCGTTAGTTAACCAATTACAAAATCCATGTCATGTTCCCCTCAGTACTTATTTATCTACTTGCATTTGCATGCTTTCAAACTGCTAAGTTGACAGGAGCTGGGCCAAGGACAGGCGCTTACCCTGTCGCGTGACACTCGGGTCTCAAACCTGGGCTGCCAGCTTTCTTAATCACTGAGCCACGGTGCCACCCCCAGATTCCTAAAGACAGTTTCAATACCACCGCCAGAACAGCCCCTCCTCCTATGAAACACCCACACCAATAAATTTGGCAGTGGTGTCAATCTTCCTGTTGAGAGCAGGAGGAGGAGGAAGGAGCAGTAGGGCCGTGATAGCACAGTGGCTAGAATGTAGTACTGCAGGCTACTTCTGCTGACTGCCGTCTGCCAGCAGTTTGACAGTTCCATCCTCACCAGCTCAAGGTTAACTCAACCTTCCATCCTTCCCAGTTTGGTAAAATGAGGACCCAGACTGTTGGGGGCAATAGGCTAACTTTGTAAACTGCTTAGAGAGGACTGTAAAGCGGTATATAAGTCTAAGTGCTGGTGCTAAGTGCTATATCCCACTATTGTTGTTGCTTTTATAACTAACTCAAGGCGGTGAATATGCCTAATACTCCTTCCTCCTCCTAGTACTCTCAACAGGGAGATTGACACCATAAATAAATAAATAAAACCCTAGCAATAAAATCAAAACAATAATAGTAATAGTTTGGAACTCCCTTGGTGCTTGATAACTGCCAGCATTCTGAGAACTTGCAAGGAAAGAAGTGTTGTCCTCTCCAGTCTTGACTTCCAGCCTAGATAACACCGATGCAGAAACTGGTCTGTATGGGATCCTTCATCTCTCATCCAATACTCCAGTGGCAAGCTGGATGCATGCAAACATGGTTGCTGCTAATGCTGCATTGCTGGGAGAGCAGGGGCCACTGCAGCTCTGCAGTTCTTAGGGGTCCAGGACTAGTCCTGGTAGTTTGGGGATGGTGGCAGCAGCAGGGGCTTTCCACCTAAGCAAGTACAGCTATGCAGATTAAAAAAATAATAATCCAGATATATTTTAATCTATTAATAATATAAGATAAAGGTAAAGGTTCCCCCGCACATGCGTGCTAGTCGTTTCTGAGTCTAGGGGCCGGTGCTCATCTCCGTTTCAAAGCCGAAGAGCCAGCGCTTGTCCGAGGACGTCTCCGTGGTCGTGGCCAGCATGACTAGATGCCAGAGGCGCACGGAACGCTGTTACCTTCCCACCGGAGTGGTCCCTATTTTTCTACTTGCATTTTTACGTGCTTTTGAACTGCTAGGTTGGCAGAAGCTGGGACGAGTAATAATATATTGAAAGATAAATAGGTTTTTCTAGGGTCTTTGAACCAAACAGCTAACATCTCTTTTAATTAGCACGGTTCTGTAACAAACAATAAAAAGAAACAAAGCAATTTGGAACCATGCGTCAGAATTTGCAAAGGGATCCTTAGCAAGAAAGATAAGAGAGTTACAAAGATGAGCTTGTTTAAATTGATTAAATATTGAAAACTACGTTAATGGGGGCTCTGCTGCAGCCTAGCCCGGAGGCTTCAGCTGGTGCAGAATGCGGCCGTGCGGGTTGTGATGGGAGCATCCCGATATTCCCATATTACACCCCTCCTGCGTGAGCTGCATTGGTTGCCGGTTGCCCTCCGGGTGAGGTTCAAGGTGCTGGTTCTTACCTATAAAGCCCTACATGGCTTAGGCCCGGGATATTTGCAGGACCGTCTGCTGCCAGGAACGACTTCCCATCGCTCTGTGCGCTCACACAGAGAGGGTCTCCTTAGGGTGCTGTCGGCCAGACAATGTCGGCTGGCGACCCCCAGGGGGAGGGCCTTCTCTGTCGGAGCGGCTGCCCTTTGGAATCAGCTCCCCCGAGAACTTCGGATGGCCCCGGATCTCTGTTCCTTTCGTCGCGACCTAAAGACGTACCTTTTCCAACTGGCCAACCTGGACTGACGTTGGGGGTTTTAATTATGTTTTTAATTTTTACTGGTTTTTAGTGGGGCTTTGTAAAATTTAATTTCTTTTAATATTTGTATTTATTGTTTTATTGTTGTTTTTATTGTTGTTAGCCGCCCTGAGTCCTTCGGGAGATAGGGCGGCATATAAGTCCCATAATTTAAATTAAATTAAATTAAATTAAATAACCACAGAACATGAACCCATAGATCATGAGACTTTGCAAAAACAACCTATGGGCAGGGACGTCTGCCATTTTTTACCCCTGCAGAAAATACACAGAAACTCATCCAACAGCATCCTCTAAACACAACCAGGGCTTTTTTTTCTCATAGAACGCTCAGAACGGAGTTCCGGCACCTTTTTTTGGATGGAACCTTGTAGGGTAGGCAAGGCAGGTTGTATGACATGTGTGAGTTCCAGCACCTTTTTCTTTTACAAAAAAAAGCACTGAACACAACTCTGCCAAAACCCATTGATGGCTGAAACACTTTACCATAGTTGATGAGAACTGGTTTGCATGTATTTGTTTAGTCTGATTTTGCAATATTTTAGCCTACCCCCATCCAAAGTCAACTGCAAATATGCAAGGCCAACAAGGGCCACAGACCCTAATAAAAAGATAAATATTTAATCCAGCCTCACCTCCCAACCGTAACTTCCCCACATACCAATGCCTGGGAGATCTGGGAACTATAATCCAAAATTTATATGGAAGGGACCAGATGGAAGGAAGGCTGTTCTAATGTGTTTACTTATGAAGATAGCAAAAGGCACCAAAGCAATATTTAGCACACACAAAAATTCCTTTATCCTGATATTTGACACTGACCAGTGCCTTCAAAGGCAATAGGATCATTGGCAAACATTAAAAATTAATCCCTCCCTCAATTTAAACTCAAGTTACATATAGCTTTTTTTGGGGGGGGGAAGTGGATTGATACTGCTTTATTCAAGCATTTTTTTTGAAAAAATCTTCCTATTATGGTTCACAGATTAGTTTTTTGGGATCATCCATTTTTGGGCTAACAGTTGCCATCTGCAATAGCAAACTTTTTTTTTAAGTATCCATAATTTACTTTTGAGTGTAACCATCTGTTTTTCTGTTCTGACTATTCTGCAATGGTTCCTCACGTCCCTCTCCCTCCATATTGCAAAGTTTCCAACCATGGGCCAGTGCGATGTGGGGAAAGGGCAGACACTAATGTCTTGGCAAGTTGCAAAGCATGGCTGCTGGATTTCATGTGACAACAAAGTACGCAAATGTAAGATCACACTTGGAATATTGCATTCAGTTATGCATTCTGCCATATAAAAAAAGATGTTGAGACTCTAGAAAAAGTGCAGAGAAGAGCAATAGAGATGATTAGGATTCTGGAGGCTAAAACCTACAGTTGCAGGAATTAGGTGTGTCTAATTTAATGAAAACAAGGACTGGGGTGACACAATAGCAGTGTTCCAATATCTGAGGGGCTGCCATAAAGAAGAGGGGGGCCAACCTGTTCTCCAAAGCACCTGAAGGCAGGACAAGAAGAAATGGATGGAAACTAATCAAGGAGAGAAACAACCTAGAACTAAGGAGTAATTTCCTGACAGTTAGAACAATTAATCAGTGGAACCTGTCTCCAGAAATTGTCGGTACTCCAACACTGGAGGTTTTGAAGAAGAGATTAGACAACCATTTGTCTGAAATAGTGCAGGGTTTCCTGCCTGAGCAAGGGGTTGGATTAGAAGATCTTCAAGGTCCCTTCCAACGCTGTTATTTTGTTACTCTGTTACTCTAGGGCTTTTCAACCAGTGGTACGGGTACCACCTGTGGTACATTGGCACCTGGCAGATGGTACATGACCATCCTAGGAAAGTGGTAGCGGGGGAGGGGAATAGCAGCACCACACAAGCCTGAGGGAGAGACAGCTGGAGCTGCAGGGCTGTCGGGGCTCAGTGGAAGCACCAGGATCAGCTCCAGGCTCCAGCTGGAGCTCGGCGCTGATCCTGGCGTTTCTGCTGAGCCCAGAAGAAGTGCCAATCAGCTGGAATGTTGCAGCATCTCCAGGGTCTTGTGATTTACATTCAGATGCTTGGCAACTGATTTATGATGGTCACAGTGTCCCAGGATCATGTGAAGTGACCAAAACCTGCTGTAACCAGCCAGCAGATGGGGGGAATAAAAACCAAACACCTTCCCCACCCCACCCCCGCTGCCAATCCTCAACAGAAATGCTCACAACAATGAAAACCTCGGACAGGAGGAAGAGCGCCGCCAGGCAGGCAGGCAGGTGTCTTGCTTGGCTGTGGCTTGGGGGGCACTTTTTTCCAGTGCCATTGTAACTTTGAACAGTCACTAAGTGAACTGTTGTAAGTCGAGGACTACCTGTACTTCATCACTTTTTTCCTTTTTTTTTGGTCATCAAGTTTTTGACACCTTGCTAGGCGACTGGTGGTACTCGGATGTTGCCATATCCTAAAAGTGGTACAATGGGTGAAAAGATTGAAAAGGCCTCCTCTAGATCAATACTTCTCAAACTTGGTGGATGGTGTGGAGAGGGTACTGTTTTTACCATTTGTATATTGGGTTTTTATTTTTTTGTAAGGCTCCAAGAGTCACCGAGGATGAGTGGGTGGCCATACAAATTCTCTTAAATAAAATAAATAGTAAATAAATAAACTTGCTCTGCTGGCTGGGGAATTCTGGGAATTGATGTTCACATACCTTAAAGTTGCTAAGATTGAGAAAAACCTTGCTCTCGATTGTCGGTTGCCCTTCTTTTGGCCTTCCTGTGATTTATTAGGGCTGTTTATTTTAGACAGCAACATCACAGTCTGAGAGCCGATCTAACTAATTTGATAGCACTGGTATGATATATAGATGTGATACAGTAAGAATCATAAAATCATACAACTGAAAGGGGCTATTTAGGACATTGAGTGCAACCCCCTGTTCAGCACAGAAACACAAATTAAAACATCCTTAATGATTGCCTATCTTCTTTTCTCATATACAAGTTATGTTAGACAATTGTCTGTCTGTCTGTCTGTCTATCTGTTTATTTATTTGTTAACTTTATTTGCCGCCTATCTCAACCATGGGGTACTCTAGGCAGTATGTATTAAGAGATTGAAAAAAATAGTGAATGTGGAAATCCACCCTTCCCATTTCTTTATATCCCAGTGATGTGAACTTGAACATCAAGGTCATTTAGCTAATATTGAAAAAAGTTGATTTTATGGGCTTGCTATAAAATTCGGTGTCCATCAACTGGTCCAGTTTTGCCACCAAAACACAACTTATTCCTGGAATGTTTTCTAGTTGCTGTTGTGATTCAGGGTCAGCCTGTGGGTTCGGCAGTTGGGTCGGACGACTCAGAGGAGGAGGAGGAGGGTGTTGAAGACCTTGCCGAGGGGGTTGAAGATCTTGCTGATGAGAGCCCTCAGCCAGGCCCCTCCCACTTGGTCACCACGGAGACCCAGCTGTGTGAGCCTGACAGCGTGGATGAAGATGACCCACAGCTGGCCCTGTTCAAGGACGCCCGATGCAGGAGGCAGTCAATTAGGAGTAAACAGAGGAAGGCAATGGGGCTCCTCGGAAGGAGGCAGAGAGAAGCCACGCCCTGAACTCTATATAAGGGGAATGTGTGGGAGGGCTGGTTTGCTGAAGGCAACCGCTTGGATAGTTCCTGTTTCTTAAAGCTCCTGTTTCTTGGTTTGTCTTGTTCCGTTTGTTTTTTTAGCAATAAATTTGGCAGGCGTAATTCCAGCCTCTTGCCTTCTTGTAAAAGGGGTTGTCCCTGCCTTTTCTGCAGGGCCGGTAGCAGGCTGGTACAGAACAGTTGCCTTTTTGACAAGCTATATTAATTTATTTTTAAGATGAGATTGTTTTTCTTTTCATTATGTTGGTAAACAAAGCCGTAAAGAGGAATATATCTTCAGAGTTTCAGAAGTCAATGTATGAAACTGTGTTAGGTATTAAATGACATCTTCAGCTCAAATTAAGATTTTCACTTGTCCTTTTCCCAGTAAGTGTGAGCATGTATTGTGGGCATATCCCAAAGATGCTTTTTTACAAGGCAACTGGACTTTCTTATTTTTTCTTTGAAGACAATTCACTTCTCATCCAAGAAGCTTCTTCAGCTCAGAAGCTTCTTGGATGAGAAGCAAAACGTCTTCGAAGGAAAACAGTCCAGTTGCCTCGTGAAAAAGCATCTTTGGGATTAACTATGACCTGGATGACTGAGAATCTCCATAGACATTGGGGGCATAATTAAATTGCAGCCTTTAGCAGATAATTTATTTTTGTCGGTATTGTTATCAAAACCACAGTTAAAAGATCTAGTGAGAAATTTTTTTTGATGGCCCTGTGTGTAGCTAGCAGATCTTTTTTAACAGTTGAAGAAAAAGAGAAAGCAATATCAACATAAGTAAAACATACTTAAAAATGGAATGCATGGGTGTAAATGCTGTCATCGCAAGACGCTACATGTCATGGTAAAAAGAAATCTGGTTGGTCAATCAAGGTATTTCCAATTTCCCTTTCAGATAGGCTTTGACATCAGTAATGGCCGGGGATTATGGAAATTAAAGTTGGACACGTATGGGGGGATACGTGGTTGGGAATTAATGGTATAGATCTGAAGAAACACTCAGTTCTGACAAGGAATAACCAACCTAGTGCCATTTAAGTATTGTGGCCCATTAGTGTGACTAAAAGGTCCCCAAAAGGTAGACAGTATCAGGTTGTCTTCTGTAAGTTTTGCGAAGTTGGAGTTATCTCAGTTGTTTATCTGCCAAAAAGATTTGAAGAGACTAAGGGGTTTTCTTCCGCTCCCTAATATTCCCTCCTTTTCCAATTTGGGAGGAGAGAATCTGTTAAGAAGACTTTTAACCAGGGCAGGTGCGGACAAGCAAGTGTCCTACTTTTGTTTTGGACCAACTCCCATCAGCTCCATCCACCAAGATGAAGGGAAGGGAAATTTTAGTTCAAATATCTAGAGTCTGCTGGACTGTCTAATTCTGCTACAGGGATTTGCACTGACTCCATTCCAGAAGGATCTGGGTCCCTGCCAACACATACTCATAGAGGATGTATCCAAGGCCTCTGAGCTTTAGGATGCCAGGGAGTGAATGCATAGTTTGCAAATCTGGACTTGATGCACAAAACAGCCTGGAAGGGAAGATCTGTGATGACCTAGGAAAAATGCAATCTGAGCACTTAACTATTGATGCCAGTGCGTTGAGGGACAAGCTAGGTCTGTGGGCTAATTCTGCACAAAAAGGAGCAACAGAGAGAGAAGTGAGAAGTACTCCCTCTCCGGCCTAATCCCAAGGCCCTCCACAGTGGCAATATTCACACTGAACCCATAAATCAGCTAACCACATTTTAGTTTAGCATGCTGTGTGAATGCAGCCTATGTAAATGGTGCACGCATATGTTCATGCTCCAAATGGTTGTATCACAAACATCAGGTTTTAACCACAAGACCTCTGGCAGAGATCCAGAAAGGAGCAGAGCCAATAAACTGAAAATGTCTGGTCTGACTTAATTAATATTTCTCTCCGGCTTTATTTGTAGACTGCAAAAATATATATGTGTACATGATTTTGCGTGATGGGTTGAGTTACTTTCCAGGTTGGGAACCCAAGTTCTTTTGGGTCAACAGCCATGATTTTGTTTCTGCTAGAGTACTCTGTTGGCCTGTATTTTGGAATCTGTAAACTCTACAGTGGATATGGTAGCTAAACACAGTAGCAAAAATAGGGATGGTTAGTTCTGGAAAGGGGGATGCGGTGGCTCAGTGGGTTAGGACGCTGAGCTTGTTGATCAGATGGTCAGCAGTTTAGCGGGTCGAATCCCAAGTGCCGCGTAACAGAGTGAGCGCCTGTTACTCGTCCCAGCTTCTGCCAACCTAGCAGTTCGAAAGCAGGTAAAAATGCAAGTAGAAAAATAGGGACTACTACAGTGGGAAGGCAACAGTGTTCCGTGCACCTTTGGCATCTAGTCATGCCGGCCACAAGACCACAGAGACGTCCTCGGACAAGCGCTGGCTCTTCGGCTTTCAAATGGAGATGAGCACTGGCCCCTAGAGTCGGAAACGACTAGCATGCATGTGCGGGGGAAGCTTTACCTTTACCTTTCGTTCAGGAAAAACAGAAAACATGACTAAGGCAAAATAAGGTAACACTGTTCAAAGTCAAGATCTGTTTTCTCTTGTTCCAGAATTCAGGGCAGAACAATGGCTCTGAATTTCACCAAGGTAAATTCTATAAACCATTAGGAAAATGTCCCTAACAGTAAACATAGTTTGACAGAGGAATCGATGATAAAGAGATTTGTGGGTCTCTTTCCTGGATGTATTTAAGAAGAGGCTAATCGTTCACCTATCAACAAGCCTTTAATTTGGGTCCCCAACCTGAGTAAAGGGATGGATTGCATGGCGTAATTCATCCAGTGCTGTGTGGCTCCTTGTGGGGTATTCCAACTTGGGCAATAAAACTAACTTGGTAAAGTGTAGTTCAGTGAAGCATTTTCAGTGACTCAGAATTATAGAATCATAACATAAGAGTTGGAGATAATATAGTTCAAAATTTCCCAACCTTGGTAACTTCTTGAGGAGTGACATCCAGTACCCAGAATTCCCTAGCCAGAATGGCTATTGCTGAGAATCCTGGGAGTTGGAAGTCAACATATCTGAATTTTTCATGGTTAGGGAACACTGATCCAGTCCAAGCCCTTACCGTATGTAGGAATCTGTACCAACAGATGGCTATCCAGTCTTTCAAATACCCCGACCTAAGAGTGTCATCATCACCTTCCAAGGCAATCAAATTCATTCTTGAACAGAACATACCAATACAAAATAAAAAGAAACAACAAGCTTTTTCTTTGCGGCTGTATTCATGTTGTGTAGCCGTGAATACAGCCTATACAAATTGTTGATTCCTGTCTCCCTTAGTACATTGGCTAAACATGCAGCTAGTGGCAGATTATTGCTAACTGCTAGTTATGTCCTGGACTGGAGACATGAATTATCCATTCCTTGTCCCCAAATGTCATGTTTTCTTCTACAAGATAAGAGAATATGGCCGAAAAGGATTCCATGACAGCATCATCCTTGGTTAAATGCAGCGAACCTCCCCTTCTTTATTAGTTTAAAATTTGAGTCAAATATTTTTTAGTGGAAGGCTCTATAAAATTCATTGTCATCCATTTAGTTGTGTGTTGTTTTTTTAAAAAACAAATATCCTAGGAGCAATTTTGGCTTTAAAATCTCCACTCAGCCTTTAAGTCTATGGGATGATTTTCTGACAGACATGGTTACTCTCAGCCTAATCTAACTCACAGGATTGTTGTGAGGAAAAATGATGGGAAGAAAAGAGTAGAATCATATATACCACCTTGATTTCCTTAGGTAAAGGGTGGAGAGAAATGGAATCTATCTCACTTATATAAAAAAAGAAAGAACTACTATTTTTATGGATTTGCTCAAAATATTGTGGACTAATAGCTGGTGGGTTTATTTGCAGAGTTGATACCTAAATACAAAAGCACAATAGCAACTAGGTTAGGGATAGTTGAGGGTTTGTAGGTTAGATCCAGTCCAATTTTATAATATGATTTTGACATTATATCTGAAGCCGGTTTCGTTATATTTTAAAGCTAGAGAATTTGGTTTGATTTATGGTAATTTCAGGAAACAACTGCCTTTAATTCATAGAATCCGTTTGATGTCTTTAGCCTTTAAGTGTTTACAGCATTGCATTCCTTGAATAGAGAAGAAAGAGGCAGGGAATTTAAATCGATTGAAGATCCATTCATAACCTTCCAGAACGTAAGAAATGTGACAGCATTTCATCTCTCTTTTGTGAATGTTAAGGCACTTATCTCTAACTGCCATCGTGCTGTGGCCAGCTCTAAATGCAAGTAAGAATGTTGGAAATCCTCCTGCTCATCAAAAGAAGCACAAACCAGACATAGAGATTATGCTATTGAGTAGAACTTGGATTTTAATTTTCTATTCTCAGTCAGGATATTCACATTTTTGTTTTTGCTACTCTGGTCCTGCAACTTCATTTAATGTCTGAAGGATCTATGGCTACCATCATGCTATAGATAGAAATTTCTCTATCCATGTCAGATCATTATTGCCTATACCAGGGGTTTTCAAACCTAGCCCTTTTTATGACTTGTGGACTTCAATTCCCAGAATTCCCCACCAGGTGTTTCCAAAAGTCTTTTGGATCTGGAGGCTTCACATACCTGTCATAAATAGCAGCTATATTAACATCCACTGGTAGACCCTCACACTATGTTCCTTTTAAAGTTGGATGGCTGAATAAATGAATGGATGATATACCATCAAGTTGGTGCTCTTAATAACTACTTAGATAGCTTTTCTCCGGGACGGTAAGTGATCCTAGATCAGGAGTCTTCAAACTTGGCCCTTTTATGACTTGTGGACCTCAACTCCCAGAATCCCTCAGCCAGACACGCTGGCTAAGGAATTCTAGGAGTTGAAATCCACAAGTCATAAAAGGGCCAGGTTTGAAGACCCCTGGCCTATACTGAAGACTCTTGTCAAAAACAGAGAAATATATGTATAAAATAGGGGACTGGGGAGGTTTTCCACAAGTTTTTTATTTCACAATTTTCTTTATGGTAAGGGAGTAATAGTGACTTATTGTCAATACCTCATGCAGTTGATTAAATTAAACATTTGTGCCATTATATGCATGGTAATCTTTGTAATTACAGGTAGTCCTTGACTTACAACAGTTCATTTAGTGACCACTTGGAGTTACAATGAAATTGGAAAAAAAAAAGTACTTATGACCTTTTTCACACTTACAACTGTTGCACCATCCCCATGATCAAGTGATCAAAATTCAGATGTTTGGCAACTGACTCATATTTATGATGGTGGCAGTGTCCCGGGTCATGTGATCACCTTTTGAGACCTTCTGACAAGTGAAGTCAATGGGGAAGCCAGATTCACTAAACAACCCTGTTGGTAACTTAACAACTGCAATGATTTACTGAACGACTGTGGCAAGAAAGTCGTAAAATGGGGCAAAAGTCACTTTAACAACTATCTCACTTAGCAACAGAAATGTTGGGCTCAATTGTGGTCGTAAGTCAAGGACTACTGGTATTTCTGTTATTGTCACAGAGGGTGTCGTGAAAATGAGATAAAATGTTTAGTATGTTTGTTTTTTGTGCTTATTCTTCACCAACCTCCCCCATTTTACCGGTTCTTCAGATGTGCAGTCTCCAGCTCTAAGACATTGGTTGTACCTAAAAATTCTGGGAGATGAAATCCACACATAAAGTAAAAAGCTGCATTATTCTCCTTCCTACTTTGAAATTTGCATAAGTAGATTTCAACCATAGGAATTGAGTTACTTCAAAGAGGAAAGAAACATAACTGAAGTGGAGTTCAGTTTTTCCCACCTTTATAATTCTGCTGCAACTTTTTTTTTAATGGACAAGGTTTTTCATTTTTAATCGCTTCTTTTATCTCTACTAGAGATATAAAGCACCAAGCTGCCAAATGTAAGGACAATAGCTCGGTGCCATTATCATAACATGTAAACATCAATACATATTTCTCCTTTTATAGAGCTCTTAAGAGCAAGCTGATAAACATGAAGACAGCTTTCTATGTAAATGTCTTTCCATAGATTTAATCACTATTCTTGCAGGTTCAATACCTTGAGTCTCTGAGCCTTTCCTTACGTATTTCTGAGTTCAAGTGCTCTCCATCCATCCTTGAGTTGGCAGCAAACTGTACTGATGTTGTTACCCCCTCTGTTCTCTCTCTTCCCAGCCGCTGACAATTATCTGACTTCTCTCCAGAGAAGTCCTCGAGTTACAACAATTCATTTAGCGATCATTTGAAGTTACAATGGCTCTGAAAAAAGTGACTTGTGACCAGTTTTTGACACTGTGGGAACATCCCCATGATCACGTGATCAGAATTCAGACACTTGCCAATTGACTCATATTTATGACGGTTGCGGTCTCCCAGGGTTATGTGATCACCTTTTACGACCTTCCGGTAAGCAAAGTCAAGGGGGAAGCCAGATTCACTTAATAGCTGTGCTGCTAGCTTAACAACTGCAGTGATTCACTTAACAACTGTGGCAAGAAAGATCGTAAAATGGGCCAAAGTTCCCTTAACAAGTCTCGTTCAGCAACAGAAATTTGGGACTGGGTTGTGGTCGTAAGTCAAGGACTACCTTTAAAGGGTTATAAAACCTAACACAATATTTTTCAAACTTGGCAACTTTAAAATGTTGAGGACTTCAACTCCCAGAATTCCCTAGCCAGTGAAAACTACTGGCCTAAGAGATTTAACATACCGTAATACTCATCTTGGACAATGTTGGAATAAGTGGGGAGTGGGAAGCACTTTTGCATCACATCAACTGAGACGAACTGGAGATGAGATCATGGTGACAAAGCAGAAGTTGTTACCAAGGCATGCTTGTGCCAGGATGAGATGCAAATAGGAGGGAATGTCCTTTAACACGTAATGGTCATCCTTACCATGTGGATAGCTCAAGACAGAGAAAGTTGCAGTTCCAATTCTGCATCTTCTGCACAGAAGTGGGGAACGTAGGAAAAAAAAAGGCTAATAATGAAAAACGCTCCTGTATTTCAGTGGGAATTGGAAGTGTCCTACCTCTAAGTGTCTCTACGCTCTGGATTAATTCCAGAGTATGAGCATTTTCCTTGCAAGCTAATAGTAGTATTGTGAAGGGCTTCCTCATTTGCCATGGAGTACTACATGGGTTTAACGGCCCCTGGATGAGATGGCAATGAAGCAGTTATGCTTGGAAATACACACAGAAACTTTTTCCATGGAACACACGCATGGATTTGGTTTGTAAATACAGCATTATTGCTATTTATAGTATCTTTCGTAGATGCTTAATTTACAGGTAGAATAGGCACGAAGAGAGGAACCCTGGCGAAATAGCAGTTTTGAGAAGAGGTCCCTCCACCATTCTTGTATCTTTTCCATTATCCCTCTAACTTCCCAGTTAACTCTGCTTTCGTTTCCTTCTCTTCCAGAGAGCAAAAGTTATTTCTCTGTCTCAAGCTCTCTGTCCGGTGCTAAACTTACGTAGCTTTGAAGGGGCGTTACATAAAATGCAGGATTTAGTTAGAGTTATCAAATTTCAGAGCAATGACCCAAGAACACCTGGTGGCCGTTTTTTTCAATTTTGCACATGCTCTGGGACCATTCGTGGGTTTTTGAGGGAAGTTGTAAGAATCAATAAATGTAGATAAAGGTAAAGGGTAAAGGTTCCCCCGCACATGTTTGCTAGTCTTTTCCAACTCTAGGGGCTGCTGCTCATCTTCGTTTCAAAGCGGAAGAGCCAGTGCTTGTCTGAGGACGTCTCCATGGTCATGTGGCCGGCATGACTAGATGCCAAAGCCGCACGGAATGCTGTTAGCTTCCCACCGTAGTGGTCCCTATTTTCCTACTTGCATTTTTACGTGCTTTCGAACTGCTAGGTTGGCAGAAGCTGGGATGAGTAACAGGTGCTCACTCTGTTACGCGGCACTTGGGATTTGACCCGCCAAACTGCCGACCATCTGATTGACAAGCTCAGCGTCCTAACCCACTGAGTCACCGCATCCCAAATGTAAATATACCCAAGGTTTATTTCAGTCATAGAAATCAATCCAATGCATACTAACTTGACAGAGAAGAAAAAAAGGAAGACGACTACAGATAGTACTTGACTTACGACCACAATTGAGCTGAAAGTTTCTGTCACTAAGTGAGATAGTTGTTAAGTGAATTTTGCCCTGTTTTACGACCTTTCTGGCCAAAGTGATGAAGTGAATCACTGCAGTTGTTAAGTTAATAACACCATTCTCAAGTGAATCTGGCTTCCCTGTTGACTTTGCTCGTCAGAAGGTTGCAAAAGGAGATCCAGTGACCCTGGGACACTGCAACCGTCATAAATATGAATCAGTTGCCAAGAATCTGAATTTTGATCACATGACCACAGGGATGTCGAAAGGGTTGCAAGTGTGAAAAACGGTCATAAGTTACTTTTTTTAGTGCCATTCTAACTTTGAACGGTCACTAAATGAAATGTTGTAAGTTGAGGACTACCTGTAATTGGCAGCTCTAATTTCGGGGGTCTCCATCCTTGCCAACGTTTACGACCTATGGACTTCAACTCCCAGAATTCTTCAGCCAGGTTGGCGGGCTGAGGAAATTTGGCTGTTGAAGTCTACAAGTTTTAAAGTTGCCAAGGTTGGAGACCCCCCTGAACTAATTCATCCACAGCCTTCTTCTGCTCCATCCTTTCTCTTGCCAGTGCATCTTTCATCTGCCTGAAGTTCCTCATCTCTGAAGCCTACCAAGCATTTGCTACTAAACAGGCACATTTGAAGGAAGCGGCTATTTGCGGAGAATGCAATGAATTGATTTCACAAAGCTTTGGTACGTTGCAATACGGTAGAACTCTAGTGCCTTTCTTCTTTCCGTAGGTCTGGTGAAGCTGGGCGTACACTGCATCACAGGGCAGAAAGTTGCCATTAAGATAGTGAACCGGGAAAAGCTTTCCGAGTCGGTACTGATGAAGGTAAGCAAATCAGATGTCTCGGGGTTATAGCAGGGGGTTGAGGGATGGGTGAGGGAGATTGGAGAAGATGGGAGTCCAAAAGAGCGAAGGACTGAATCCACAATCCCACGAGAAATAAATTGCATGCTATGCTTTTCTAGGCATCTCATCTCTGCCTCTCACTTTCCTTCCCATGGGACGGTCGAAGTCTGATAAAGTCTTAATTGATTCAGTCTGTATTAGTGCCCTGAAGGAATTTGCCAGTCAATTTCTAGCCACTGGGAAATTTGCAAAATTAATGTAGCCTCTCACCAAGTTGTCAAGTTGGCAGCACAGAGTGATGTTACTAAGGTGGCTTCTCCACTACTTAAGAGTTACTTAGAGCAACTTCATAGCAACCCCTAGCTGTCACTGAAGTTATATGCATCCTGTCCTCCTTATTGCAATCCCATCAATTTGGCACAGCAACGGAGGGATGACTATAGAAAGAGTTCTAAGTAACTGATGGGAGTTGGGGGGCAAATTATGATATAAGCATCATGCAGGTGCATGGCTTTTAGGTATTTGTATCCGACATCGTGACTCAAGTACACACTAGTGTCATTTGTGCAATAACCTCATGGTACACATGTCCTTTTGGCATCCTCAAGGCTTTGCTGTGGACACTTGTGGCAGCAAGTTGTTAGTGGAGAAGGAGCAGTAAGATTTTGCTGCCTAACAAAGGATGTGCAAAACATAGACAGATATTCTGAATGTAGATGGTCTCTAAGTGAGACTGGCACAAGCCAGAACAGAATTCGGTTTAAGTTAGACTCCCATGGCTCTGATATCCTGACCCTGGCCCATTTGTCCAGACTCCAGACGGTCTCAGTCGGCACCACCAGAGCAAATATTTTTCCATGCCTTTGATTTGTTCTGCAAAGTTGAATAATTTCACATGAGTGGTTCAGCTGAAGTATTTTTCTGTACAGTGGTACTGTTTTCCCCTTTCTGAATTTTCTGCTAATGGGTGGGGGGGAAACACCACTGAAGAGATCCTCCAAATACCAGATAGCTTTAGCCATAACATAAAGCAAATTGGTAAATTTTTTTTAAAAAAATGGGGCAACTGCATTTCTTTTCTTTTTTTGGGGGGGGGGAAGAATCTGAAACTGCAATGTATCACAGAGGAGAAGCTTGCTAAATCTTTGCATGCTCTTAATAGACGTTAGGGACGCGGTGGCTCAGTGGGTTAGGACGCTGAGCTTGTCGATCAGAAGGTTGGCAGTTTGGCAGGTCGATTCCCGAGTGCCGCGTAGCAGAGTGAGCACCTGTTACCCGTCCCAGCTTCTGCCAACCTAGCAGTTTGAAAGCACGTAAAAATGCAAGTAGAAAAATAGGGACCACTCCGGTGGGAAGCTAACAGCGTTCCGTGCACCTTTGGCGTCTAGTCATGCTGGCCACATGACCACGGAGACGTCCTCGGACAAGCGCTGGCTCTTCGGCTTTGAAACGGAGATGAGCACCGGCCCCTAGAGTCGGAAACGACTAGCACGCATGTGCGGGGGAACCTTTACCTTTATCTTAATAGACGTTGGGTAAGACCCGATCAAATGGCCAGCAGAAGGAAAAAAAACCAAACCACAGAAAGATGTAGAAGAGGGTTTAATACCAAATTGAGCGCCTTGTGTTTGGCAGTTAACGTCCTGGCGAGTACTCGGAGGACAAGCTGACAAGCTGATAAAAGACAAGTGGGTGACAGACCAAGATCTTGCCCGGAGGCCCTGAGCAAAGACTAGTTTGCCCATTTTCAGCGGCAGAATGATAGACTCAGAGAAATGAATCTTTGTTTTCATCTGTAGTGCACTGGCTTGTCCTTCTAGCTTCGCCTTAGGAAAGGAGGAGCCTGGGCTGCAATTCCACCCCTGACTGGAAGATGGCTCCTTCTTATAATAACAGCTTTTTTTTCAGAGGCCATAGAAAAATCCAACGTAACCTAGTTGGTGGGGGGCTCCTCTGTAACCAGGAGTTTATCATCTTTGGTGCATAACTAGGGAGTCCTCTTAGACTCTTGGCTCCTGCTCGATGAACAGATGGCAGCCATAGCCAGGAGGGCTTTTGCCCAATTCCATGTTGTGTGCTGACTATACCCTTTCCCGGACATTGAGGCACTGCACTCGGTCACTCGCTCACTCATGCCTTGGATTCATCTGCCAGCTGGACTATTGCAACACACGCTACATGGGGCTACCTCTGAAAAGCATCTGGAACCTTCAACTGGTGCAGAGTGTGTCAGCACGAGCCCTACTGGGTGCCTGAAAAAGGGCACATATATAACATCCTTGCTCTGGATTTGCAGTGGGTACCAGTTTGCTTCTGGGTCCAACGCAAGGCGTTGGTCATCACCTATAAAGCCCTACGTGGCATAGGGTCAGATTACTGACAGCACCGGCTTCATCCCATCTCATCAGCCCATCCCTGCCACTGCCCTCACATTGTGGAGCATCCTGCCCCCACAGGGGAAGAAAGCCCCCGATCTCTTGGCCTTTAGCAATGGGTAAAAACTTAGCTCTGCAGCCTTGAGTGCAAGGCACAGAGGACCACTCAGTTATGGGACTGACTAGTCCCAAGTGAGCCACCTCCATGTCGCAGTAACCAATGTTAAATGTCCATTTTTGTTGTTGTTGTTAGTTGCAAAGTCGTGTCCAACCCATCACGACCCCATGGACTACGTTCCTCCAGGCCTTCCTGTCCTCTACCATCTTCTGGAGTCCATTTAAGCTCACTCCTACTGCTTCAGTGACTCCATCCAGCCACCTCGTTCTCTGTCGTCCCCTTCTTCTCTTGCCCTCAACCTTTCCCAGCATGAGGCTCTTCTCCAGTGAGTCCTTCCTTCTTAAGAGCAGTCAGGGTTGATCTCCTCTAGGACTGACCGGTTTGAACGCCTTGCAGTCCAAGGGACTCGCAGGAGTCTTCTCCAGCACCATAGTTCAAAGGCCTCAATTCAAATGGCCATCTTAGTTAGGACTTTTGCCCTTTTGATGTTTAATTGTCATTAGTCTATAATTGATTTTTTTAAAAAAAAACTAATTTAATTTTAATATTCATACTTTGTTTTATTTATTGATTACATTACCCCTCTTTGAGAGAGATGGGTGGTTCAGAAATAAATAAACCTTGGTGACTCCTTAATATATCTAATTGTTCCCTAAATAATGCTTTTTGCTCAGCTCAGTCTTCAACCAGCCTTTACAATAAAAAAAAGCACAGTAAAACAGAGAAATAGTTTAACACAACAATTTGTTATTGGGAAAGGGAAAAAATAATAGGGCAACAAAGCAATATGCAGCATCGAATTAAACGTTTTGCGCAGTTGTATAACTCGGTGAAGATATTGGCCCACCTGATCTGCAAGTATGAGGTTAGCATCCTTAAAAATAATAAACATAAAATTTATCTGTGTGGCCCTCGTATTTGGAAACAGTTGGGTGCAGATGTAGTTAGATAACTCAGCTCTTTTCCTTTCCTTTCCTTTCCTTTCCTTTCCTTTCCTTTCCTTTCCTTTCCTTTCCTTTCCTTTCCTTTCCTTTCCTTTCCTTCCATCCCCCCTTTTTTCACCTTTTCTTTTCTTTTTTCTTTCTCCAGGTGTGCTTTTGGGTTTGGTGGTCTACTCTAAAGTCCACAGCTAAATCTCAACATCCTATACATTTGAGCAGGATTAACACGCTAAGACTACATAACCCAACACCCAGCTTCTTTGTTATCATGACTGTTTATGAGACATGATTACTTGTGTGGCACATGGGCTATTCCGTGATGGCTGTTCACTATTCGTACAGAAAATGTTAGTAGTCTGCTCTTGATTACACTAGAATTTTCCCCTCCCAGTGATGAGATTTAGATTGACTTCCAGATGAATATTTAATCCTAAATGATGCAATCAAGATCAGTACCTGATCCAGCATGCTACAATATCCCTGCCTGATTAAAAGACCACTCAAGGGAATAGGCAGTTTGCATGCATAAATTGCTTCCATTTCTTTCCTGTTTGTTTGCTTATCAAATTTACACAGCCACCCATCCCACAAAATTTACTCTACGGGGTGCACAACAAATCTAAAAAGTTTATGAAGAAATATTAGACTATCATTATTGTAAGAAGAGGGAGTCAAGCTATTCTCCAAAGCCCCTGAAGGCAGGACAAGAAGCAATGGATGGAAACTAACCAAGGAGAGAAGCAACCTAGAACTAAGGAGAAACTTCCTGACAGTTAGAACAATTAACCAGTGGAACAACCTGCCTCCAGAAGTTGTGGGTGCTCCCAACACTGGAAGTTTTTAAGAGGAGACTGGACAGCCATTTGTCTGAAATGGTATAGGGTTTCCTGCCTTAGCAGGGGGTTGGACTAGATGTCCTCCAAGGTCCCTTCCAACTTATTATTATTATTATTATTGTAATAATTAATAAAACATAAAAAACTAGGACCCAGATTGTTGGGGGCAATAAGCTGACTTTGTAATAATGCTGCTGGGGTGTGTGTGAAAGCCCTAATAAGCAGGCATATACATAGAATGAAGGCTACTGCTAAGCTTGTAAGCCGCCCTGAGTCTTCGGAGAAGGGCGGGATATAAATGGAATTAAAATTAAAATTAAAAATTAAATTAAAATTATAAAAATAATTCAACTTAAAATGAGGGAAGAGTAGGTGGAGAGATATTAATACCAGTGTTAGTCTATCCTGAAGGACCCAGAAGTTGCAAGGGAAGCACTGGTTATGCAAAGTAGACCAAGGAAATAGTTTTCCAAACCTCAATTTTATTTATTTATTTATCAAATTTATATAGCTACTCATCTTACCCAAGGTGACTCTGGGTGGCACGCAACAATGAAAAATGAACATATAAAAACAGTGTTTTTATTTATTGTCTGTCTGTCTGTCTGTCTGTCGGTCTGTCTATCTATCTATCTATCTATCTATCTATCTATCTATCTATCTATCTATCTATCTATCTATCTATCTATCTATATCACATCCTGGACAAAAACTTTCAACTTCTCCTCTCAGGAGGCCACTGTAGGGCATTGCATGCCAAAACAACTAGACACAAAGAGTTTTTCCCCCCATGCCGTCACTCTGCCGAACACCTAACTCCCACAGCACTGTTTCATGCCTAAGGATATCTAACTGTGTAGTAGGACTGTATTTCTATTACCCTTCTCATCTTTCCTATTACCTGCTTCTGTTGGCATCTTTTGAGTATCACTTTGTTGGTTGTATCTTATGAATTATGATTGCATCTTATGATTTATGATTCTGTTGCTTGTATGTATACTGAGAGCTTATGGACCAGAGACAAATTCCTTGTGTATCCAATCACACTGCCCAATAAAGGCTCTTCTCTTCTCTTCTCTTCTCTTCTCTTCTCTTCTCTTCTCTTCTCTTCTCTTCTCTTCTCTTCTCTTCTCTTCTCTTCTCTTCTCTTCTCTTCCCTTCCCTTCCCTTCCCTTCCCTTCCCTTCCCTTCCCCTATTCTATTCTATTCTATTCTATTCTATTCTATTCTATTCTATTCTATTCTATTCTATTCTATTCTATTCTATTCTATTCTATTCTATTCTATTCTATTCTATTCTATTCCATTCCATTCCATTCCATTCCATTCCATTCCATTCCATTCCATTCCATTCTATTCCATTCCATTCATCAGATTTTTATATAACCTGTTAGGCACAAGTAACTAGGAACAGGAGTTGAGTTCAAAGCACTAAAAGTTTATTGCATGCTATACATATGCAAAAATCTGATCTACTAACGGGCAAATCGGGGCGCTAGGTAAGAGTTAACAGAAGTCACGGGGTGGTGATGGACTTAGGTCTCTTGTGGCTGCGCAAGGATGACACATTTGATCCTGCATTCAGGCTCTGCCTAGTCATCTCTTATATATACCACTCCTTATACATACGGGACTCTGGCTTGTTTACAAATAAAAATAATAATAAATACAAATGTTAAAAAATATTGCAATAAATATCATAAAAACCTAAAAATTACAAACTGAATGCCTGAAGGAAGAATAAAAAAGGACCCCATCAACAACGGAGGTCTAGGCAACATATAGGCAGGTCTTCCAAATAATTCTTGCTCAGTAAGGATATCATGAAAAGTACAGGTATTCCTCAAATTACAATAGTTCATATAGTGGCCGTTAAAAATTACAACGGCATTGGGGAAAAAAACCCGACATGACCATTTTTCACACTTATGACCGTTGCGGCATCCCCATGGTCATGTGATCAAGATTTGGATGATTGGCAGCTGACTCACATTGATGATGGTTGCAGTGTCCCAGGATCACGCGATCAGCTTTTGTGACCTTCTCACAAAAGGATTGTCAACGGGGAAGCCAAATTCGCTTAGCCACTGTAGTACTAATTTAACAAGTGCAGCAATTCATTTAACAACGGCATCAAGAGGGGTCGTAACAAATATTTCTCTTAGCAACAGAAATTAGGGGGCTCAATTGTGGTTGTAAGTTGAGGACTACCTGTACTTCCTTTTGGGTCTTGCTCCCTTGGGGTTTTGGCAGATCTGCACCCCCCCCACTTCTGCCATTTCTCTTTGTGATGGAAGACCGTGCTCCTCCTCGCCCCAAGCCTGGTGCTAAACTCTGCTTGTAAGGATCTTAAGTGGGACCTGTCAAGCACCAGTCAGGAATGCTTCAAATAAAACATACAGCTAATCCTCGACTTAAAGCAGTCCGTTTAGTCACCATTCAAGGTTAGAACAGCAGTGGAAAAAGTGACGTGACCGTTTTTCACACTTGTGACCTTTACAGCATCCCCATGATCATGTGATCAAAATTCAGATACTTGGCAACTGGTTCATATTTATGACTGTTGCTGGGTCCCAAGTCATGAGGTCGCCATTTGCGAAGTAAAATCAACACTGGAGACCAAAATCAAAACAACAGCCACTTGCCCTTTAAAGCAGACATGTCAAACACAAGGCCCGGGGGCCGGATCCAGCCCGTGAAGTGGTTTCATGTGGCCCGCGAAGCCATCCTGGAAACAGTGAGGGAACGGCCCCCACTGCCTTGGCCCCGGCCCAGAGAACCTCCTTTTGCCAGAGACCCTCAGATCTGTCCCACTCCTGCCCAGGCCCCCATAGGCACCCTTGATGCGAACGATGTAGAGCTGGCCACGCCCTCCCAGTAGGCCACACGCACTCTAGCCACGCCCACCCAGTAGGCCACGCCCACCCTGGCCATACCCACCCGGCCCCTTGAGGGCAACCGCAATGCTGACGCGGCCCTCCATTAAATTGAGTTTGACACCCCTGCTTTAAAGTGTCCTATAACTGTCCTAACCATCGAAAGGTATAAACATCCACCACGTAACACATATTGAAGAATCAGCACATATCATTTGTTTTTGATACACAATAGTAATTTTAAAAGCCTCAAAAAAGCTTTAAAAGCTGCCTCAAATAGCAACTTTATCTATCGCAGCAGTGTGTGAAACTATACAGGTGGTCCTTGACTTACAACCATTCATTTAGTGATTGAAGTTACAATGGCACTGGAAAAAAAGATTTATGACCATTTTCCACACTTAACGACCGTTGCAACATTCCCATGGTCACTTGATCAAAATTCAGATGCTTGGGTCTGAACCATTGCTGGGTCCCAAGTCATGAGATCACCCTTTGTGAACTTCTGACAAGTAAAATCAATGGGGAAGCCATGTTCATTTAGCAACCGGGTTACTGACTCACCAACTGCAGTGATTCCCTTAATAACTGTAGCAAGAAAGATCATAAAAATGGGGCAAAACTCACTTAACAAATGTCTCACTTAACAACAGAAATTTGGGACTCAATTGTGGCCATAAGTTGAGGACTACCCAGGGCTTTTTTTCTCATAGAACGCTCAGAACGGAGTTCCGGCATCTTTTTTGAATGGATAGGCAAGGCAGGTTGTATGACGTGTGAGTTCCAGCACCTTTTTCTTTTACAAAAAAAACAAAACACTGGGACTACCTATAGTCTATCCCAGGGGTGTCAGACTGCCGGCCCATGGGCTGGATGCATCATCGCGAAACCGCGCCCACCCCATTGCCGGCAATGGCAAAAAAAGTCGGTATACGTCGCGACGTGTAACGTGACGTTGCGAGTTTGACACCCCTGATCTATTCCCTTCTGGAGCCAAGGCAGAAAGCAATGGCCATGAATGGCAGTGACCAAAGGAAGGAGGCTGGTGAAGCAGCCTGAAGTGACCAATAGGAGTTGGGGAAATCTTCCCCCTGTCTGCATCAGCGACCACGCTCTCAGTGAGGCATGGATGAAGCATATTGCCTGCCAATTATATTGGGAGAAGAGAGGGAAAATTGACTTTAAAACTAAAGCAACTTTACGCTGCTTCAGCTGTGGGTTGTGGGTAAGAGGACATGGTTTTATTAGAAAATAAAATTCCCCAGGGCATGTTTTGTGTCATGCTTAGAGAGAGGCGATGACAAGCTTCAAGGGACACCTTCTCTGATAACATGTCTCTAACTATTCCTTCAGGACAGTGATGGCAAACCTTTTAGAGACTGAGTGCCCAAACTGCAACCCAAAACCCACTTATGTATTGTCGGGTGCCGGGTGGGCGTGGCCCATTGGGTGGGTGTGGCCCATTGGATGGGCGTGGCTGTGGTGGTAACGGCAGGCTGGGTGGGACTAAAAAGTTCAATCAACCAATTCCAACTTTGCAAGATTTTTTTTTCTCCCGCGAGAAGTTGAAATTGAAGTTGAAATCCAATAAATGAAATGAAATGAAATTAAATTGATTGATTGATTGAACCTTTTTTTTTCTTTTTTTTTTTTGCACACGGCCTAAAGTGAAATGGTTTTATAAAACCCAGCTGAAGGCCTGGGACTGGGGCGACGGTGCGCGTGCCCACAGAGAGGGCTCTGCATGCCAGCTGTGGCACCCGTGCCATAGGTTCGCCACCACAGCTTCAGGATATTGTGGTTTCACAGGCTTGATGAATGCATCACCTGGCAGGACAACACAGCCACTCATGATTCAAAGAAATTATCATAAAACCAGGGAAAGGAAAAAAAAACCTGGCATATGAAGAAAACAGCAAAACAATGTAGTAGGGAATAAGTGACATGAATATGAACCAGTGGGAAAAATCCTTGTCTCCATCTGCTTCGAGCTCTGCATCCTAGGACACAAAGAGAATTTTATTTTATTGATTTATTTATTAAATTTATATCCCACCCACCTCACTGTGACTCCTCTTATCCCTGTACATATAAACACTCGGAATGGGACAAATCGCTGCAGCCAACTCGCCATGGCCAACACATAGTGGGACCACTTGCCCTGGCGAGTTGGGCAATTGAACAGTTCAGTGTAATTATTTAAAATAAATTAAAAAAATATTTTAATTTTTGTCATTCACATTTTAGTTTGTCCCTGGTTTTGCATCCCTTCTTTAATGATTCTATTCCACCATTTCTTTGATATTAAGTGTAACTCTGGTCCCGGAGCGTCCCAAATGGCTGTGACTACTTGGCTGCGGCACGTTGGCTGTGGCAAGTTGAGCACGGCAAATTGTCAGAGACCCACAAACACTTTCTCTCTTTTTTCTTCCACTGCAGGTGGAACGGGAAATTGCCATTCTGAAGTTGATTGAACACCCTCACGTACTCAAACTCCATGATGTCTACGAGAACAAAAAATACTTGTAGGTATTTATTTGCAGATCACCTCCCACTTGCAAATGGAACCCTGGATATTTACCTGCCAGAGTGAAATACAGGTAGTCCTCGACTTACAACAGTTCATTTAGTGACCGCTCGAAGTTACGACGGCAGTGAAAAAAAGTGACTTCTGACTGATTTTCACACCTCACGACCGTCGTAGCATTCCCCGTGGTCACGTGATCAAAATTCAGCCACTTGGCAACTGATTCATATTTATGAGGGTTGCCGTGTCCCGGGGTCATGTGATCAACTTTTGCGACCTTCTGACAAGCGAAGTCAATGGGGAAAGCCAGATTCACTTAGCAACCGTGTGAATAAGAGCTGCAGCGATTCACTTAACAACTGTGGCAAGAAAGGGGGCAAAACCTATTTAACAACTGTCTCACTCCGCAACAGAAATTTTAACCCCAATTGTGATCGTAAGTCGAAAACTACCTGTAGGTTCTTTATAGAAATGAGCCACATTCTAACCTGGAGTATTGTAATCTCTTTTCGTGGATTTGCTTGCTAAGGATACTACGTTCAGGAAAAATGTGTAGCCTTCTTTCAAGTCATAGATGTACTTATAGAGATTATAACTCCAGACTTATAACCGTACGAATGGATACATAAATACAATTACACGCAGACTGAAATCTACTAATAGCACAGACAACGTGAAAATTGTAGTTTGAGTTTAAAATGCCTTGCAAATAATTGCCACAGGCTACTGATTCATGTGGTGAAACAGCCCTCGATTAGCACAATGCGTAAAGTCATTAAACCAGCCATCTTCCCCAATCACCGTGGTCAATGCCCCTCTCATGTTCTTAAGCACAATGTTGCCTGAGGCAAACCTACATGAGATACCACTCAGGTACTATTCTACCTTCCCAAAACCTTTTTCCTGATGTTTGACGTTCTTGGGCTGTATAGAGAAGAGTAGGATTGGCCATTGAGGGTTGCTTCAACATTTGCCATGGGATAGTATCACTTCTACACTTGCAACAGAGTAGTTTAGCTGCGGGCTCAGAAGAAAGGGTAAAGCATCCATGGCTCTATTTATGAGGAACAGCTTGATATTCAGGAAGAACAGACAGAAGGCTCCCCTCACAGCTGGCCACCTCCTTAGCGTCTGTTGTCTGAGGCAGTGACCTCATCTATCTGAAGATAGGGCCAGTTTTGGTACTTCTTCTTGAAGGCAGGCCAAGTTAAAGGGTGATAAACAATAGCCAAAGACGTGTGGTTTTACGGAGCTGTTCTGAAGTGAATGAATGAATGAATGAATGAACCTTTATTGTCAAAGTACAACCATGTGTACATTGAGATTGGCTGAGTGGACTCTTTAAGGCTTTCTTTCTCATTTCTCCCAAAACATTTATCAATCCAATTACACACACACACCCTTCACTCCAAACAGATTGAGGCTATCCGCCACCCTCATCCTCGAATTTATCTGCGCTGTTATTTGAATGGGGGGGGGGAAGAGAAGATAGCGGAAGACAGGAAATAACCATTTCCTCCAATTTTGCTAAAATAATTAAAATTCAAAAGCTTGGTTTTTGGAAAGGTGCAGGACCAATAAAAAAAAGGGAAAGGGTTTGTGTTCCCATCTGCTTCTGAAATTCCTGGCACAAAGCGGTGGTTTCCTGGGTGGAAGATATCTATATTTCTCTTGGGTGTGAATGCTGCCAGAATGGCAGACCCACTGTGAGTTTGTGTGTGTATGTGTGTGTGTGTGTGTATGTGTGTGTGTATGTGTGTGAGAGAGAGAGAGGGAGGGAGAGAGAGAAATTGTAGCATAGCTGTGCAGCATACCAGGCGGTGCCAGAGCACTCGCGTTCTCTCTACATAAGCTTTCTTTGTCATCCTCTCCTGAATCAATGGGAGGAGATATAAAGAGAGAGACAAAGCCATAGGATAAAGAGAATGCACGAAAATATATAGATATATGTATATGTATATTAGGGGTTAAATTGGGGAGAGGGATTATTAAATTTCAGCATGTTCTTCTGAAAATTCTCAGCATCAAATTCCAGCCCTCAAATTTTGGGGAACCTTGAGATAGGGTGGCAGGCTGCAGGCTCATCTAGTTGAGGCTAAGCAGGTCCCTTAAGGAAGGGGTAGGCAAACTTGGTTTTTTTATGACTCATGGACTTCAACTCCCAGAATTCCTGAGCCAGCATGGCTCAGCATGGAAACCTCTCCCTTCCCCTCAGCATGGCTGGCTCAGGAATTCTGGGAGCTGAAGTCCACGAGTCATAAAAGAACCAAGGTGCAAGTGGAACTGCCTGCCACTTCTGCGGTCTGGGTCTGAACTGGGCCATGGCCCAAGGGTTGGGGACCTCTGCGTTAAGGAGAAGAAGGAGATTCCCCTGGAACCCCATTTAGGACAGCAGAACACGATTCAAGAGAGAGGTGATCCCAAGGCTGCAACCCACCAGGAAAGAGGTACATGTGTGGAGGGTCCTTGAAATTAACACATGTTCTCTTTATCAAAAGATAAAAATAAAAAACGACTACATAGTGAGAAACTCAGACAACTATATAATTAAGTTTTCTATCTTGGGCACCCAGGTAATTTTGTTTGACTATTTTATATGAATTGTTCAGTATCAGCAGAATCTGTGGACTTTTGCAAGGTTCAAAGGTAAAACTAGACAGACGGCTCCCTTAAAATACCATCAGTTAAAAAAAAAAGGATTTTTTGAAAAGTATTTCCAGCTTTCATTTTAAGTCATGTAACTCTCACTGGCTCGAGGTGCATTTTAACACAGCTAATGGTTTTCAAAACTATGCTAGAGTCTTTATATATATATATATATATATACATTGTTATTATTAAAATAAACATTTATTTATTTTATTCATAAAAATTCAGTCAAATAACATTGAGAATGCCACATTTCAGGTTCAATTTTGATATCTCTAACTCTCTATTTATTTTTATTATTATTATTATTATTATTATTATTATTATTATTATTATTATTATTATTATTATTATTATTATTGAAAATTCTCTCTTAATCATAATCATTGCTACTTTACTCCCCTGGAAGTTTAATTGACTTTAATGGGAGTGATTCCCTGTATACTGACATGTCAGTCTTTGGAATTCAGTCCCAGCAACACTGCAGAATTGCAAATTAACTTTCAAATTAAACTCGCCTAACATTACCGTGTTCCAACTGAGGAACAGACTGCTGTCCCAATGGAAAGCTCTTTGTTATCAAAAACAGCACATGACTGTACTATGCGGAACTGCCAAAGGTGAAAGTCATGCTCATGCACAGGTAATCCTTGACTTATGACCAGTCGCTTAATAAACCGTTCAAAGTTACGGTGGATTCCAAAAATGGAACCAATTATCTGGTTTATGAATTTCTGATGTCTGGCCCCAGCCCCTTCCGTAAAACAATTGAGCAGCAGCAACCTGCACTTACAGATGTTTGCAGCACCCTATGCCTATGGTCGCAGATGATACCACTCTAATGGCAGAAAGTGAAGAAGAACTAAAGAGCCTCTTGTTGCAGGTGAAGAAGGAGAGTGCAAAAGTTGGGTTGAAACTTAACATTAAGAAAACCAAGATCATGGCATCTGGCCCTCTCAATTCCTGGCAAATAGATGGGGAAGAAATGGAGGTAGTGACAGATTTTATTTTCCTGGGCTCCAAGATCACTGCAGATGGGGACTGTAGCCAAGAAATTAAAAGACGCTTGCTCCTGGGGAGGAAAGCCATGGCAAATCTAGACAGCACACTAAAAAGCAGAGACATCACCCTGTCAACAAAAGTGCGTATAGTCAAGGCTATGGTCTTCCCAGTTGCAATGTATGGCAGTGAAAGTTGGACCATAAGAAAGGCTGAGCGCCAAAGAATTGAGGCCTTTGAACTGTGGTGCTGGAGAAGACTCCTGTGAGTCCCTTGGACTGCAAGGCGATCAAACCGGTCAGTCCTAGAGGAGATCAATCCTGACTGCTCTTTAGAAGGCCAGATCCTGAAGCTAAAACTCAAGTACTTTGGCCACCTAATGAGAAGGAAGGACTCACTGGAGAAGAGCCTAATGCTGGGAAAGATCGAGGGCAATAGAAGAAGGGGACGACAGAGAATGAGGTGGCTGGATGGAGTCACTGAAGCAGTAGGCGTGAGCTTAAATGGACTCCAGAAGATGGTAGAGGACAGGAAGGCCTGGAGGAATGTTGTCCATAGGGTCGCGATGGGTCGGACACGACTTCGCAGCTAACAACAACATGCCTATGGTCACGTGACTGAGTTTACGACATTTTTGCTGGAAATCAGGGTTTGCTTCTGGTTTCTGGAGAAACCACCTCACAGTGATCTCAAAGGTGATTTTTCGAAAGGCAGCTGGACTGTTCTTTCCTTGAGGAAGAAGAACAAAACATTTTGTTTCTCATTTTTATTCCATTCCATCCCACCCCTAACCCCCCGATCACAACTGATGAAGCATCTTTTTCCTCAAAGGAAAAAACAGTCCAGTCGCCTTTCGAAAAATCACCTTTGAGACAACTGACCAGGATGACTGGGAATCTCCACATACACCTCATAGCAGACAAATGGGTTTGCTTAACAACAGTGGCGTTCACTTAACAACTTTAGCGTTCGCTTAACGACTACCGCAAAAGAGGTCCGAAAACCGGGTCCAGTCACGTGTTGACCTGCTTTACGTCCATCATGGATTACGACTGAAATTGTGGACTCAATTACGGTCATAAGTTGAGGATTAACTGTATTTCGCTGCCTGTGCAGGAAACACTTTCTAGAAAGCCAAGGCCAGGGCCTCCTTTGATCAGAGCACACAGCTGCCACCCAGCCACCCATGTACAGCTAACTTCACACAATATTTATTAAACAGAAGTCTTTCCTATTAAAAAAAAACAAAAAACAATGTAGTCATGGCTTGAATCAGCTCTGCTTGTTCTCTGTTTGGGGCTGTGTAACAGTTGGTGATTCAATCATGGTAAAACAATATAAAATATTTTGAATTCTTCATCTTCTCCACACACACCCACACACCCACACCCCCCCACACACGGACCCTTCTCTTTTCCTTTTTTAGCTCTCAAGATCAAAGTGTTACCTCTCTCTTTCTCTCTTTAATTTTCTTTGCAAAGAAAATGGTTTTTCCTTGGTTGAAACGGATTCTGGGTTTGCATCCCATGGTGGTCCGATGGATTTTCAATTTCTTTTTAATTGTTGTCCTTGCTTCTTAGTCATGCTGTCTCTGGACTTCTAATGTGTTAGGTACCTCGTCCTGGAACACGTCTCAGGAGGCGAACTTTTCGATTACCTGGTGAAGAAAGGCCGTCTGACCCCCAAGGAAGCCAGGAAGTTTTTCCGACAAATTGTCTCAGCTTTGGATTTCTGCCATAGCTATTCTATATGGTGAGCTGACTGTTGTGTTATTATGAGCTGGTTACAATATCTCATTTTGTTCCTGCAGGAAAAGAAAGAAAAACATTTTTTTCTTGAGGGGTTTATTTCTCTCTGTTGTTTGGGGGAGTTTTCTCTTCCCCACCCCCTTTGTTATTTGTGTTCTATTGATTTTTTTTATTATTATTGTGTCTGTAGTTTCTATGCTACCGACCACTTTGAATTACAGTATCATTGATAAAGAAAATCAATACTTATTATAGTAATTATTGTTCCTTCTCCCATCCCTGCGTCCTATTGATAATTGAAATGCCAATTGACTCTTTATTAAAGAACATCTTTCCCTAGGTCACCAGCTGGTTTCCTCATCTTTTGATCATAGCTTGATATATAAAAAAATTGGGAGTGGTTGCTTTTTCTAACAAAATGTAATATCTAATAAATGCAGTGCTTTCCAGACTTCCATAGTTTAAGTCCCATCCAGTTGAAGTTCTAAAGACTTCATTAACATTTCAATAACATAACATAACATAACAACAACAACAACAGTAGTAGTAATAATAAAGTTGGAAGGGACTTTGGAGGTCATCTAGTCCAACCCCCTGCTCAGGCAGGAAATCCTCTACCATTTCAGACAAATGGCTGTCCAGTCTCTTCTTAAAAACTTCCAGTGTTGGAGCATTCACAGCTTCTGGAGGCAGGTTGTTCCACTGGTTAATTGTTCTAACCGTCAGGAAGTTTCTCCTTAGATCTAGGTTGCTTCCCTCCTTGATTAATTTTCATCTGTTGCTTCTTGTCCTGCCTTCAGGTGCTTTGGAGAATAGCTTGACTGCCTCTTCTTTGTGTCAGCCCCTGAGATATCGGAACACTGCTATCATGTCACCCCTCGTTCTTCTCTTCATTAAACTAGACATACTCAATTCCAGCAGCCGTTCCTTATATGTTTTATGCTCCAGTCCCCTAATCATCTTTGTTGCTCTTCTCTGTACTCTTTCTAGAGTCTCATCTTTTTTACATCATGGTGACTAAAACTGGATGCAGAATTCCAAGTGTGGCCTTACCAAGACATTGTAAAGTGGTATTAACACTTCACGCGAACTTGATTCTGTCCTTCTGTTAATGTAGCCTAGCACTGTGTTGGCTTTTTTGGCAGCTGCAGCACACTGCTGGCTCATATTTAAGTGATTGTCCACTAGGACTCTGAGATCCCTCTCGCTTTTCGTACATCCCATTCATGACTTCTTGTCAGGCTCCTGGGAACCAAGAATGACACATGGAGTTACTTCTGAGTAATTTTCTTTCTTGTTCCTCACTTGTAGGCAGAAGTCTTGCCAAACTAAAGCAACTATTTGCATCTCTATAGATATACTCTGGGAATCGCTAGGGAGGAGTCTTCTTAACTCTCTTCCTTGCTACCAAACTCATCATGTATCCCTCTGGAATTTGGCCCCTCCCTCCTGGGAATCCAGACTACATTCCACTACACTTCTAAATCCAATCTGTGGAGTTTGTGCCATTGGCTGGGGATCACTGTTGTGCTAGCAGATGCACATCAAGCTTCATTTCAAGCACAGGAACAAGAACCAGTAGATAACAAGTTCTCTTAGACCATCTCCACTCACATCATCGGACATGTTTTGCATCTGCTTGTTGCTCATAGGCTATCAATCAAATCATGGAGAAGATGAAATGCCATCTTCTTGATGGCCCCACAGTTCTACATTCCCATCCTGGTTGAATTAGATCTCGGTTGTTTGGTATAGGCATCTATGTAAGCTTTGAAGTCGCCTCTATTCCTGGCTTCATTTAATTAAGGATATACATACATACATACATACATACATACATACATACATACATACATAGTTTAACCTTGTTTATTAGATAATTTCAGTTGACTCATGTTGCTTTGTAAAAACATATCTCTGAAATGTGGGTTATACACTGTTTTGAATTTATAAATAAATCTTTGGAAAGAATATTAGCATACAACCCATCAGAGACAAAAGTTTTCCAAACCAATAAATTTAGTAAAATCACAGTTCTAGTTTGCAGCTTCATTGAGGAGGAAGAATAAATGAGAGGTTGAAATGAGCTAACTGGGCACTCTTGGGATTAATACTTTAAGAAATTGTTAATCCAAATACATCAGACTGCACGGTTTGTTCTATCCATAGAGAATCCTGTTGAATTTTAATGATCCCCCGTCCCCAAAATTAGCAAGGGAATCTAGTGAAATACAGTGAAATATCTGATGTATCAAGGGTATCTTGGCAAGCTAACAGACTTTGACTGTGTTCATGTGACATTCTAATACAGAGCTACCAAATCTGAGTTGCAAAACTCTCGACCGCCACACTTTCTGCTATTTAATATTGTTTAATATCTTAATATAAATCTAAATCTGGTAGCCCTACCCAAACTCATGCTTTTCTTCCCCATGGTTTCCTAAATTTACCAAATTTTATTGGATCATGCGACATAATAGACCATTAACATAAATTATAATACAGATTCGCATGATGCATTAGGATAAACTGAGTTCATTAGTTGTCAGCATTGTTATGCAAACTGTCTTATTCCACTGGGTTCAAATAATGCTAAAGAACATGAGAATGGTTGAGCTCCTTGAGTCTCAATAGATTTCATAATTGTGGAGCCACGTCATATAATATTCAGTAGAGCACTTGCGTACCACTTAAGCAAACAAAAAAACCAACCCCTTAATCTGTACTTCAGCAGTGCTTAAAGTGTGTGTGGGGGGGGGGAGGAAATACTTAATACTGATCCAATATCCCCCCACTGGGTTGAGAGCTATTCATATAATAACTTCAAGGGACTTAGTGGTACAAGTTCATGCATGTTTGTGTATGTGCATGCCCATGTGCTGTGCCACCGATTAATCTCCATGGGTTTTATTTGGACCCCTTCAGCCACCGAGACTTGAAACCTGAGAATTTATTGCTGGATGAGAAGAACAACATTCGGATTGCAGATTTCGGCATGGCCTCCCTGCAGGTCGGAGATAGCCTGCTGGAAACAAGTTGTGGGTGAGCCATCCTCAAAACCGAGTCTTGCTGGTCTGTGATGCTGAGAGAGGTGGGAGGAAGTCAGCCACAGGGCTCCTTGCATTGGTTGATTCACACATTATTGCGTGAATACCAGTGTGTTCAATGTAGTGGACATGTAAAAAATGAAATGGGAAAGAGAGACATGTCCGGGAACCTAGGTAAGCTGTTCCTTGACTTCAGATGGAAATATGTCTTGCTGTCACACATTATTGTTATTGTCATTGAAATGTAAATGAATCAGAAATATCTGCTGTTACTTTATATTTGAAATGTGAATTGCTCCTTTGCTTGCAAGTGGAGAGGAAAATTCATCAAAGATCTGCTATATGCAAGACACAAGCAGTTTTCCCTCAGTGACAATATAAATCTTATCTTATTGGATGTGGCAAGTCTTTACAGAACATCCTCCCATTTAACTCCAAATTTTATGGGTTTATTAACATACGCAGGAGATGGGATTTAGCCAACAGATGTAGCCAACTGCACCAACCATGGCTCCTTCGTGTTGGTGATGGCACTTTTTTCTTAAAACAAATGACATCTGTTGAGGAAGTTGATTCCGTAGTGCCAGAACCCCTACCAAGATTTTCCCTCCCCCTCACAGCTATAATTTCCTTTTAAAAAGTCATTCCCACAATTCCTAATTGTGTAAATGTCAAGTTTAGCCTGGTCTTCAGATTTCCGGGTTACAAGATAGGAATTTCATTTGATGGCTGCCTTTGACCTCAAAGAAAGGACATATATGTCTCTAGCGGGGAGGAAAAAAAGATTCCCCCCCCATTTCTAGAAATGTGGGGAAGTTGCTGAAGAAGCCACTTGTGCTAGATGTGGAATGGCCTAGAGCGGTCTTCTTCGGACCACATGGGATTGACTACAATTCCCAGAATTCCCATCTAGCAGGATCATTGGCCACTCCCGAATTGACTTGAGGATGCCAAGGAAGGTTTGTCCTGGTGCCTGAAACCCACCAAACATCTCAGTCAAGGATTTCCACAACCCATCCTAGACTGGGGAGGGTTAGTATATCTCGCAGGCTTCTCTTCACATGCTTGTTGAACCCATGGCCCTGTGGGTTAGCTTTCTTTGGCGTTTCACTCTTCCTATCTCTCTGTCTTTCTCTTTCTTTTCTGCCCCCAATGCTGGGCTGCAGTTCTCCTCACTATGCATGTCCAGAGGTGATCAAGGTAAGGATTCAGGCCTAGTGCCCTCCCCTTATCTTTTTTGGTATCTGATTTCCCCCCTCCCCGCTTGTCCAATGGATCAGGGCACGGAGCCCCTCAAAATCTGCTTTATCTTCCCTCAATTGGAACAATTTGCTTCAAGAATACATTCAATGGGAAAGATAGTTGCAAGAGAAATTATGGGAAGCAGCAGTTAGAGGGAGTAAGGTTAAGTTATACATTGATATGATATATGCTATATGATATGAGATATACATATCAGGAAAGGGTAACTTGTGGCCATCCATCCAGAACTACAACTCCCAGCATCCATCCTTCACCATTAGGACTGCTGGGAGTTTTAAGTTAAAAAGATCCGGAGGGTCCCCCAGATTGTAAAGATGAGCATACCTAAGTTTCACAGCATGACACAATATTTCAGACAACGCAAACAAATATTTTTAATAATTTAAATAAGATATATTTGTTTGAGTCGCAATGCACCCAAAGAACAAACATAGAAGGTAGAAACTAAATCTTTTTTAAAGTAATACAGGTAGTCCTTGAATTGTGACCATAATTGAGCCTGGAATTAGAGTCATAAGTCACACCAGTCATTAAGCAGGTCACCGTATGACCGTGCCTGATTTTACAATTTTTTTCCGGTGGTTGTTAAGGGAAAACATAGTCCACAATGGGCCTTTTTTGTTCAAACCAGAAGTAAATACCTCTTTCCGACAGAAAACTATTGTAAATTTCTGTTATGTCACAGTGGGACTCTGCAAATGGCTTTAAATGCAAGTTGCCAAGTGCCCAGAATGTGATCGCATGACTGCAGGAGGTGGTGACTGTCAGAACTTTTAATCCATCAAAAATTCAACCTGTTATAAATCAAGGACGACCTGTAATCAAATTCTTTTAATTATTCTAATGAGCTTGTACATATATACGTACTTTCATGCAGTGTGTGTGTGTGTGTGTGTGTGTGTGTGTGTTTGTACGCGGTGGCTCAGTGGGTTGGGATGCTGAGTTTGTCGATCAGAAGGTCGGCAGTTTGGCGGGTCGAATCCCGAGTGCCGCGTAACAGAGTGAGCGCCTGTTACTCGTCCCAGCTTCTGCCAACCTAGCAGTTCGAAAGCACGTAAAAATGCAAGTAGAAAAATAGGGACCACTACGGTGGGAAGGTAACAGCGTTCCGTGCGCCTTTAAAATCTGGCCCAGAAGATTTATACTGCTTTCCTTCTCCCAGCTAGTAAGAATATTTTGAAGTTAGAGGAAAGAAACTGTCCATTCTCAAGAACATTGCTGGGGATCTCAATTCTCCGTGTTCAAGTTTGTGTGATTGTTTATGTATGTTTGGGCTGAAATTCAGATTCTGCTGGGCAAGGACACTATCCCAATTTAAAAAAAAATACAGGAAAAGCCAGTGGCAGGAAGTTGGAGGAAAAGAAATCTCCAGATCCACATTAGAACACATGGGATTTCCAAGGAATGTCAACCTAATATATTGTGATAAGATTTTGCAAACTCTCCTCAGTCAGAAAGTAAAGTTTCCCCTGAGTATCTGGAGGTGTCTTCCCCTTATCTGTCTTCCCAAATGGGACACAGTGAAGAACAACTATCATTTTAGGGTTGTTGTTGTTGTTGTTTTAAATTTCACGCTATACCCCAGTAATAGTTATCCCCCTTTGCAGTTGCTCTTAATGCTTGGGGGGAAAAAACCTCCCGCCCTCACTTCTGATTTATTTTTCATTGTTTCCTGAAATCTTCTCCCTTACCTCCCCAAACCAATTATCAAGCTCCCAATCTCTGCTTCTTGCTCTTTAGGGGGAGAAGTATGACGGACGTCGCGCAGACATGTGGAGTTGTGGTGTCATCCTCTTCGCCCTCCTGGTGGTAAGCTTCTCCCAAGAATTTTTGCTTACTCCTGGCAGGGAGCATTTAACGCCAACACCCCATTTAGTTCTACTGTCTTCTCCCCAAGGGATCCATTTAGAGCAGGGGTGGGGAACTGTGGCCCTTTTATGACTTATGGACTTCAACTCCCAGAATTCCTTGAGCCAGCCACAAAGGGGCCATAATTCCCTTCCTCTGATTTAGACTAACATTTTTATATTTCATAAACAAACATTAAAATGCAAACTTGCATAAGGGGTGGTGGTGGGGGAAGACAGATAATAGGACAAGTTAAAAAGCATCGTCCCCAAATTACCACCAATATAAAACAAAAGTTTCCTCCAACTTTTACAGTACAAAGATAATAATACAGCAAACTTTCTCTAATTTAAATTATTCAATATTTAAATTTATCTTACAATGCTAATAGTCAACATTCTAGAAAACCAATATTCATATTATGTATTCTTCTCCTAATTTTAATCTTAACTGTGAGAAGGATCTAGAAGTCCTAGTGGACAATCACTTAAGTATGAGCCAGCAGTGTGCTGCAGCTGCCAAAAAAACCAGTGCAGTCCTTGGCTGCATCCACTGAGGGACAGTATCAAGGTCATGTGAAGTGTTAATATCGCATATACAGCACTACACTGGTAAGGCCATACTTGAAATATCACATCCAGTTTTGATTACCATGATACAAAAAAGATGTTGAAACTCTACAAAGAGCATAGAGAAGAGCAACAAAGATGATTAAGGGACTGGAGGCTAAAACATACAGATGAATGGTTGCAGGAACTGGTTATGTCTGGTCTAACAAAGATAAGGACGGTGGAGTGACTTGATAGCAGTCTTCCAATATTTGAGGCGCTATCACATATTGACAGAAGAGGGGGTTGACCTATTCTCCAAAACTCTTGAGGGCAGGACAAGAAGTATAGGATGGAAACTTATCAAAGAGAGATCCAAGCTCCAAAGAGATCCAAAAGAGAAATTTCCTGACAGTGGAAATGGCTTGCCTCCAGAAGTTGTGGGTCCTCCATCACTGGAGGTTTTTAAAATGAGATTGGTCAACCATTTGTCTGGAATGGTATAGGGTCTCCTACTTGAGCAGGGGGTTGGACTAGAAGACCTCCAAGGTCCCTCCCAACTCTGAATAACCATATAGTTTTAATTAACCATAATATTTCTCTAGTCAAATCTGAGTTGATCCTCAAATTCCAGACTCCAAAGTTGATTTTTCTCTTTATCGTGTAAGAAATCCCAACTGTGGTCTCCAGAGTGCAAGGCCAACCCGTTTGACCCCCTGAGGCAAGACATCCAACTGTGTACATTATTTTTATTAACAGGTTGAGGCAAACCAAATCAATTACCTGAGACTGGATGATCTCTAATACTGTGGCAGCACGTTGTCACTGAGAATATGCTACTTCAGGCTGCCATAGAAAATCACAAGAGAGATAGTACTGGTACTTCTCGACTTACTAGTTCATTTTGTGACCGTTCGGAGTTATGGCACTGGAAAAAGGGACTTGTGGTCATTTTTCACACTTATGACCGCTGCAGCATCCCCATGGTGGCGGGATCAAAATTCAGATGCTTGTCTACTGACTCATAGTTATGACGGTTGCACGGTCCTGGAGTCATGTGATCCCCTTTTGCATCCTTCTGACAAGCAAAGTCAATGGGGAAGCCAGATTCACTTAACAACCGTGTTACTAATTTAAGAACGGCAGTGATTCAGTTAACAACTGTGGCAAGAAAGTTAAAATGGGCCAAAATTCACTTACCAAATGTCTCGCTAAGCAACATAAATGTTGGGCTCGGTTGTGGTAGTAAGTCGAGGACAGCCTGCCATAGTTATAACTTTTGTTATTATTATTATTAATTAGATTTATAAACTTGCCAATTCCCAATGATTCTGTTTGTTATCCTGATAATATTTGACACGAGGGAGGTGGCAGTGAAAGGAAGAAAGATTAATGAAGGAGATGAAGGCAAATGGACCAATGTTGCACGCCTTCACGTTTAAACTGTTTTGGCTTTTATGGGTAGTCCTTGACTTATGACCAAGGCAAGGCAGTTGTTAAGTGAGCCGTGCCTGTTTCGATGACCATTTTTTTGCCATGCTTGTGAAGCAAATCACTGCAGTTGTTTTAAGTGCATCACATGGACATTAAGCAAATTTGGTTTCTCCCGCCCCTCCCCCTCCCCCCCCTCCCCCATGACTTTGCTTGTAAAAGCCAGCTGGGAAGGTCTCAAACGGTGATCACATTACCTTGCCATGCTGCACCCATTGTAAATACATGCCAATCGTCAAATGCCTGAATTTTGATTACACAACCGTGGTTGTAACTTCAAAGAAACGGTTGTACGTCAGGGGCTACCTTGTGATGTTAACCAGTCCCAAGGAATTCCTGCAAAACCGTAAATCTGAAGGAGCTTCTGTGGGGGTCTTCATTTCTTTCACCCTTTTCTCCTGCAGGGGGCGCTACCCTTTGATGATGACAACCTACGGCAGCTGTTGGAAAAAGTGAAACGTGGGATTTTTCACATGCCCCATTTCATTCCGCCAGACTGTCAGAATCTCCTGCGTGGCATGATTGAGGTGGAGCCAGAGAAACGTCTCAGTGTGAGTCATCCTGTTGTTCCCAAGACTGGAGGAATGGAGGAAGGAGCATGCTTGGATGCTGGGGTGGAAAAAGGATGGAAGGTCCTGGATAGCACCGTTGCCCCCTGGGGAGGGGTCACTCTTGAATATAAAGAATGATAGTAGCTGTCATAAATATCTATGAAACAGTGAGAATGAAATGGAATGGAGTGGAGTGGAGTAGAGTAGAGTAGAGTAGAGTAGAGTAGAGTAGAGTAGAGTAGAGTAGAGTAGAGTAGAGTAGAATAGAATAGAATAGAATAGAATAGAATAGAATAGAATAGAATAGAATAGAATAGAATAGAATAGAATATTCTTTATTGGCCAAGTGAATTTGAGGAATTTGAGAAGATTTGGGTCAAAATTCTTCCCTGATATGGTCGATTTTCATACGATCTGATTGGCTTGAAATTTAGTTAGGATTTGATTGAAACAAATTACGTGTAGGTAATATTGTTCTGCAAGGGGACGCGGTGGCTCAGTGGGTTAGGACGCTGAGCTTGTCAATCAGAAGGTCGGCAGTTTGGCGGGTCGAATCCCGAGTGCCGTGTAGCAGTTTGAGCGCCTGTTACTCGTCCCAGCTTCTGCCAACCTAGCAGTTCGAAAGCACGTAAAAAATGCAAGTAGAAAAATAGGGACCAATATGGTGGGAAGGTAACAGCGTTCCGTGCGCCTTTGGCGTCTAGTCATACCGGCCACATGACCACAGAGACGTCCTCGGACAAGCGCTGGCTCTTCGGCTTTGAAACGGAGATGACCACCGGCCCCTAGAGTTGGAAACGACTGTGCGGGGGAACCTTTACTTTTTTAATATTGTTCTAGAACAGATGTCCCCAACCTTTCTAGGTTGGCAGCCCAGAGAGAAAGGAAAGGGCAGGTATGGGGCCGTGTGCACGTACGCAACACAAACAGGGGCAGAGCGAGTGGATGCATAACATTGGGGCGGGGGCTCGCACCCGCACAATGCTAGAGACAGGGCTAGTACCTGCACGACACTAGGGCTAACACCCACGAGATGCTCGAGGCGGGGCTAGAACCCACGCGAATCTGGCGGTGGCATGAGCACCCACACAACACTAGCGCCCACACAGCATTCAAAGCACTGCTAGTGCAAGTGGTGGTGGGGAGTGCGCGCACACATGTGTGAGCACTGGCCAGCCATTCATGTGGCCCAGTGGCCAAGAGGCCACAGCCAGGTGGTGGGCCAAGGCCCAAAGGTTGGAGACCCCTGTTCTTGTAGTGCAAAAATTATAATTTGGTGGCACCTTCTGGAAAGGCCAAAAGAGATTTTAAAGGTGCCATCTCCAAGATGAGGAATTCTGCCCTGCAGGCTATATTTCTGCCCCTGGCTTTTGAAAGCAAATCTATTTTAAGATTCAGTTAATGTTTATGTTTATTTTATCTACTGAATGTCTGAAGGTAAGGGCATCTTATTCTTAACACGTGTTTTAATGATGACTGATAGGGCAGTCATAGTTTGTAACTTTTTTAAAAAAAAATTAATGTTTGGGAAAAGGACCCTAATGTTGGTTTATTTTTCTCCATGCGGTGGCTTTAGCTGGAACAGATTCAGAAACATCCGTGGTTCTTGTGAGTATAAGATAAGATAAGATAATCTGTATTGTCATTTTTTTACTGTGGGCACAATGGCACACATCAAAAATGAAATTTAGTTGCCCGCTCTCAAACTGAAACACATACATGACACACACCTAAAACATACTGTATGCAACATACGTATAGACCCACACCCTTACATATACATAACAATAAAATATTAAATACTGTCCATCTTGAATATACATATAACGGAAGGAAGAAACCTGAGAGTTCACAAGGTTAATGCTGTATGGAATGAAACTATAGCTGAACCTGGATGTTCTGCTTCGGATACCACGAAGCCCCCTCCTCCCAGAAGGTAACTAGGAAAACAGGTCGTGAAGAGGATGAGTCGTGTCCCAGATAATCTTATGGACCCTGCTCAAGCAACTCTTCTATTCTGGATGGGAGGGAGGGAACTGCCAATGATCTTTTCAGCCATCCTCACCACTCTCTGCACCGCCTTCCTGTCTGAAGCAGTGATGCTTCCAAACCAGACTGTGATGCTGTATGACAGGAAGCTCTCGATCGTCCCCCTGTAGAAAGTGGTCAGGACAGGGGAAGGAAGATGTGCTTTTCTCAGGCGACGCAGGAAATGCAGGCGCTGCTGTGCCCGCTTCACCAGCTTCTCACTGTTGAGCGACCAAGCCAGCCTACTCGCTAGCTGCACACCCAGGAATTTGATGCTGGTTCGATTTCCAGCTGATTCTCTTTTCCCTTGTTTGAGGAGCTCTCCGTATTGATCGAGAGCCCAGTATTTTCTGTCTTCACCAACCAGAGGGGAGGGCAGGTCTCGCAGAGGAGACCAAGGCATGAGCAGAGTTCCGAAATGCCAACGTCCCACTCTACCCTCTCAGCGTTGTCTAGAAGGGGTGAGCCCCACTGTGGCTCTTCAGAAGTCAACCACCTCAGCTAGCATGATCAACAGAGAGGGATGTCCAGAGCTCTTGTTTACTAAAAAAATCTTATCCTTAGTTTTTGAGGCTCTGCCTTAAACTGTCTTTTCAACTATCTAAGAGAGCAAAAAGCTTTAATAAACATAAAAAAGGGAATACACGTAGTCCTGAGGGTACAGCCATTTGCTCGGTGACAGTTCAAAGATACAGTGGCGCTGAAAAAAGTGACCGATGACCAGTTCTCCCATTTACAACTGTTGCAGCTCTCCAGAGTCACACGGAACAAAATTCGGGCACCTGGCAACCAGCATGCATATATTTACAAGGCTTGCAATGTCTCGGGATCCTGGGATTGTCATTTGCAATTTCCTAGGGAGCTTCTGACAAGCAAAGTCAGCCGGGGGGAAGCCAGGTTCACTTCGCAACCTCATGATTCGCTTAACTGCAAAGATTCCCTTAAGAAGTGTGGCAGAAAGGGTCGTAAAATGGGGCACGGCTCACGGAACAACTTGTTAAGCAATAGAAATTTGGGGGGCCCTCTGTGGTCATAGGTCGAGGACTACCTGCAGTTACTGTATATTTGTTTAGCTATATGTGGTGGTGGGGGGTTGGGAAAGAAAAAGGTGCCGGAACTCACACATGTCATACAACCCACCTTGCCTACCCTACAAGGTTCCATCCAAAAAAAAGGTGCCAGAACTCCGTTCTGGGCGTTCTATGGGGAAAAAAAAAGACCTGGCTATATGTGAGCCCTAACAATTCTAAAATGTCACTATGGAATTTAAAAAATGGGTTTTCAATAGATTATGTGTTCACGAAAAGTCTACTAAACAGTACATAGACTGTTATGATCCATACAGTTATTAACCATTGTAAAAAAAAACCAACAACGTACCAAGGGTACAGACCTGGTCCTACAAGCACAATCTTTGGCAACTTTGCGGTGCTGCATGGTGTTTCCCAATTTTTCCATTAAAACATATCTCTTGGGAAGAATGTAATTCAGGAGCAGAGAGCCTGGGCCTCTGATTCCAGTCTCTTACATCAGGAGTGTGGAACTATGCTATGCTGGCTGAGGAATTCTGGGAGCTGAAGTCCACAAGTCTTAAAGTTGTCAAGGTTGCAGACCGCTGTCTTACCTGACCACTTAAGCCTCAAACCCGGAAGAGTTAAAATAATTAATGCTTAAAATAATTAAAGGTTTCTTATCTTGCTGCTACTTCTATATGCAGATTTGGATTTTTTTTTATTACAGAAAAGCAAGTTATAAATGTTGGGGCTGAATCGGTAAACCAAACCTATTTATATCCATTTATTAAACAAATTTATATAGCTGCCCAATTCACCCACGGTGATTTTGGGCAGTGTGCATAACATTTAAAATTCTCAATTTAACCCTACTCCCTGTGGCAAAAATAGAATCAAACAAGCTACTTGATTGCCTCCAAAGGACAGAACTATGTCTTCAAGGCCTTGCAGAAAAGAAACAAGGTGGGGGCCAATCCTGTCTCCGGGGAAATATTGTTCCAAAGGGAGGAAGTCACCACAGAGAAGGCCCTTTTCCTAGGTCCCACCAGATGGACTTCCTTCATAGTTGGAACCCATAACACGGCCTGCCTTTCTGCTCTGGTGGGTTGGTTAGTTGTAAGACTGGGTAGATGGCAAAGAGATATCTTATTTCCAAATCTTTATGAACTTTGTGTTGAGAAACCTACCCATTTATAACACTGTTTCCACTTCCACTGTGAACCCTGGGAAACAAGTCATTTTTGCTAATGGCTTTTGCCAAAGGTCATCATTCTCTTATCCCATTCCTCAAGATTTTAACGGGGCAGCATCTTCCTTCATCTGATTTACACACTACTTCTTCTTCCAGAGGAGGGAAGAATGAACCAGAACCAGAACAACCGATCCCTCGGAAGGTAGCAATCCGACGGATTCAGTCAGTCAGTGAGCTGGACCCTGACGTGTTGGATAGCATGCACTCGTTGGGCTGTTTCCGTGATAAGAACAAGCTAAAGCAAGAGCTGCAGAACGAAGGGTGAGGACCTGTTACCTTAAATTTTGCTCCTTGTGCCGAGGAGATGCATTGTTCTAAGTCACGGGTAGGCAACCTCGGCTCTTTTATGACTCATGGACTTCAACTCCCAGAATGCCTGAGCCAGCTGACTCAGGAATTCTGGGAGTTGAAGTCCATGAGTCATAAAAGAGCCGAGGTTGCCTACCCCTGTTCTAAGTCCTTTCTTGTGGCATTTTGAAAAGGTGATTTGAACTCTTATTGGAGGAACTGTGCTTCTGTAGAGAAGCTGGGACAATCACCTCACCATGACTGAAAAAACTTGCAGAATGCAATTCAGATGGATGTGTTATATATGTGTGTCTGAAGGTGTCTGATGAGGGAGGAAACAGAATTGAGGTTTGATTTGTGATAGAAATATGGATAACTGGCGGGAAAGATGGGAGAAGAGGCTAGTTAGGAAACGTGTGCAAATAGTTGGGGGAGAAAAAATGGACGGTATCTTTTCTATAGTCAGGCGATAAACCCATTTTTATTCTAAGCATACGCCCTCATTTTTCTGATCTCCATTTCAGAGAAAATCAGGAGAAAATGATTTATTACCTTCTACTTGACCGCAAAGAGAGATATCCCAGCTGCGAGGATGAGGACCTGCCTCCACGCAATGATGTTGGTGAGATTTTGGGGAAACCTTTCTCCATCAGGACCAGAAAAAGAGCGGAGCAGTGGTGGCGATGACTGCTGATCACTGAAGGCAGTGTTTCCTCAATCCTGGCCACTTCAAGACAGGTGGACTCCAACTTCCAGAATTCCCCAGCCAGCATGGATAACTGAGGAATTCTGGGAGTTGAAGTCCACCTGTCTTCAGGTGGCCAAGGTTGCGAAACACTGAAAGGGATGGCAAGCATTTCTAAGGTTCTTCTTCCCTCACTATTTCATCCGACTGATACGGAGGAAACACGAAAGATGAGACCAACAAGTAAATACACGTGGACATACCTCTGGTTAAAGCTCTGCTCTTTGTAGACGTCTTCTGCCCATATAAAGGTAATCTTTGACTTACAACTGTAACGTCGCGTGCTTCACATAGAGACGGACACAGAGCTGGGGTAGAGATGAGTTTATTCTGAACAGAACGAACTGGGGAAACAGGGAAGCCTGGCGTCTATTTGTACCTGCCCAGGTGGATGGCATCCAATCAGTTCAAACCTGGGCTTCCTGCCAGTGCAGGTGACAATGGGTGTAGATCCTGGCTTCCCACCAGGCTGACCATGCCTGGGGCTGTCAACAGCTTAAGTCATTAGGCTTATCCTGAGTGAGCAGTCATCGCCCGGAGCTGTCCAGCCCCTCTGCTGATCTGCACCATCAGCCTCCTGCTGTGCTGTCCTTTGTGTATGCTGGGAGGCATACACTGCAACAACCATTTGTTTAGTGGCTGTTTAAAGCTACAGTAGCACTGAAAAAAGGGACTTACAACCCTGTCTGTCAGACTGGCCCCCAACTTGCTCCCTAGGAAAGAACGACTCCTCGTAGTAAAGGTACTTTTACTGGAGATGTTGAGTGCAGTCTGAGTGAGGCAAGCTCTGAAGAAAAACATCCTGAAAATCATATATTGAAAGCAATCCCCAATGTCCAAAATCCTCCCCCGCTGGTAGAGCAGTTCAATCAGGTCTTGTTCCAATGTTTTGGGAATGTGGTGCCTCCTGGTGCTACAGTACATTCCTTTCCCAGGACTGCTGCTCTTGAAGGCAGGAAAGATGACTTGGTTTAGCACCCGATTTCCCACAAGATTCTTTCACACCTCCAGTGCTCTTCCCCTCTCACGTGCCCCCCCTCCCACCTGGTTATGGCGGTTGCTAACGAGCTTCGAAGAAGACGAAGATAGGTCTCAGCTGAGACCATCCTGGCACTGAAAATTGTTGCAGCATCCGCAGAGTCGTGTGATCAAAATTCAGACACTTGGCAAACCTGCATGCGTTTACAAGAGTGGCCCTGTGCTGGGGTCAGGTCATCTGATTACCAGTCAGCATGTTTGAAATGGGTAGATTTAATTTGGATTTTTGAATCAATTAGGAGAAGCTCCCCCTGCGCCTGTGCAACAGCATCTGGATTGATTCACAGGCACAGATAAAATCACCTTGAACTCAGTCTCTAAATTCAAAATTTCCAGAGTCCTAGTATCTCGTCTTCATTCCCAAATTCTCTTCTCTTGCTCTTTCAAAACAATGGTCGTACATCCATGGCTGGACAAATGGCTGGGTCGTGTGGAGCTAGCTCCCTCTCCTGTGGCACACTTTGGGAAGTGTGTGAGTGTGAACTAAACAGGCAGCCAAATTACAGGTAGTCATTGACTTATGACCACAATGGAGCCCAGAATTTATCTTGCTAAGTGAGAAGTTTGTTAAGTAAGTTTTGGCCAATTTTATGATTTTCCTTACCACATTTGTTCGGCAAATCCCTGCAGTTGTTAAGTTAGTAACAGGGTTGGTAAGTGACTCTGGCTACCTCGTTGACTTTGCTTGTCAGAAGGTGACAAAAGGTAATCGTATGACTCCAGGATGCCGCAACCATCATAAAATATGAACCAGTTGTCAAGCATCCAAAAGTAAGTCATGTGACCATGGGGATGCTGCAATGGACATAACTGTGAAAACCAGTGATAAGTCACTTTTTCACTGCTGTTGTAACTTTGAACGGTCACTAAATGAACTGTTGGAAGTCAAGGACCACCTGTACAACTCTGCCTTAGCGCTGTAGTCTCCTATCTAACGTAATATCACCATATGCTAAATAAATAGATATACATACAAGCAACAGAGTCATAAATCATAAGATACAATCATAAAGTATAAGATACAATCATAAAGTATAAGATACAACCAACAAAGTATAAGATACAACCAACAAGAGCCTTGGTGGAGCAGTGGGCTAATGCCTCCTTAAGTAACACCAGCTGCCTGCAATTAGTGCAGGTTCGCATCCCACCAGGCTCAAGGTTGACTCAGCCTTCCATCCTTCTGAGGTAGGTAAAATGAGGACCCAGGTTGTTGGGGCAATAAGCTGACTTTGTAATAATGCCGGGGGGGGCGAAAGCCCTAATAAGCAGGCATATACATAGAATGAAGGCTATTGCTAAAGCACATTGATTTGTGCTTAAATTGTAAGCCGCCCTGAGTCTTTGGAGAAGGGCGGGATATAAATGGGATTAAAATAAAAAATAAAAATAAAAATAAAAAGTGATAGTCATAAGATGCCAATAGAAGCAGGTAATAGAAAAGATGAGAAGGATAATAGTAATACAGTCCTACTACATGTTTAGATATCCTTAGGCATGAGACAGTGCTGTGGGAGTCAGGTGTTCAGCAGAGTGATGGCATGGGGGGGAAAAAACTCTTTGTGTCTAGTTGTTTTGGCATGCAACACCCTACAGCGGCATCCTGAGTGGAGAAGTTGAAATAGTTTTTCTCCAGGATGTGGTGGATGGGCATTAGGTACAAAGGATTTATTATTCTGAGTTTGGAATGTCTCCTATATAAACACCAGCCTCCGAAGTTCACCCAGAAGGGAAGGCCTTATTGCATCCGTCTCCTTTCTATGTTTCAGACCCTCCTCGGAAGCGCGTTGACTCCCCTATGCTGAACCGACATGGCAAACGCCGACCTGAGCGGAAATCCATGGAAGTCTTGAGCGTCACAGATGGTGGTTCTCCAGTCCCAGCCCGACGGGCCATAGAGATGGCACAACATAGTCAGAGGTGAGCTTGTGTCCAACTAAGTGTGTGTGCGTGAAAGGGGGTGGGTGGGAAATCTTCAAATCTGGCATTTGGAGATTCTGTTGTCTTTCCAGTGTGCTTCCTGGCCACTGAAAATGGAACTTGCAAACATTTTAAGGGTTGGCTAATCTCTAAGGCAGCTATGGCAAATCTAGACAGCACACTAAAAAGCAGAGACATCACCCTGCCAACAAAAGAGTGTATAGTCAAGGCTATGGTCTTCCCAGTTGCAATGTATGGCAGTGAAAGCTGGACCATAAGAAATGCTGAGCGCCAAAGAATTGAGGCCTTTGAACTATGGTGCTGGAGAAGACTCCTGCGAGTCCCTTGGACTGCAAGGCAATCAAACCGGTCAGTCCGAGAGGAGATCAACCCTGACTGCTCTTTAGAAGGCCAGATCCTGAAGTTGAAACTCAGATACTTTAGCCACCTAATGAGAAGGAAGGACTCACTGGAGAAGAGCCTAATGCTGGGAAAGGTGGAGGGCAAGAGAAGAAGGGGACGACAGAGAATGAGGTGGCTGGATGGAGTCACTGAAGCAGTAGGCGTGAGCTTAAATGGACTCCAGAAGATGGTAGAGAACAGGAAGGCCTGGAGGAACGTTGTCCATGGGGTCACAATGGGTCGGACACGACTTCGCAACGAACAACCAACAACAAATCTCTAAGGCTGTTCTAGGAATGATAATGTACCTTTAAAGTAAAGATTTCCCAAAATCAAAGTCAGTGCTTGATAACCTCAGGGACATATCCATGTAGCTTTTTTGGCAACAGTATGGAAACCCCACATTTCCATACTGTCTTCTTCTGGGATTTTTCTTCAGCTTTTCAGATTAGCTTGCAGCTTTAGGCTTTTCTGGTGTCTTCCATCTAAGTACCAATCAGGTTTGATTCTATTTAGCTTTGGGGGAACCTGCCAGATACTGCCATCAGTAGCACCTATGTATCTCAAACAATGATCAAGCTCCATACCTGGCAACTTCCTGGTTTTATTTATGTTGCTCCCATGGCAACAAAATGGAAGTATGCGGTCTTTGGTGCTGCCTGAGCATGCTCTAGTTTGCCTGATGGTATCACTTAGTCAAGTCATGAAACATCTGCAAACAACAATCAACCTCAGAGAGCCCTTAAGAGAACACAGTTCAGCCCTGAGCTATATATAAATCTCTTCTGTTGGAATATGGAAAGTAGTCCTCGACTTACGACCACAATTGAGGGCCCCCCCATTTCTGTTGCAAAGGGTGATCACATGATCCTGGAGCGTTGCAACCATCATAAATATGAATCAGTTGCCAAGAGTCTGAATTTTGATCCCATGACCATGGGGATGCTGCAAAGTATGAAAAATGGTCATGTCACTTTTTCGGTGCCGTTGTAACTTTGGTCATTAAGTGAACTCTGGTAAGTCGAGGACTCTCTATAGTTTGTCACCGCTTTCTTTCACTACTTTTTTCTGATTCCTCATCTAGTCTAAATCACTGGCATATTTTGATAGTTCCTTACTGTGCGGATTTTGATTGCTTGATAATGTCCCATCAAATCATTTTTTATTCTTAGTAACCACATAGACCAAGGCTTTTCAACATGTGGTACGGGTACCACCTGTGCTACATTGGCACCTGGCAGGTGGTACGCGACCATCCTAGAAAAGTGGTAGCGGGGGAGGGGAAATGAGCTGAACCAGTGACAGCACCGCACAAGCCTCAGCGAGAGATGGCTGGAGCTGCAGGGCTGTCAGGGCTCAGCAGAAGCGCCAGGATCAGCACTTCTTCGGGGCTGTCAGGGCTCAGCGGAAGCGCCAGGATCAGTGCCAGGGTCCAGCTGGAGTTCGGCGCTGATCCTGGTGTTTCTGCTGAGCCCAGAAGAAGTGCCAATCAGCTGGAATGTTGCAGCATCTCCAGGGTCTTTTGATTTACATTCAGATGCTTGGCAACTGATTCATATTTATGATGGTCACAGTGTCCTGGGGTCATGTGAAATGACCAAAACCTGCTGCAACCACCCACCAGAGGGGGGGGAGAATAAAAACCAAACACCCCCCACCCCCACCGCCAATCCTCAGCAGAAATGCTCACAACAATGAAAACCTCAGACAGGAGGAAGAGCACCACCAGGCAGGCAGGCAGGTGTCTTGCTCGGCTGTGGCTTGGGGGGCACTTTTTTCAGTGCCATTGTAACTTTGAACAGTCACTAAGCAAACTGTTGTAAGTTGAGAACTACCTGTACTTCATCACTTTTTCCTTTTCTTTTTTTTTTGGTCATTAAGTTTTTGACACCTTGCTAGGCGATTAGTGGTACTCGGATGTTGCCATATCCTAAAAGTGGTAGAATGGGTGAAAAGCCCTGACATAGACAGATTTTCTCCAGGACAGTCTGTCCCAACCTTCAAGTCTTCCATTGGGTCTTCCATCGCTATTGTTACTGAGTCCATCCACCTTCCTGCTGTTTGTCTTTTCTCTTTTCTTCCCTCTTTCCTAGCATCAGTGACTTCTTCAGAGAGCTAGGTCTTGGCATAATGTATCCAGAATGCAGACCTACTCTATATAAAATGAAACGTGTGTTGTGTGTTTAGCATATATATATATATATTGTGTAGCAAGAACAGCAATGAACACTAGTAATGAATAGCATGTTAAGTTTCAACCCAAGTTTTGCACTTAATGTTGAAACTTAACATTAAGAAAACCAAGATCATGGCATCCGGCCCTCTCAATTCCTGGCAAATAGATGGGGAAGAAATGGAGGTAGTGACAGATTTTATTTTCCTGGGCTCCAGGATCACTGCAGACGGGGACTGTAGCCAAGAAATTAAAAGACGCTTGCTCCTTGGAAGGAAAGCCATGGGAAATCTAGACAGCACACTAAAATGTAGAGACATCACCCTGTCAACAAAAGTGCGTATAGTCAAGGCTATGCAATGTATGGCAGTGAAAGCTGGACCATAAAAAAGGCTGAGGGCCAAAGAATTGAAGCCTTTGAACTATGGTGCTGGAGAAGACTCCCGCGAGTCCCAAGGCGATCAAACCAGTCAGTCCGAGAGGAGATCAACCCTGACTGCTCTTTAGAAGGCCAGAACCTGAAGTTGAAACTCAAAATACTTTGGCCACCTAATGAGAAGGAAGGACTCACTGGAGAAGAGCCTCATGCTGGGAAAGGTTGAGGGCAAGAGAAGAAGGGGACGACAGAGAATGAGGTGGCTGGATGGAGTCACTGAAGCAGTAGGCGTGAGCTTAAATGGACTCCAGAAGATGGTAGAGGACAGGAAGGCCTGGAGGAACGTTGTCCATAGGGTCACGATGGGTCGGACACGACTTCGCAGCTAACAACAACAACAAACGAATAGCAAAGAACTTCAGGATATATATTCTGAAATTCTTTGCTGTTCTTTGCTGGTAATGTCCAAAGATTCTTATGCTTATTCATTTCTTTAGGGTATCTTTGATTGGGGAGGCTGAAAACTTTTCATAATGCTATTTTAGACCAAAGTTTAGACCATATTCTTCTCTGTTTCACCACCTTCTTCCTTCCAAGACAACAGTAATCCTCATATATGTCTTTACCCTCCACCCCCACAGGTCTCGATCTGTAAGTGGTGCCTCCACTGGCTTATCTTCTAGCCCCCTCAGTAGTCCCAGGGTGAGTATATGGACTAGGCAAAAAAATGGTATGTTGGTAAAAGGGATGGGTGGGTACGGCAATCAACTGTGGCAGAAGATGACAAAGGCAATGGTGGATAAATTAAATATTAGGCTGCGGGAGGGAGTGTAAGTTGGGGAAGATGACCCTTAGACTCAGCAGTCTTGTTGACATCCCACCCTGCACTTGGTTCCAATTGCTGAAGTGCTGAGGACATTGTGTTAGTTTTCCTGGCAGATGTGGTGTGTACTGTACAGTGCATGAACGATAGCCAGAAAATGCATCTGGAAAAACTCACTTCCCATCCCATTTCCATGACTACATTTCCATGCTAGGGAAAAGCAACACCTGTTGACTTGCATTGGGGGAAGAGCTTTCAAAAGCACCTCGCATCCCTCTGTGGGAAAGGGGGAAGGTACAGAATAGGGAAGGAAGGCTGAGGTATATGTAGATCTTGGATGAAGAAAGTCAGAGAGATATGTTTAAGCAGAGGGTCGGATTAAAGGACAGGCCATTGCTCAAGGGTTTGGATTTATTTATTCATTTAAGCAATCTGTACCCTGCCGATTTGCCAGTGGATAGGTTTTATAAGTAGTCTGGTTGGCAAGAGGCAAGAAAATAAATTAGAGCAATCTCTCTGGTGTTGAACTACACCAGAATGGGATCTTGGGAGTTATAGTTCCATATCCCTGGAAAGGATTAAGCTGGGGAAAGGAGACTCAAATCTGAGCAACCAAGGACATCTGCAGGATGTAGTCAAAAATGTGGTGGTGACCACGATGGTGTGATCAGAGCTTCACCAATTTCTCTTAACGTGCATTGCACATACAAGCAGGTAGAGTTTCAACTGTACCATCTTGACTATTTTTAACTATAGCCTGCAGATGCTTGGGGAATAACCAGCTGGCCAGATGAAGGCTATCATGTCAAGGAAAAGGGAATTCACTTTTTCTCCATATCACCGTTCTTTCCTGCCCATAATTTATTCATTTATTTGTCAAATGTCTTAAGGCCATCCAACTCCATAAAAGCTCTGGTGGTGTACAATAATAATAAAAGGCATGTTGGAATTAGATAGATAGATAGATAGATAGATAGATAGATAGATAGAGAGATAGATAGAGAGATAGATAGATAGAGATAGATATATACACATACATACATACATACATATATATATATATATATATATATATATATATATATATATATATATATATAAAATTAATATATTGCTCAAAAAAATAAAGGGAACACAAGGTAAGACATCCTACTATTAAATACAGTACATTGAGTTGTTTAAGTGTTCCCTTTATTTTTTTGAGCAGTATATATAATTTATACACACACACACACACACACACACACACACACACACACATGGTGGCTCAGTGGGTTAGGATGCTGAGCTTGTCGATCAGAAGGTCGGCAGTTTGGCGGGTCGAATCCCGAGTGCCGCATGAGCGCCTGTTACTTGTCCCAGCTTCTGCCAACCTAGCAGCTCGAAAGCACGTAAAAATGCAAGTAGAAAAATAGGGACCACTACGGTGGGAAGGTAACAGCGTTCCGTGCGCCTTTAGAAAGCAGCAGGTTTTTAAAGTTTGCTTAGATGAGATTGAGGTAGTGGCTTTCGGGTTCTCTGGAAAGGCCCTGCTTCCTGGTTCCTATCAGACAGCACTGTTTAAACCAGGGGTAGGCAACCTTGGCTTTTTTATGACTCATGGGAGTTGAAGTCCATGAGTCATAAAAGAGCCGAGGTTGCCTACCCCTGGTTTAAACAATGAGACCTGAAGCATTGGCAGAAACTACAGGAGGCAGATGGTCCTTTTTCCACTAAAGGTTGCAGTCAGATAACAGAGTCAGCAGAATCAGCAGACAAGTCATTTGTAAACTGCCAGAAATCAAGCTGGTAAATGTCATGAACATTGCCAAAATGTAAATTAGGGTTGTTGGTCATAGAGGGATGCTTTCATTTGGATCGGGTTATAGACCAGTATTTGTCAACCTCAGCAGCTACCATACAGTATAAGATGTGTGGACTTCACCTCCCCATTCTGGGAGATAAACTCCTCATATCTTAAAGTTGCTGAGATTGAGAAACACTAACATAGAAAGCTGGAGAGATAACTTTTAAGGATACAGGCAAGCTTATTATATAAGCTAATAAGGTTGAAACATTCCTTAAGGTCTGGGAAGCAAGATGGTATTGGCAAGAGACTCAGGCAAGTTCTTCACTGATTTCACTGTATTTTAATTGTAATTGGGTTTTTAGTTCAAGGTTAGTGTAATCATTTTAATTGTTTTTAATTTTTGTAATTTGTTGTATTGTTTTTTTAAAAACCTTGTGAACCGCCCTGAGTCCTACGGGAGAAGGGCGGTATATAAGTCTAATAATAATAAAAAAAAAAATAGAGCAGTCCAAGATTCCATGTAGCAGGGAAATCAAATAGCGGAATGTTACTAGGGGAAATTATGATGATTTATATACATATACCATTGAGTCAATCTGCTTCTCCCAGAAATACGTCTTGCTTAACGTTAATTAAGGCTGTCGCTCTTCTGGTCCGCTAGAAACATATTAGAAAAAGTCCAGAATCTTTCCTCTTCCCCCCCCCCCCCATGCCCTGCACTGGATTCTGAATCTCCGTTTGACTCTCCATGTGTCTTTGCTGTTGTAGATTTAGAGGCGTTTCAGATTATTTCTCTTTTGAGTCAGACTCTTTCCAGACACAACTGGGATCTCTCTTCTTACTGATAGTTGTTCCTGAGATTGTTATACATCCTGAACCTCTTCATTGTCACCCGATTTTTTTCACTCAGGCAGATTTGTGATCTAGCCTGATCCAGATCAGCCCCGTTGGTACTGCTGTACAAATGGCAGTGTTCCTCCTGTGTTAACTGGGATAAGGATAACATTGGAATGTTGGATTACGTCTGCATATGTACAAATATCTGTTATTTAGCAACCAAACCCATGCGTACAGATTGTCCTTGCCTTATAGCCACAGTTGGGACCAAAATTTCTGTTGCTGAGTAAGGTGGTTGTTACATGAGTTGCGCCCAATTTTATGACCTTCCATTATTGTTAAGTGAATCATGAACCATGCAGTCATTAAGTGAATCCAGCTTCCTCCACTGACTTTGCTTGTCAGAAGCCAGCTGGGAAGGATACAAATTGTGATCATATAACGACGGGATGCTGCAACTGTTGTAAATACACGCCGGTTGCCAATTTTGATCACATGACCTTGGGGTTGTTGAGTGTAAGTTCAGGGACTGGTTGAAGGTCCCTTTATTAGTGCCATTGGAACTTTGTACAGTCACTAAACAAATGGCTATAAGTCGAGGACTACCTGTACAATGGTCAACCATGCTTTTGTGTAATCTCTTGTAGCACCCAAAGTGTTAGTTTTATTACTAGCTAGAATTCAGCAATGAACCACGATTACCTCTGCAGTAGAAAACACAGCCTTTTTTAGGCAGATAATTATGCCATAAAATGTCAGGTACCCATCCTGCACTTAAACATTAGAAAGGTGCCTTTTTATTACCAGCATAATGTATCTCTGGCAGTTGAGGTCCCAGCAAATTTCTGCCTGCCATATAATAAAACCACACAGAAAAGACCAAACAGAGAAACCCCTAAAGGTGGTAGCGTTTCTTTATACGGCAACAGTTTGAGTTTTCAGATTTATCTGGGGGAAAAGTTTAGAGTTGACAGTAGCCGTTCCATAGGGAAAATGGCCAATTGGGAGAGGTTTCAGAAAGTTGGTCTCGTTGAAAGGCAAACTCAGTTTGGGAAACAAGTGATATAGGAAAAAAAAATGAAGTGGCAAAGTCTAGATCTACTTCAGGGGGGCAATTATATATAGTTCTGAGGGGGAATCACGGATGTTGCCCTTGCCACAGCATGACTGAACCGGATGAAGACATGTAGACAAGACAGAGTAGGTGAACAAAGAGCTTGAAGCAAGCTGATTCCTTAAAAAAAAAGAGTAATGTGTCCAAGCGACAGTAGGGGAAGCTCAAAATCTGGGCCATGTTGTGAAACTCTGTTTGGGAGTAGACTATGAGATTGTCACCTGCCATTGCTCACTCCCATCTCACGGCTCTCCCCTCCTCACCTTTCTCCCCTCCCATTTCTTCCCACACCCAGAGCCCCATCTTCAGCTTCTCTCTCCCATCACCTCCCCCTGCCCCTGTGAAGACTCAGACGCTTCCTGCCAAGGGCAGCCCAGCAAGGGAGGGGGCCCTCCAGAGTCGATGTTCCACCCCCTTCCCTCTGCCTCCCAACTCTCCACCCCCTCACCCACCCTCCTCTCCCCATTGCTTTTTCCCCTCTACTAAACCCCCACCCAAATCTGTGCTGCAGGTCACTCCCCACCCCTCCCCTCGGGGAAGCCCCCTCCCCACTCCGCTCGGCACTCCTGTGCACACGCCTAAAGAGAGCCCCAGCGGCACTCCCTGTGGGACGCCCCCCAGCAGTCCTGGTGTGGCCGGCGTGGCATGGAAAACTCGCTTGAACTCTATCAAGAACAGCTTCCTTGGTTCCCCACGCTTCCATCGTCGGAAACTGCAAGGTGAGTATATTGTACTTTCCTTGAGATTATAGGCGTGCAAGGCACGTTTAATTACAGTCAGCATATAGTTATGGTAAATGTCAATTATAATGAAGCATAACTTCTCAGCTTGCCTAAGACAAGCCAAAACAGCCCATTCTATCTGGGGAAGTGCTGGAGGATAAAGAGAGAGAGCTGCATTGGAACGGAGCATGGTTGTAGACCGGTGGTTCTCAGCTTTGAGCATTTTAAGAGGTGTGGACTTCATGCTAGCGGGGGCAACTCTGGGAGTTGAAGCCCACACCTCTTAAAACGCCCAAAGGTGAGAAGCATAGCTGCGTAGATAGTGAAGAAGAAAGCCAGGAGTGCAATCAGGAGTGCAGAAGTCGAGTTTGAATGAGGACTGCCTAAAATATGTATAAAGAATGTGTTCAATGAAGGAACGCAATGTTTTAAAGTTAGGAAGTGGCACCTGGGCACGGTCTTTAGCCAAAATGGATAATAATTCATTTTGCTCAAGGACTATTTATAGAAGAGATGAAAAACTTTGGTGTCTCAACAGATGATGCTGAACTAAGTTCTGAGATGTCCTGGCCAGTGGGATGCAGAGAGTTGTAATATATCGATATCTGATTTTGTATTAGTTAGTTAGACAGTCTTCCCAGGACTACCTGGAAATGCTTTTAAAAGAACCTGGGAGCTTTTTATGTCTGGAATATGTGGATGTCTGGAAACTAATCAAGGAGAGGACCAACTTAGAACTGAGAAGAAATTTCCTGACAGAACAATTAATCAGTGGAATGACTTGCCTCCAGAAGTTTATTTTATTTATGGGATTTGTATGCCGCCCTATCTCCCAAAGGACTCAGGGCGGCTAAGAACAATAAAAACACAAAATACAAACATTAAAAGGTATTAAATCAAATTATCCCATAAATAGTCCGATTAAAAACACAATAAAACAAAATTAAGAAAACCTCCCTTCCATCAGTCCAGGTCGGCCTGTTGAAAAAGCCATGTTTTAAGGTCGCGATGAAAGGAACAGAGATCTGGGGCCATCCGGAGCTCCAAGGGGAGTTGATTCCAAAGGGCAGGTGCCCCCACAGAGAAGGCCCTCCCCCTGGGAGTCGCCAGTCGACATTGTCTGGCCGATGGCACCCTGAGAAGGCCCTCCCTGTGTGAGCGCACAGGGTGATGGGCAGTCATTCCTGGCAGCAGACGGTCCTGCGAATATCCCGGACCTAAGCCATGTAGGACTTTATAGGTAAGAACCAGCACCTTAAATCTCACCCGGAGGACAACCGGTAACCAATGCAGCTCGCACTGGAGGGGTGTAATATGGGAGTATCGGGATGCTCCCATCACAACCCGCGAAGCCGCATTCTGCACCAGTTGAAGCCTTCGGGTGGTCTTCAAGGGTAGTCCCATGTAGAGATCATTGCAGTAGTCTAAACGGGAGGTAACAAGCGCATGAGTGACCGTACGTAGGGCATCTCGGTCCAGAGAGGGGCGCAACTGGCGCACCAGGCGAACCTGGGCAAATGCCCCCCTGGCCACGGCTCCTATATGATCTTCTAAACTGAGTCGTGCATCCAGGAGGACGCCTAAGTTGCGCACCCTTTCAATGGGGGGGGGTAACACCTCTCCCCCCATAAGCAAAGATGGAATATCCTGGATTACGCAAAGATGGAATATCCTGGATTACCCGAGATGCAAACGTTGTGGGTGCTCCAACACTGGAAGTTTTTAAGAAGAGATTGGACAACCATTTGTCTGAAATGGCGTAGGGTTCCCTGCCTGAGCAGTGGGTTGGACTAGAAGACCTTCAAGATCCCTTCCAACTCTGTTACTCTGTCGATCATTCTTCAAACAAGGATGGGAAAAATAAAAGCAATTTCCTATTTTCATGCTTGGCATCTGGTAGCAAATGAGCTGCTTTGAAAAGTTGCAACTAGGAGGAAATGCAACCAGGTTGTTTCCATTTAACACTTATTCCTTTTCTCCTTGCAGTTCCCACACCAGAAGAAATGTCTAGTCTTACACCAGAATCATCCCCTGAGTGAGTATTAGAAGACACCAACAGGAAGAAAGAGAATTCAGTCATTTTTTTTTCTTCCATTCATGGTTCTTACAGATGCTTTTCCAAATGACTATATTGTCCCAGAATTAATGTGCTTAATATGAGGAATCCAGATTTCTCCCTCTTTCCCATGAATGTAAAATACCAACAATACATCACAAGAACGCGTGTCTTTATAGCTTACAGTGTATGGTAGGAGAAATACTTTGGTCACCTCCTGGGTACTTGTGGCACTTTCAGTGGAGACAAGCAAAGCTTCTTCCAAGATTTCTTTCCAAACTGCCTCGTTTTCCTTGTTCTGCTTTTCTTCCCTCGCAGGCTTGCCAAGAAATCCTGGTTCGGGAATTTTATCAACTTAGACAAAGAAGAACAAATTTTTGTGGTCATCAAAGACAAACCCCTGAGTTCCATCAAGGCTGACATTGTACACGCCTTCCTCTCAGTAAGGGCTCAACTGGAAGAGAAGGCGAGGGCTGGGATTGATTCTGAAAAATTAAATGGAGCTGGCTGGCAGGATGAGGTCTTGTTGATACTGAGGGCAGAAGGGTGGAGCAGGCTAGAGTAAACAGGACACTAAAAGGAAGATCTTTTCCATTTGACGTCTATGGCTTAACATTGCTTACCTTCACTTAACCTACAGATCCCCAGCCTGAGTCACAGCGTTATATCCCAAACAAGCTTTCGGGCCGAATATAAATCATCGGGTGGGCCCTCCGTCTTCCAAAAACCTGTCAAGTTCCAAGTTGACATCAGCTACTCCGAGGGGGGAGAGGCACACAAGGACAGTGGGATCTACTCAGTGACCTTTACCCTCATCTCAGGTGAGTAGCCAGAAGTCCCACCCTCCCGCTCGGAGTCACCTTTAGGAGCCATAATGTTGGTTGGACTTTACAAACATTCACTTTTCCCAGTTCCGATTAAAAAGCAAACAGAGCCAAAAGAAGCAGATTCCATGTTTTTGAGTGGTGTGTGTGTGTGTGTGTGTGTGTGTGTGTGTGTGTGTGGTGTACATTGTGCTTTTTGGCTTTTTTTGAGTCCTTCGGGAGAAGGGCGGTATAGAAATCAAATTATTAAATTAAATTAAATTAAATTTAAAGTTCACAGTTTTCTAGCCATTACAGAGGAGATTAAGTAGTGTGAAGCGAGCAGTAACCTCCAGAGGCAAAATATTGCACCTTTTCTAACATCTGAGAAGGCGCTTTGTTCCCCCCCCCCTGGCTGTTCTGAAAGTAGTGCAAGCCATAATCCTGAAGGGATTATATGTAGTGTACACAATTCTGCAAGAATCTCAATTTTCAAGTCTCCAGACCTCATTAACATAGCACAGACAACAGTCTCTTCTCGCCGTTGGACTTGAGTGGCATCCTACTTTGAGACCCTGTTTTCTGGAATCTGTTCCATTTCTGCTCCTGCTTCTGCCTCTCTAGGTCCCAGCCGTCGGTTTAAGCGGGTTGTGGAAACGATTCAGGCACAACTACTCAGCACACATGACCAGCCTTCTGTGCAAGCCCTTGCAGGTAGGTGTTACTGTACATCATTGTTTTGGATTCATACAAATAACTTGACTCTTCCTGCTTGTTTTGCACAAGAGCGAGGTGGATTTCTAAGACTGCGCAGAGGATTCAAAAGTAATGGGAGTGTCCCGATACTCTCATGTAACACCTCTTCTCTGCGAGCTGCATTGGCTTCCAGTTGCTCTCCGGGTGAGATTCAAGGTGCTGGTGATGACCTATAAAGCCCTAAATGGCATGGGTCCGGATTACCTTAGGGAGCACCTGCTACCAGCATCAGCTTCCCATTGTCCTGTGCGCTCCCACAGGGAGGGCCTCCTTAGGGTTCCGCCGGTTAGAGATTGCCGGCGGGTGATTCCCAGGGGGAGGGAGTTCTCTGTGAGTGCGCCCGCCCTTTGGAACAAACTGCCGATGGAGCTTCAGACTGCCCCCGACCTTCGCTCGTTTCGCCGGGACTTAAAAACCTGGTTGTTTGAATTGTCTGGCCTGGACTGAGGGATTTTAAATTTTTAGTATTTTAATTAAATCATATTAAATTATATTAAATTAATTTTAAAATTTTAATTTTTATTGTTATTATTAATTGTGGGCTTGTACTAATTTAATTCCATTTTATTCTCTTTTTTGTACTGTTTTAACTGCCCGGTGAACCGCCCTGAGTCCTTCGGGAATAGGGCGGTATATAAATTCAACTAATAAATAAATAAATAAATAAATAAATAAATAAATAAATAAATAAATAAATAATTGGGTTGGGGCAAATGGAGCACTCCTCTCTGAAGTGTTGAAGCTCCTGATTCATCTGGAAAGCTCACTGCAGCTGCTTTAACAGTTTTCCTGGGTTATCTTTGCTTTTGCTTGTACGTATGTGTATGTGTGTCCATACAGTATTGCTTCACTTCACTTCACTTCACTTCACCAGTCTACCAGTGGATGTTAATATAGCTGCTATTTATGACAGCTGTGTGAAGCCTCCAGATCCAAAAGACTTTTGGAAACACCTGGTGGGGAAGCAAAATAGGGAAGACTGGTTGCCTTCAGAATCTCCCTGTAGAAGAGATTTCCAGTTGATTTCTTTGGCTATTGGGATGCTGAACTGATCTTTTTCTGATCCAGCATCTTCTGCCTCTACTCTCTGGTCCTGGAATGTTTTCAGCCACAATATATTTGGACTCTGCAAGTGAGTTTTTCCTTTAAGAAATGGACGTAGGTACCAGTTTGAAATCAGCTGTCTTGGGATGTCAGTAGAGGACAAGAAAGAAGACGAGGCCCATTTCTGGACAGTTGGTGTTACGAGGGGATGCTTGGTGGTGAAATTATCCTAATCTTTGATCTTCCTCCAACATTTAGACGAAAAGAATGGGCAGCAGCTCCGTTTCCCAGGCACCCCAACCCGCAGCTGCCAGCCGTCTCGCCGCTCTGAATCAGACATCCCGACCGAACAACATCGACATGGCTCCAAGGACAAGAAGCTCGTCTCCTCTAATGGGACTCAAGTGCAGCAACCACAGACTCCGTCCCCACAGCAGCCATGACAGATGGAGCGGGAGAGCAGCACGTGGGTGGCTGGGGGGGGGGAGGGAAAGCAGGTGAAAGAAGCCACCTCCAGCCCCCTGGAAATAGCTAAAGCCACCCCTAATGGACAGGAGGAGCCAACCAGCCCCATGGATGGGTCAAGGCCCACCAGGGACGCAAGGGACAGGGTGGGAAGATGGAGATTGGTCCAGATTTAATGACCCCCACCTCACCCTGGGGCAGAAAGCGGCCATGTTGGGAGAGGCCCATACTGTGAACTTGTAAATAGCTAACGAAGAACAGAAAACAGAACAAATCCACAGGAGAACACGAGGTGGGCGGGAATACACAAGACGCAACCGGAAACAAAGACCATGGACTAAACGGGGGGGAAAAACGGAAGACACACACACACAAGGAGAGAAACCGGGCAGGAGCCGGTGGGGGTGAGGGATTTAATCTGATTCCTTTAGTGGGACGGTGGGGGTCTTTATTTTCTTGAACCCTTTCAGGCTACCTTCTCACTTTCTTGCCTTGAGACTTATTTTTTCTCCACCCACCCCTCCCCGCTTTTTTCTTCTGTAGTATTTACAGTATCATGGTGGCATTAAGCTAAAATTGTGAGACAGAGCTAGTAGGAAGATGTCCTGTGTAGGAGAGAAATTACTCCATTCCTGTTTCTTTTTCTTCTTTTTGATTTCTTTTCTTTTTCTTTTTCTTTTTCATTTTATGTAACCGGTCAATGTTTTAAAAACATTTTCATAAGTTGGGGTGAAAATATTTACCAGAATTCTAATAAACATTTTGTTACAAGACAAACTTTTGAAAAATTCTCCCCTAAATCTATATTTAAAAACAACAGCAACAAGCCAAATCTAAATGTGAAATGTGGAATCAAATTAGAAATTCAGGATCCAGAAATCCAGACTACGTTGTGCTTATACTATAGTTATTTTACTGGCAGCTGGCATTTTGAAAATTTGCTCAAAAGGGAAACGGGAAAAGTAAGTAAGTAAATAAAAATGCCAAATGCCAAAAACTACCTAAAGCTTCAAGAATAAATACAGTACAGTTTCAAATCGCAATTTTTTTTTTTGGAAAATCAGCAAATATAACCTGTGCATGGCCAGGAATAGTCAATAGCATTAAATACGAGCCATCTGAGTTTGCAAAACAATTGTAGCGCAGTGTAGTTATATTCTCCATTCTTACTCCAACTTGGGTTCTGAACTGATGTGAATGCTCTTTATTCCGATTAAATGGATTTGGGGAACGTTCAGATTTGGTTTTTATTGTGCACTTCTCCTGCTTCGTATCACAGCTCTTTAAGGAGGGCACTGGCAGATTTTAAATTGTCTCTGCATTAAGGGCAAACGGCTATTTTAAGAGAGGATTTTTTTCCCCAGCTCTCCCTGAATTTATAAAAGAAACATGAGTATATTTCATAACATCCCACCCTATTCTGTTTTTGCCTGTGTCCTTTTACTGCCAAAATTAGGGTTTTTTTTAAAAAGCATTTCTATAATCTCTGCTGGCTGGCAAAATCTCAACGAATTGAATGACTGGTCTCAGCTTCTCATTGGCTCTGTCTCATGTAATTTTAGCAGCCCTGACAGAATTCTTTAACTCTTAAACAGGCTATATACGGATCCTTCCCCAAGGCCTCTGTCCTTTTTGCAAAGGGCCCGGTCCCACACACCCAAGGCAGTCCTGTGTAGGTGTGTCTGTGTGTGTGTGTGTGTGTGTGTGTGTGAGAGAGAGAGAGAGAGAGAGAGAGAGAGAGAGAGAGAGAGAGAGAGAGAGAGAGAGAGAGAAGAAAATCCTCAGTGGTGAGTGGAGAGTACTGTCTTATTGATTGAAGGTAGCAGGAATTGGGGGGGGAGGTCTCATAAAATAGAGACAAATTTGGATTACATGGTTGCAGTTGCTATTTTGACTTTTTTTTCTTTTAATTTTGACAAGCCTTTCCCTTCCCCAGGATGCCCCTGGAAGGCAGAGGAGTTTGGGGACACCAGGGTTAGGACTTGCCGCCTCAGCATTGTCAACTTTTGAACAAGGGGGCATTGAACAACATTAGGACCTGCCACCTCAACACTTGGCTGAGGGGCAAGCTTCACAGAAATTAGTAACTGGGATGGAGAGATGGGAGTAAAAAAATAAAATAAAAAAATCCTAGGGTTTGATAAATCAATGGGCAGCAAGATATTCATCCTTGATCCTTCAGCTTGGGGCCTCGAGGTAGGGTGGGTTGTGGGAAGTCTCCAAAATCAGTCCTGTTTCTTTTTCCTCCTTCCCATCCTATCTGAGCGGATTCTTTCGGCTGGGAGGGGAAGCACAAGATGTGGGGTAAGGTGCATGTGGGAGTGCGCATGAACTGGAGAGAATCAGATGTGATCTGCATCCCTTCTGCCCCATTTCCTAGCTGGGTCTGTCCATCTCTTTTGTCAATCCGTTCTTATTGTGTGTATACACACACACAGGCACACACATGAAAATGCACACACATACCCATCTCCTCTTCCCTCTGACAGTCCAACCTTCCAACGTTTTGTCATCTCTGGGAGGGGATCTAAATATTGCTCAGAAAATATATATATATATATATATATACAATCCCTCAAATTCCTTTGCTGCTGAGAGCTACGTGGTGCTGTCTTGAGTATGGATAAAATCGTCAACAAGCTCTCTTCAAGGAAAGTGATTCTGGCTATCTTGGGGAAGTGTGGGCGATACCATTTCTATGCTATAAATGCAGATACATTCTGTAATCATTTTGCTAAGAAAAAGCTCACGCACCCATCATTGTAAGAAAAACCTGCAATTATTTCAGGTTTTCAAGGTATGGTCATCAAGAGATGGTGCTACGCAAATCAGAGGGGCACCTGAGTTGAGTTTTAGACAAACCAGGATATTAAATGTACAGGTAGTCCTTACTTAATGACCATAATTGAACCCAACATTTGTTTTAAGTTGTTGCAGTTGTTAAGTGGGTCACCGAGTGACTTTATATTTATGACTGTTTTTACAAGCAAATCATGTGGTCATTAAGCAAACTGATTCTCCTGAATGGACTTTTTTTCGGTCAGAAGCTAGCAAAAAATTAGCAAGTTGGAGTCATATGACTGTGGGACCCTGCAACCAATCGTAAAGGCAACTCAGTTGCCAAGCTGCCAAGAAATGTGATCATGTGGCCACAGGGAGGAGGGTGTGTGTATACGTTAGTTGTAACTTAAGGATGGGTTGTAAGTAACTGGGGGTGGTCCATTGTAACTTCAAACGGTCTTTAAGTGACCTGTCATTAAATGAAGACTGCCTGTGCAGGTAGTCCTCAACTTTTGACCACAATTGAGCCCAACATTTCTGTTGCTAAGCGAGACAATTGTTAAGTGGGTTTTGCCCAATTTTACGATCTTTCTTGCCACAGTTCTTAAATGAATCACTGAAATGGTATAGGGTTTCCTGCCTGAGCAGGGGGTTGGACTAGATGACCTCCAAGGTCCCTTCCAACTTATTATTATTATTATTATCATTGCCTAGTTAGTAACATGATTATAAAGTGAATCTGGCTTCCCCATTGACTTTGCTTGTCAGAAGGTCACAGAAGGTGATCACACAATCCTGGGACAATGCAACCATCATAAATATGAGCTAGTCACCAAGCATCCAAATTCTGATCACATGACCATGGGAATGCTGCAACGGTCTTAAGTGTGAAAACCATCATAGGGCACTTTTTTTCAGCACCATTTAACTTCGAAAAGTCATTAAATGAATGATTGTAAATCGAGGACTATCTGTGCAGATGAAACCAATAACCATACCTTCAGGGATTTAAGGATAGATTTAGGTGTTTGCCAGGAAGGAAGAAAGATGGGGTATGTGTATAAAAGTGGACAATGGAAAGCAAGACTGGATGATTGGACTATGTGTTATAAAGGATTGCACCTTTAGAATCGGTGTTGAAAAGTAGTAGATAGTTTATACATTTGTGGCACAAGTAGGGTTAAAGACAACGCAATGATTCAAGCGAAGGTTATAGCTGTGAAAGGGGCTGCAGAGTGCCATATACAATCAAAAAAATGAGGCTAAAAATGACAGGTTACCCGCAAAATACCACATTTATGAATTCCATTATTAACAAGAAAAATTCCATTGTTAACAAGGAAGAGCTGGCTTAGGAATTCGGGGAACTGAATCCATAGGTTGTAAAATTGCTATAGTTGTCCACCCGTGTTAGAATGTGTCCGCAGATGGCATTGTTTGAGGGACAGTCCATTTAGAGAGCACCATGCTTTTTAAAACATTCCCAGCATGCTTTGATTTAAGAATGGTTAATTCTATTTACCGTCCCGTCTCCAGAGAAACATGGAACTATTCATTATCCTTTGATTGCCAGAATTCATTTTCACACTTGCAGAAAACTCACTGTCTGGGAGTTTTCCCCACTTTAGCTAAAAATGTATTGTGATCTTTGAACACTTGTCAATCTTCCGTTGGTTCATCTCCAAATCTTTCTATTTTCTACATAGTTAAAAATATTCAATATAATATTAACACTGCATGCAAATGCACCAGACCTGCTATGATCTAAGAAAAAAAAAGAGGAAACATTCTTCTCTGAACAAGATAGGAACCAAAAACTTTATATTTATTAATTTTCCATCACAAAAGGACTGAAATTGGGCCAGGAAAAGTTATAAATAACAGCAGTTAAAATACAAGTTGTCAGGGAGGAAGATAGAAGCATTCCCCCCCACTCTTATGGTAGAGTATAATTTAGGCAAAGTTTTAAGAAAACATAAAAGAAAGAGGGCAGTTTTCGATTTTCAGATCTGGCCCTCTAATGGGATAACGCACCTTCATTAAATATTAGGAAAAGCAAGTTCTTTTTTGATGAGAGGAAGGACACCCAAATTTGTTCATTTCCAAAAGAGATAAAGAAACTGGATTCACTCTGATGAGCATAACTCTAACTATAAATCAGATATACACATTTTAAGAAGTTGGAGAGTGTTGTTATCTTGCAAGTCCGAAAGAAACAATTCATGCATATGTAGATATAACCATTCTGATTGTTTAAACCGGTTTTAGAATGTAAGTACGTGTGGTTTTAGTCAGTTTTGAGGTAGCAAGATCTACTGTGCAAAATGGCTGTGCTGCTTTGTTTTCTTCCTTTGTTCTTCTCCATGTGGCTCTGCTGGCAAAGAAGAGTGAAGAGGAGGAAAACTATTCATTTTCATCTATATTAGGAAGTCAATACTCCTACTAGGAGGTTAAAAAAAAAGGCCTCGTCACTTTTCAATTTGTAACGGATTCTTCCATTCAGCTGGTTCGGGCAGGTAAGCTGGCCAAAATTGGGAAGTAGTTTGCAAAGAACAAACACAGAAGATGACAAGCAGATCTTCCAGTGAAAAACACTGGGGCTAACTTCCCTGTCAGAAGAAAATGGCTGAAGGACACTTAGGATATTTCTCCTCTACCACAGAATTATATGGATCCAAAATAAGGACGGCCAGATAAGAAGACTTTTCAAATGAGAAAATGATAGGTCAGACAATGTTTTAGGCTTTCTTTTCCTCACAGCCAAATGCTGAGGACCTGAGGCAGCGTTTCCCACCAGAAAAGCAGGCCTGGTGCATGGAGAGGTTCATTGAGAAACCACCTTCTTCTGTGGAACGAGAAGAATCAGAGCGAAAGAGTCTGCGCCGATGTCTGCATGTTCTGGGAGTTGTCATCTGCACGCCGGTGCCGTACGTGGACTGAGCAGCCGCCGATGTGCTGGAAATCCACCGCAAAAAGGCCAAACAGCAGGAAGAGGGCCATGGCCATGGCCCATTCACAGTAGGCCGCCTCAGAGTGCAGTTGCAAGGAAAAAAGAGCAACCGCTGAAGTTGAAAAGTCAAGGCATCATAATTTCCAGCTAGTGGAGCCAAATTCACAACAGAGTTGGAGAGGGCGAGATACATTCCAGGGATGGCTTCAGTTTGATGGGAAGTGGAGGAGGACGGTTGTCCCAAAGGTGCTTTTTTTCAACAAGCAAGTGGACCTTTCTTGTTGTTTCTTTGAAAACTTTTTGCTTCTCATCCAAGAAGCTTCCTTCAGCTCTGACTGGATGGTGGGGAATGGAAGGATTTACACTCCTTGCAGACAGCTGGTCATTTGCATACTTTTGGAGAGTCATTGATGCCACTTGGAAGTTTATCTGTGTCTTGAAGATCAACTGAGTGGTGCAAACGGCTATGGAGCCTTCTTGGAGCTGCTGAAAGGACTGTGTTGTAGGCTGGAGATAGATGATGTCGTATCCTTCCCCCTCTGTTGAGAGAGGGCTGTTCTATGATGACAGAAGTGAACAAGCTTCTCGAATGAGAAGCGTAATGTCTTCAAAGGAAAAACAAAGAAAGTCCAATTGCCTTTTGAAAAGAGCACCTTTGGGACATTCCCTAAGGATCTGAAGACTTTTAAGGGTGCGTTGATCCTGCAACGCTCCCTAAAACATCTTCAGAGAAAATCTCATGAGGCTCATGCCTCTTCCAAATGAATGTTAGGGCAATAGTAACAAGGATTCTACTTCTCCTGCCCCTTCAACCCTAAAGATTGCTAGCTCCACTTCTGCCATCTCTTTCTGCACACCCCTATTCCGGAACTGAAATTCCTCCCCACCCGCCCACCCACCCCATGCTCCAGCTGTGCCGATCTCTTATTCAGGATACTGGAAATAAACAAGGCAGAGCCACAAAAGCTAAGAAAGAATCGGAGTGGTCCGATCCAGATCCCTCCATGTCTTGGTTTCACTTGGTTGGTCAGAAAAGCCTGGATCCAGAAGTAAAGGATGCCAATCACAAAAGCCAAGAAGGCGCCCGTCACATGGACTTCCAGTTGGTTATATTGCTGAAAAAGAGGGAAAGACAGAAGGGTCATTCCGTGTCCTTAAATACAGAGGAAGAACATAATAGGTAGAACATAATTATTTATATAGATTGTGCAATCAAATACAGGTAGTCCTCGGCTTACCATCACAATTGAGCCTACAATTTCTGTGGTTAAACGAGACATCTGTTAAGTGAGTTTTGCCCCATTTTACAACCTTTCTTGCCAGTTGTTAAGTGAATCACGGCAGTTGTTAAATTAGTAATATGGTTTATAAGTGAATCTGGCTTCCTCCTTGACTTTGCTTGCCAAAAGATCGCAAAAGGTAATCACATGACACACACACATCCCGGGACACTGCAACGGTCATAAATATGAGGTAGTCGCCAAGCATCCAAATGGATCATATGGACCATGGGGGTGCTGCGACAGTCCTAAGTGTGAAAAATGGTCATATGTCACTTTTTCCAGGGCCGCTGTAACTTTGAACAGTCACCGAACGGACTGTGGTAAGTCAAGAACGTTGGAAAAAAGTGCAGCTTCCCAGCTTCAAGAGGCTAGAATTGTCCCAGAGAGAAGAACTTCCAATAGCTTTTCGTGCTAATTTAAATGAAAAGATCTCAGTAATGAGAACCCATTTGGTGCAGTGATTAAAGAGCTGGATTAAAAGTGAGGAGATTATGAGTTCTTCTTAGGTGGGAAAGTTGGCTGACTTTGGGCCAATCACACTCTCTCAGTCCAAGTCACCTCATGGCATTGTCATCATGGGAATAGGACAAGGAATCACTGTGTATCTTGACCTGGATAAAATAAAGGTGGGATAAAAAATAATAATAATGCATCAATTAAATAAAAATAATTTGCTCTCTTCTGAGTACTGACCTCTGGCACTGGGCAGGAGAATGGTGCTGTTGTACCAGAAGTCCTCGACTTATAGCCATTCATTTAGCGACTGTTTGAAATTACAACACTGGAAAAAGTGACTTACAACTAATCCTCACATTTGCAACCATTGCACCATCCCCACAGTCACCTGATCAAAATTTGGGCATTTGGCAACTGGCATGTATTTACAAGGATTACAGGGTCCCATGGTCATGTGATCTCTATCTGCAACCTTCCCAGCTGGCTTCTGACAAGCAAAATCAATGGGGCAAACCGGATTGACTTAATAAACATATGGTTCACTTAACAACTGCAGCAATTCACTTCACAGCTGTGGCAAAAAAAAAAAAACAAACAAATCATGAAATCAACCACAACTCACTTCACTTGCTTAGCAATGGAAATTCTGGTCCCAACTGTGGTCATAAGCCAAGGACTACATATAACAGGGGTGTTCAAACTTGGCAACTTTAACACTTATGGACTTCCAACTCCCAGAATTCCTCAGCCAGCCGTGGCTGGCTGAGGAATTCTGAGAGTTGAAGTCCACAAGTTTTAAAGTTGCCAAGTTTGAAGTCCCCTGACCTATAACTTGTCAACCCCTATCCCAAGTATTGGGATGATTCCAAATGGAAATTGGGATGATTCCAAATGGGATGCTAGCTGATGCTTTTTCTTCTGCTCTCCAACCAGTCAGATGGTTTCCAGAGCTTTGAATTAAGCTGTGGGGAGTGGGAATCAATATAGATCGGCTTCAAAGAGTGGAGGGGTTTTTTTTTAGGTTGAGGATTGAAACTGTGTGGCAGTGTAGAAGAATGCTGACTTTCTGTCTATGGAGATTCTGTCTAGATTCCCGTCTATGGGGATTCCCTGGCTTTCTGTTCCCCGTGCTCTGGTCTTTTCTATATCTCAGTGGTAGCTTACCTGGAAATTCCCCACTAATGATGCACCAAAGGCGCAAAGTAGACCTAAAATAAGTCCAACTAAATTCAGACAGGAGTGACAGCCATAATCTCGGACTTGTTGGTACTTTAGAAAGCAAATCACCACACCTGAAAATAACAGTGGGATAAATTTCTATTATTTTTGGGGGGTCAGATAGATTTATAGCTTAATATGCTGATCCACTGTTGTTAAACACATCCCCAAAAGAATCTGCTGCTCTTTGCGTAGGTCGGCATACCTCCCTCCCTCCCTGTATCCCTCCCTCTGCTGCCTTTCACTAAAGGTATAAATTCTCCTAGTGTTAACACTTAATTGAAAACATTGGCCCAACTAAAAGAATGCTACAATCAACTGAACTAAAGAGCATTACATTTATCAACCGCAATGTCTGGATTCACCCAACATGCTAAGCCATAACTGTGTGAAGCCTGAGGACTGTGCAACACCTTCAGTATTGTAAAATCCTTGAGTGTTTCTTTTGGAAAACGAGCTCTCTACAGAAAGAATTGATATGACGAAAAACAGTTTTAACAAGTCACCATGCTTTCTTCTGAAAGGGGTGATGGTTCATCAGGATCCCCAAATTCAGGCGTGTCCGTTGTAAGAGAGGGCACATTGAGCCTGCTTATCTAATGGATTGATGCATTAAGCCTGTGGTGGCGAACCTATGGCACGCGTGCCACAGGTGGCACACAGAGCCCGCTCTGTGGGCATGTGTGGTGTCACCCCAGTCCTAGGCCTTCAGCTGGGTTTTATAAAACCTTTTCGCTTTAGGCCTCCACCGCCGTGTGAAAAAAAAATGCAATCAATCAATCAATTTCAACTTCTCGGGGTGGGGGGGGGAAAGATCTCGCAAAGTTGGAATTGATTGATTGAACCTTTTAGTTCCACCCAGTCTGCTGTTACCACGCCCACCCAATGGGCCACACCCACCCAATGGGCCATGGCCACCCGGCACCCAAAGATACATAAGTGGGTTTTGGGTTGCAGTTTGGGCACTCGGTCTCTAAAAGGTTCGCCATCACTGCATTAAGCTATTAACTACATGGTCTTGTAACATTTATAGGATGGGGAATAGATGGAGAGAAAAACCTTACCTAAAAAGGCTCCAAGATTAAGAATTTGTCCAAACACACAACTCTGGGGTGGATAAGCACCGCACGTGCTGACAAATGAGGAAATGAGGAAATTTCACATAACTAGATGCAATTTTAGAAGCTGCAGCTATTTTACTCGTTGCTTCAGAAGTTCCCATCCCAAGATATCATATTCAAAGAGACCAAAAACTGCCTTTCCACGGGCTGGTGGTTATAGGTTGCATAAGGTTATAATTCTCATTAGCTTACTCCTGCAGCAAAGCTTGATTTGCTCTTTGATTTGATCAACTCTTTGTGGACTTCAACTCCCAGAATTCCCCACCTAGCGTGGAATTCTGGGAGTTGAAGTCCACAAGTCTTAAACTTGCCAAGTTTGGAGACCCCTAGCCGAAGCTATAGACTGTGTCAACTTTCTTTTACCCAGAGAACATTCCTTCACCCAAATACATACTAGACAAGTCAAGGATTGGGTTGGGTTGTTTTTTTTTTTTTAAATCAAGCTTTGCTTGGGCTAGGGGTCTCCAAACTTGGCAAATTTAAGACTTTGTGGACTTCAACTCCCAGAATTCCCCAGCTAGCGTGGAATTCTGGGAGTTGAAGTCCACAAGTCTTAAACTTGCCAAGTTTGGAGACCCCTAGCTTAGGCTATACATGATGAATGCCCCCTTTTATCCGATGGCCCTGTTTACCCTCCCTCCTGCATCTTTTGAAGGGTTGATATTTTCTACTTCATCTCTGCAATTTTCCCAAGATCAAATGTAAGTGTAAAAGTCAATTACATTTAGACTAGGTTTGCCAGATTCTTAAGCAAATTTGGATGAGCAAGGTGATTAACATGCATGCCATAACTCAACTGGCACGTGTGATTCCCCCCCAACATATTTATAACAATAAAGTAGAGGTAGTCCTTGACTTACAACTATTTGTTCCATGACTGTTTGAAGTTACAACAGCACTGAAAAAGGGACTTATGGCCAGTCGTCAACTTATGACCATCACAGAATCCCCTAGGTCAGGACACCTTGCTTAGCAATGGAAATTTTGATCCCAAGTATGGCCATAACTCAAGGACGCCCTGTTTTGTTTGTTGTTGGGAGGTGAAACCTTCTTCCACCTTACCTAAAATCTTCTTAACCATCGGTCCACCTTATCCTAAATCCACAGTTTTTCCTTGCTTACCGTTTTGCCCCTTTTGATTTAGGACAGCTATCCCAGTCATGGCAATTTCCAGGTATGTGGACTTCAACTCCCAGAATTCCACAGCCAGCATAGCCACTGAGGAGAATTTGGGGAGTTGAAATTCATACCAGAAATTGCTAAGGTTGGGAAAGACTATCCTAAATCATAAGAAGCAAAAATTATAAGCAGGCAAACAACTTGGAGAGGGTGTTCTATAAAATCGGGGCAACTACAAAAAAAGGTCCTTCATCTTTACCAGGGATAACCTGGCCTTTCCGAATTGGGGGGAGGATTAGAATGGAACATGATTTGTGGGTTGGTGAGGTAAGTTTTCCCGCCAAAATACCTGAATTTTGAAAAAAAAATTCCATACCTGATATATGGAAATGCTTCTGTGATGTTGACGGAGCCGTTTGTAACTGCCATGGCAAATCTGGAGAAATGGGAACCTGGTGAGACAACTAGAACAGTCTCATTGAAGCTGAGTTTGTTATTCCTAGTTAACTTAGACACTGTATTGCAGGCCCATCCATGGGAGTGTCAAAATATGCAAGCGATGGGTGTGACATCCCCATGGAAGGCCGTTATCCTCAACATGCACTTACTAAAGTAGGCAGAGTTTCATTGTGATGCCATGGCTGCCATCTTCTCCCAGTACATGTCTTTTTTATCATTTGTTTTTTTTATTAATTTCCCACTATTACAATAATATCTTTAAAAAGCAACGTGGTCTCTAGGTTACAATAGTTCCATTTCAGGCAAATACATATTATTACAGATCTCCAAGTTGTTGTAACTAATATTCCCTCTCTCTTATTTCTTTTAATACATATTATCTCTTACCTAAATTAACATACTTCTCATTGCTATCCATCAGTCATTTAATAGTTTTCTTAAACATTTATCAATACCTTAGTACAGGGATGTCAAACTCAATTTCACTGAGGGCCGCATCAGCATTGCGGTTGCCCTCAAGGGGCCGGGTGGGTATGGCCAGGGTGGGCGTGGCCTACTGGGTGGGCGTGGCTAGAGTGCGTATGGCCTACTGGGTGGGCGTGGCCAGCTCTACATCGTTCGCATCAAGGGTGCCTATGGGGGCCTGGGCAGGAGTGGGACAGATCTGAGGGTCTCTGGCAGAAGGAGGGTCTCTGGGCCAGGGCCAAGGCAGCGGGGGCCGTTCCCTCACTGTTTCCAGGATGGCTTCGGGGGCCACATGAAACCACTTCACGGGCCGGATCCGGCCCCCGGGCCTTGTGTTTGACATGTCTGCCTTAGTATATTTTATATTTCAACATTCCATTTTTAAGATATCAAAACACCTTATATATTTTTCCAGTTTTAATTTTACATTAATATTAAGATTAAACGTTTAAAGTTTCTCATTTTCATATTTGTAAATAACCTCCTTTCCCTTTACACAGTTTTCTCCAATACCTAGTAATGTAAATACACTTCTTATTTATCTCATTTTCATATCGACAAGTTAGTAGTACAATATGAGAATGGTAGTCATTAGAATACCAATTGCAGGGAGGAGGAAGAGGAGGAGGACAATATAATATTCTTATTTCTCATTTATAATTTCCACATATTGAAAATTAACCAAAATTTCTCCGTTTCAACATTTAACACGTACTTTCATGTTACTACATCCAAGTATATTAATTACATTGTATCATTCTTAACGTATATACATCTTAATCCATTTCATTTAAAGAGTTCAGTATTTCAATGTTAGTATTCATACATCTGCATTTTATTTTTGTTTTTTTAATTAGTCAATATTTTTATCTACTCATCAAAGCAATCTCTCATAATCCAAGTACAGTCCTATCTATTTTGGTGTTATCTTTTTCAGGCCTCTTAAATATGTCCATATTTCTTCAATCTTATTCTTGCTTTCTTCCTTTGCCTTGTCATTTTTTGCTTCTTTGCCTCAAGGTCATCAAAGCATTTTTGTATTGTATCATATTTAAGTCGCCCTCTAGTCTCCGTTTTTGAAGGATTGAGGGGTCTGTTAACAACACCAGATTTTCTCATTATTTTCGCCTCTTGATATAGTTGCGCTGGGCTGAACAAATTTTGTTCCAACTGTTTCTCATTTTTGTCTTCAAAAATCTGTGTTTGTTGAGTAGTTAATTCTTCTGCCAATGTATTTGATTCTTCTGTTAAGTTCTGTCCCGATAAAATATTAGCTGTAGTCACAATTTGAGTTTGTTTCTTCGAGATACTTTCTATTTCTTTTCCAAAAGCTCTTATTTCATCACCAGCTGCAGAAAGGAACTGATAAGTTTGGTAGGATATTTCCCATGTAGCATAGATTTGTTTTTGAAACTCTTCCATGGTGGAGTTTTACATCTGGTGTTCAAGGTTAATCTTATCTTATTTTTCTTAAATGTTTTCTTAATTTTTTTTTTAAAAAAAGAAAAAGAAAATCAGATTGCAAGTTCAGGTTTAGCCACTGGGTGTCCCCCAAGCACTTTAAAAGTTCTTTTTGTTTAGTCCGTTTCTTTTTTCAATGTTTAAAGAAAAAAAAACACCCCTGAGCTTGCTTGTCGTTGTTTGAAGGGAGGGTTAAATTTCCCCCTCCCTCTCCACAGGGGGGACGGTACTTAGCAACTTATTTAGGTGAAAAGAAGAAGATTAAGGTATAAGAAAGGAATCTTACCACCGTCTCTTCCATGCTGCTTTAATGTTTGACTTCGCCTGTCTGCAGCCTAGTAACTGGCCATATTACTATGGCCAGTCTTTCGTCCGCCGGTATGAAGGGAATGCAGGCACTAATGGGGGGGGTTGCAGCTCCCCCACGTTTCTGCAAAAGCTCCTTCTGTCTGGTCACCCCTCCAGGGTGACTCTTCAGCCCTTTTAGAACCCCCCCAGCAAGGCGAAACTGGACATGGAAGACGAGAGCTATCCTCCAGATGTCCATGCCGGCTGGCGTGGAAAACCGGAAGCCTCTCCCAGTACATGTTACTGGAACATAATGTGCATTAGACCAGTGCACACCTTAATAGTGTTTTTTTTTTTTTGGACTGTGTGTGTGAACAGAGCAGCTTGTTCCACATGAAACTTTGCCCCACCATTAAAGTTAGCATGACTCTTAAAACACCAGCACCTTTTTTCACACTCATGCAAAATAAGGCCAGGCCCTGATGAATACAGTACTAGAGAAATTCTCTATTTGAATGAAATCCAAAGCCCTTTTCCTCATCTGTTTTGAACTACAGTTAGTCATCGACTTACAACTATTTGTTTAGTGACTATTTGAAGTTACAACGGCATTGAAAAAAGTGACTTATGAATGTCCGTTTTTCACACAACCCTTTCAGCATTCCATGGTCACATGATCAAAATTTGGACTCTTGGCAACTGGTTCATATTTATGATGGTTGCAGTGTGCCGGGGGGGTTTATGTGATCATCTTTTGTAACCTCCTGACAAGCAAAATTCACGAAGAAGCCAAATTCAATTGACAACCGTGTTACTAACTTAACAACTGCAGCAATTCACTTAACAATTGGGGCAAGACAAGTTGCAAAATGGGGCAAAATGCACTTAACAACTATCTTGCTTAGCAACAGATATTTGGGGCTGAACTGTAGTCGAGGATTGGCTGTATATGCAATAGTATATTGTATATACCAGGACAGATCATTCAGCATTTTCCCCAGCAATGGTTTCTCAGATATATGTATTTTTTAATGTAAATCAGCTTTTTCTAATGTGAAGCCCTCCAGATATAATGGGATTTCTAAGAATGGATATCTCAGAGTATCTGGACTCCATATGTTAATATTAATCTACCAGATGAGCTGCGAGGAAGAAGTACAAGAACTTGTTACACAGCCAACATTAAATGAAAGACATTTTGACCAAGCATAATGTGTGAATCCTGTTACTTCAAATATCTGGGATTATTAAAGGCAGCACAATTTGAGGCTCAAGCTGTAGCTCTGCTAATGACTGAAGCCCATTCACCCGATTTAAAACTTTGCAAACTTTTTTAAAGTGCTAGAGCAGGGGTGTCAAACTCAATTTCATTGAGGGCCGCATCAGCATTATGGTTGCCTTCAAAGGGCCAGGTGGGCATGGCTGGGTGGTCACGGCCGGGTAGCTGTGCCTAGGTAGGCACAGCTACCTAGTTACACACACACGCACACACACACACTCCACATTCCACGTTTGGGGACTTTTATCCACAGAGGAAGGAGAGGTCCTTCTCTCCAAGCCCTGGCATGGTTGGCAGCTTGCCAGCTGAGATGTGGATAAAAGTCTCCAAGCTTGGAACGTTGTGTGCATGCACGCGGCACGCCAAAGTGCTTGGTTGAATTACAAAGATTTCTGGAGAGAAAGGGGAGTGGTGGGGAGCTGCATGAGGGAAAGCTGCCCCAACAAGCAAGCATCCTTCTCAGCAAGGATTCCCTTTCGAAAAGGGCTAGCCTCCCTCATGCAGGACCAAGGAGCGCTGCTCCCCTGCCTCCTCTTCTTGTTCTCCAAGAGATCTGTCAAGGCAGAAGTTTGTCTTCGTGCTCCTACGCACAATAGCATGGCCCTCTGCCTCTCCTGCTTTGCCAGGAGGGGGCGCTGGACAGGAAAACACCAATGCTCAGATGTCTGAGATTGGGAGAACGTCTCCTTTGGCATGCTGCATCCACGCACCATTCCAAGTTCAAAGACTTTTATCCACTTCTGAGCTGGCAAGCTGTCAATCACGCTTGGGCTTGGGGAGAAGGTCCTCTTCTTCCTCTGTGGTTAAAAGTTCCCAAACTTGGAATGGGGGCTCTGTGTGTGCGCACATGCGTGTGTGTGTATGCGCTTGGGTGACAACAGTTTGGGGAAGTGAGGAGCTTGTGGGGCACCGAGTTGTCCCCACATCAAGTTAGCTGGTGCAACTTGTTCTGGGCTGACCCAGCTGACTCAAGTCATCATAGACCCATGCTGCGGTTACCGCTGCCACAGCTCCATGCGTTGTAGAGGCTCCCGCTGCCCGTCCTCTTCTAGCACTGCTGCCACTGACAAAGACACCAGAAGAAGCGAGGAGGTAATTACTCAATCAACTCCTCCAAGTAGTCTGCTTGCGGACCAGATCTAAACACATCACAGGCTGGATCTGGCCTGCGGGCCTCGAGTTTGACATAACTGTGCGAGGGGAAGTGTACTGCCAAACTGATGCAACAACTCCCACAGAACTGTACACTTCCACCAAAGTAAGCCAACTGACTCCAATTATAGAGCCCTTTAACAAAAAGATTCTTTGTGGAAAGATTATTATTATTTATTATTATTTATTGAACTTATATACCGCCCTTCTCCCGTAGGACCCAGGGCGGTTCACAAGGCAATTAAAACAACATTACAATACAAAAAGTTAATAATTAAAATAGATTAAATTATCCTTGATTAAAAATCTAAAACCCCTATAACTCTGATTTAAAAAACCCAATTACAATAAGTTAAAAATTAAAAATTCTCAGTCCTGGCCGGAAAGCTCAAAGAGCCAGGTTTTCAGGTCCCGGCGGAACGAACGAAAATCAGGGGCAGTCCTGAGCTCTACGGGTAACTGGTTCCAAAGGGCAGGCACGCCCACAGAGAAGGCCCTCCCCCTGGGTGTTGCCTGCCGGCAATCCTTTGCTGGCGGCACCCTGAGAAGGCCCTCCCTGTGGGAGTGCACAGGATGAAGGGAACTTGATGCCGGCAGCAGGTGTTCCCTCAGATATCCCGGACCCAAGCCATTTAGGGCTTTATAGGTCATCACCAGCACCTTGAATCTCACCCGGAGGGCAACCGGAAGCCAATGCAGCTCGCGGAGCAGAGGTGTTACATGGGAGTATCGGGAAGCCCCCATCACAACTCGCGCAGCTGCATTCTGCACCAGCTGAAGCCTCCGAGTGGTCCTCAAGGGCAGCCCCATGTAGAGAGCGTTGCAGTAGTCTAACCAGGAGGTCACGAGCGCATGAGTGACTGTGCACAAGGCATCTCGGTCCAGATAGGGCCGCAACTGGCGCACCATCATCAAAAGATGATCAAACTGCCTAATTAACGATTAAAAGAAAACCCTATTTTTGTACCATTAAAACATTAACAACTGGATAAGCCAGGGTGAAGCCATGCTGGCTTTTCTTTGTTAACATATGCACCTTGTTATGCAACATCTTATTATGCCTCATATTGTTCCCTCAACAAAGGCAGTCATCAGGACAACTTACTTAGAACGGCTGCAGATCAAACTACTGTAATAGTTAAAAGGATGGGAGCTAGCAGATTTAGTTATACCTTGGATACACCTCAATTCAGGGAGGCAAAAGCTCTTCTCCTATAGGAATGTGTCAGGTCTTCAACAAGAATCTCTTTGGCGGGAAAGAACAAAGATTCCCACCCATTGTTATAAATCCTTTTTGCCACGGAGTCTGTCTCAGTAAACCAGTCCAGATGAGCTAATTCCACTTTATTCTACAGCTACTTTGATAGAATCTTGCAAGCCCTTGCAAGAAACTACAATTCTCCAGCCCTTTTACAGCCCAAGAAGCGTTAAGGAGGATCTCTTTTGAGCTTTTGCCCCACCCACTATCCAATTGTGGGCTATGCTGTCTCTTCTCTGACCATTCTTGGCACTGTATCTTCAACCAGTTTTCCCCACAATCTTTCTCACCAGGCATTTCAGAGTCCAGGAAATCAATGGGGCTTTCCTGCTGCCTCTGAGCTTCCTGTCCCCGTCCCCAACACAAGATCTAATTTGTGCTTCAGTTCCCGATACCTGCCCCAGCCAGCCCTGAGCCTCACCTATTTGCCCCACCATGCATTTATTACTCACACAACCCAGAAGCCACAAATGCCGACTGCAGCCAGGAACACAGGAAGCAGAGGCCAAAGCCACATGCTGAGAGTACACCTGAAGGCAAAAACAAACAAACAACAACAAAACAAACAAGAGAAGACCATTAACTGTGGCCTCAAGTTCCAGGAATCAGGATTAGATGGGGAACAAAAGGGGATCAACCAGACAGGAGCCCGGGACAGAGATCATATTCCTGAATTCTATGGACCCGGGTAATAATCATTAGACAAAATAATTACAAGCCAGGTTTCCTGGGATCTTTAACTAAATCCATTGACAAGGTGATTTCTCCAGTCTGCTAAGTCCAGGAAACCTCATCAGCCCTCTCCAAAAGGCTTCTGACTTGCAAGTAGATGCCACAAGATTTAAAGAGCGAAAGCAGGGAGGCTTAAGTCGCTAGTCAGAAGTATATGGATAAAGGTTTATGGCCATTCCTCTGGCTCAACAGCCAATCAGCAAGGTTAGGCTCCTGCCAAGAATTAAAGCAAAAGGTTTTCTTCCTCATAGTTAGGGACCATGAGAAATTGTACCGAAATCTAGGTATACTACGTGGGGAACTGGCACAGTCCTGTTTACTATGCTGTTAGACAACAGGCAGAGGTGTCCTTGTTGGAGGCTTTGGGACAAATAACGGGAGAATTGGATATTACGCTTGATATTAGCCAAAGGGTTACAGAAGGAACCAGAGGTTCTGGGCTTGGTTTTGTGGGAATAATCCAGAGAAAGAAAGATTTTGGGAAATATTAAAAAAGGCAGAATATATTTCCCCAAAGGTTTTTAAAGGCAGAAACTGCCAACCCCACAAAAGTCTCTCTGCCCCAAACAGAAACCAGGTCTGCAGAAATTCAGAATTCCCATCGCCCAATATGCTCACACAGAGAAGGCCTCCTCGGGGTACCGTCGGCTAGACAATGTCGGCTTGCGACCCCCAGGGGAAGAGCCTTCTCTGTGGGAGCGCCAGCCCTGTGGAACCAGCTCCCCCCTGAGCTTCGGATGGCCCAAGATCTCCGGTCCTTTCGCCGCGGCCTCAAAACACTCCTTTTCCACCAGGCTGACCTGGACTGACAGGGATTTTAATTATGTTTACAATTTTAACTCTAATCTTTAATTTATTTCAATTTTTAATTTTAATTTACTGTACAGAGACCTTTAATTTTTGTTGTTGTTAGCCGCCCTGAGTCCTTCGGGAGATAGGGCGGGATATAAGTCCCATTAATAAAATAAATAAATAAATGGAGATGTGATAATCTTGTCAGAAAGATTGGAGTTAGGAAGTTGGGATTAGGAAGAAAGATCCCTAGAATCAACAATCCCTCACACCAAAAATCCAACAGTCATCAGCCACAGCCCCAGGGAAGCAGGATATGACTTTTGGGACATAATAGGATTAACCCACCACCATCAGAATACCAGAAAGGCACACTCAGGCTCAGGTCAAAGTTCATGCCACAGGAACAACTCCAAACAAAAGCCCAAGAAGGTATAAAAACCCACTCCCTACTACATGTGGTCACTTTTTTTCCCCCCCAGAGCCATCTTTCTGTCTGGCTCTCCTCTACGATAAACTACAACCTTCTTTCTAAAGGAGTCTCCGTGTTGTTTATTCCCGGCTTGGGCTGGACCTTGATGAAGACTTTTCCTTCAACAGTTTCTTGCAACTTTGGATTTAAGGAGCATGGAGAATTTCCTTACCCTGGAATTAGCTGCTTGCTGTAATGTTCAAGTTTTTTTTTCCTCTGTTCAGGATCAAACTCTCTTGCAGAAGGAATGAAAGTATGTCAGGTTGTTCTCTAATCACCACACCCAACTCTGGGCTCCTCAGTAGGGGCAAAGGGCAATGTGACAATGCTATCAACCTGAGACTTTTGTCCCAGCAAAAGCTTCATTAGTTATGTAACTGATAGCAAAAGCAAAATTTATCTATACTTTATTAAACTCTGGATGCTCCTGTAAGAGTCGGTTCATTTACCGGTATTTTTTTTCAGGAGGATCCCTCTCCGTACTGGCAGATTTTGGATCAGCTAGAGCAAGCCCTACAATCCTCAGTTAACATAGCCACTGGCTATGCGTCCTCAGGCTTTGGGAATTAAAGTCCAGAACTTTTAGAAAACTCCTGTGTTGGGAGATTTAAAAATACGTGGGTATGAGAACCCAGACTCTTGCAGAACCTGTTAATTTTGCATAAAGGCATTTCAGCAGCCAGCCAGAGAAAACTCTTACATTCATGAGAAATGAAGTAAATATAGTTTAAAAAACAAACCCGACATAATTTCTCAGGGAAGAAGTTGGGTAGCTTAGTTGATTTAACGTCCTCATTCATTGCTACTGTTGAGCTTCTGGCACAGTTCTTTAGAGCCTGGGAACCATACTAGGCCACAGGGGAATTAACCAACGTGATCCCACAATGCAATCTTAAAGGGCAGCAAAAATGAAACCCAGCCAAGATTAATTTGCATTTGCTTCATTGTGTGTATAATCTACTTTTTGGTTGCACAGCCCTCTCAAAGCCTGGGAATCTGCCTCTTTGGGGGAAAGTAGTATTCTGCTGCCAGAACACACACACAGGTTTGCTAAATTTCTGGGTTTTTTCCACTCTTCTTGACAAATGACTATTATTTATATCTTGAAGAGGTGAAAGGGTGAAATGCATTCAAATAAGCAGGAAGGGAAGGACCGGTCTTTAAGTTGCCAGATCCCAATTCCACCCTCACCTTCCCTAACCTGGTTCTTAGTAGGTGCCTTGGATCACAATTCTCATTATCCTTGGTAGCAGAATGGAGGGTCTGTGGATTGAAGATGGTGGGCATGGTACTTAGTCAAAGGAGGCAAGAATGCACCAAAATGGAGAAGGCTGCTTTTAGTCCAACCCCACTGCCTTCTGACCAATACCCAAAGAGATCCATGACTTAACCACACTCCCTTTCCTTTGTAGTAAAATTGTGTTCTGAGGACTGACTGGTTTTGCTCAAGGAACGTCACTCACTGTCCTTCGTGCAAGGTGATGTTAGAATTACTTGGTGCTGGCACAGATGTAATCTGCAACTTACATGAAGCCAGTGATTTTTTCTTGAAGGAATGTAGGAATCTTGAATTTAAGAAACTGGATTTGCAGCAACGCATGGAAGGCTGATCCAGGTAAAAAGATGGTGGGGCACATTTTGTCACCTACGAATCAAAAGACAGTGGTTTTAGGATTCGAAAAGTGATTGTGTAACCTGAGAGTAGCCAACTTATCTGATTTTTAGGATGTGTCACTGCAGCTGGGTACATGCAATGCATTTTTCTGGGGGGGGGGAAATGGCTGAATTTGTACAGTATGCTAAACGGAAACCAAGTGTTAATACTATAGCTAGAGCTGCATTTTTTTTGCTAAGGGCAAACAAGCAAGCCATATTATGGTTTTGTTGCATGAACTCAGTCAATTGTGGTTTATTCTATAAATCTGGCCATAGAGATGAGAAGACATGGCTAATACCTACTAAATACCACCAGAACTAATCATACTGATCTTTATTTATTACATTTGTATACTTGCCAATCTCCCCAAAAGCAATATTGGGAGGTGTACAAATCTTTGCCTTTTCTATCCTTCAATAAAGGAGGAATGAAATGCTGGATGCTATTAGGCTGTAATGTGATTGGTGTGATTTAGGTCAGTATGTTACAAACCTAATCACTCCAAATTACAAACCATTATTTTGTGTCTTATATTGTTTAGATTAGGCTAATTATATCACCAATGTGTTATTTTATATTATAACACTGACAATAAGGTGATGTTGTTGATATACAATGTTCTTAGTGATGAATCTCAAGTATTCATGTACTTCTCTTCCCCATTATTTGGGAAGCAAGGAGGGAGAATGTATGTTTTTGGGGAGTTTGGCTAAACCAGATTTCTTTAAATGTGGGAAATTAGGGCTTATTCTAGTCAGCCAACAAAAGAGGATTTGAATCCTCATTTGATTTTGGTTCTTGGACTAAGGTTACCAAAGTAAGGAAGTTGCATAGACAGAGAAGTTAATAAAGGGAGGATGTTCAAAACCATTTGCATATTCAAATAAAACAAACAAGACTTCAAGGAGAGACCACTAACTTCATTTAGCGAAGTGTTTTGTAATGTGCTAATTATTCTGATGGACAATGTCTAGACTTCCTATCTTGCAGATTGTAAGATGACAGAGTTCTAGAGAAGCAAGAATCTACTGTACAATATTTCTGCAACTGAGCTAAGGAGAAAAAGTATTGCATAATCTCCCCCCCCCACTCCCGTGACCAGCAATAGAGAGAACAGTACAGTAGAGACAAAATCCATTATGTCTAGCAGGCAAAATATTAGGAGCCTGATAGCACCTTTTCCAACTGACACATTTTATAAAAAGTTGTAAGTTTTTGTGAGTTGTAGCTCACTTCATTAGATGCACAGAGTGGCTAGAGACTGATGTGAGATTAACAGGTTTTGTGTGTCAATGCTGCTAACATTGGATGTTCCTGCTTTGACAACATAGGGAGATGTAGCCTTTTTCTTTCTATGCTCTTAGAATTAGATGATACTGGGGAAGGAGAAATGAAATGGGAGTTAATTGGACAAAACAATTCTGGGGCTTTTGAAATAAGAGAGAATAATAATAATAATAATAATAATAATAATAATAATAATAATAATAATAATAATATAAAGTTGGAAGGGACCTTGGAGGTCATCTAGTCCAACCCCCTGCTCAGGCAGGAAACCCTATACCATTTCAGGCAAATGGCTGTCCAGTCTCTTCTTATAAGAAATGGCGGGTTGGAAACAAGAAGGAAAGCTTGCATTTCAAACTATTTGGAGAATGTGATTTATGACTGCTAATTAGGGGAGGGAATTGTGCTTTGATACTATGTGTTTTGGGGAGGGGAATTCAGATTTCAGCTTCAACTATGTATGTGCCGAAGCTATGCTTTTCTATTAAAGATTCTTTAAGGTAAACAATGCCTTGAAGTTCTTGGAAGAGTTTTGTTTGTCGGAACCATGACATTGTGCTAAAAACCCAACATCTTTATTGAGACTTTCAAAAGCTGCCTGAAAGTTTTTGATGCATTGCTCAACGGTGAAATCCCACCCTCCCCACAAAACAGTCACTCTCTGAGGTCTGCCCTAGAATATCCTGGATGGTTAAAAGCAGGGGTAGGCAACCTTGGCTCTTTTATGACTTGTGGACTTCAACTCCCAGAATTCCTGGGCCAGCATGGCTCAGCTTGGAAACCTCTCCCTTTCCCCTCAGCAGGGCTGGCTCAGGAATTCTGGGAGTTGAAGTCCACGAGTCGTAAAAGAGCCAAGGTTGCCTACCCCTGGTTAAAAGGAACAGCTGAAAAAACAAATAGTCAGTACAGGTAGTCCTAAAAAGTTCATTTAGTGACCGTTCGAAGTTACAACAGCACTGAAAAAAGTGACTCGTGACCACTTTTCACACTGTTGCAGCCTCCCCATGGTCACATGATCAGAATTCAGACGCTTGGCAACTGACTCATATTTATGACGGTTGCAGTGTCCCAGGGTCATGTGATCCCCTTTGGCGAACTTCTGATGAGCAAAGTCAATGGGGAAGCCAGATTCACTGAACAACTGTGTTACTACTTTAACAACTGCAGTGATACACTTAACAACTGGGGCAAGAAAGGTCGTAAAATGGAGAAAACTCACTTAACTATCTCGCTTAGCAACAGAAATTTTGGGCTCAGTTGTGGTCATAAGTCAAGGACTAATATATTTCTTTCGGGTAAGCCTCCCAGAGCCAATGAAAGTGAGTGGGCGGCCATATAATTTCTCTAAATAAATAAATAATCCTATTGGCTGCCAAAGTCCGGGGAACATTTAGGGCAAGATATTATATTATAATAGGGATGCGGTGGCTCAGTGGGTTAGGACGCTGAGCTTGTCGATCAGAAGGTTGGCAGTTTGGCGGGTCGAATCCCGAGCTCCGCATAGCAGAGTGAGCGCCTGTTACTCGTCCCAGCTTCTGCCAACCTAGCAGTTCGAAAGCACGTAAAAATGCAAGTAGAAAACTAGGGACCACTACGGTGGGAAGGTAACAGCATTTCGTGCGCCTTTGGCGTCTAGTCATGCCGGCCACATGACCACGGAGACGTCATCGGACAAGCGCTGGCTCTTCGGCTTTGAAATGGAGATGAGCACCGGCCCCTAGAGTCGGAAACGACCAGCACGCACGTGCGGGGGAACCTTTACCTTTACCTTATTATATTGTAGGAGGGAAAATAAATTAAAATCCATACACAGAAATAATAGCCAGTTCAGTTTTCTCAGATGTATCTTGTACAAATATAAGGGGAGAATTTGGAAAAAAAGAGAAAAGCCCAGCTTTCATGTGTTTTATAAAAAATTATGCTTGCAAAAGCAGAAGTTGAGACTTAAAAAGAGCAGGCATTTTTTAAATTATCCAGTAATTTTTTTGTTGTTGGTTTCTTTTCTGCCAGTGCAACAATTAAGAGAAGGAGAAGACTGGAGAAATACGGTAATGACAACAAAGTTACGTCCTCTTTAGTTATGTGATGAGCTGAATGTCTCTGGGGCTATAAACTCTAACTGACATTTAGAACTTCAAGCTCACTGGGAATTCTGGGAGCTGAAGTCCACCCATCTTAAAATCCCTGAGCTGGAGAAACACTGTTAGGAGTTGGAGAAATACGGTAATGACAACAAAGTTACGTCCTCTTTAGTTATGTGATGAGCTGAATGTCTCTGGGGCTATAACCTCTAACTGACATTTAGAACTTCAAGCTCACTGGGAATTCTGGGAGCTGAAGTCCACCCATCTTAAAATCCCTGAGCTGGAGAAACACTGTTAGGAGTCACACTATCACCGCTACAAATAACAGGAACAGATTTCTTTAGTGGCTGAAGGACATATAGCCGTGGTGGTGAACCTATGGCATGCGTGCCACAGGTGGCACGCAGAGCCCTCTCTGCAGGCACCTGCGCTGTCGCCCCAGTCCTAGGCCTTCAGCTGGGTTTTATAAAACCTTTTCGCTTTAGGCCTCCCCCGCCGTGTGCATAAAAGAAAAAAAGGTTCAATCAATCAATCAATCAATTTCTACTTCTCGCGGGGAAAAAAAATCTTGCAAAGTTGGAATTGATTGATTGAACTTTTTAGTCCCACCCAGTCTGCCGTTACCACCACAGCCACGCCCATCCAATGGGCCACACCCACCCAATGGGCCATGCCCACCTGGCACCTGACGATACATAAGTGGGTTTTGGGTTGCAGTTTGGGGCACTCGGTCTCTAAAAGGTTTGCCATCACTGACATCTAAGTTTTTCTCCTTTTGGTCCTAATCATGGGCCACACATGCTCTGGCAACATTTTTTTTTTAATCCCAGGCCTGTGAGTGAAAGGAACTCACTGTTTTCAGCTCTATTGCTGTTAAAGCATTATTTCCCCACTCCGTCCTCCCGATTATGACACTGTCCCAAGCTTCATTAAGCTTGGCCACCCATCACCTTAGGAATGAAGTGGTGATAGCTGGGAAAAAGATTCAGGAGAGGGGTCAGCAACTGGAATAGCAAATGCGATGCCAGTCCAGCTTCTGCCAGCTCCAGGATGGTTGGAGAGGACTTTGACTCATTAATTAATTAAGAGCCTTGGTGGAGCAGTGGGCTAATGCCTCCTTAAGTAACACCAGCTGCCTGCAATTAGTGCAGGTTCGCATCCCACCAGGCTCAAGGTTGACTCAGCCTTCCATCCTTCCGAGGTAGGTAAAATGAGGACCCAGATTGTTGGGGGCAATTAAGCTGACTTTGTAAAAATGCCGCTGGGGGGGAAAGCCCTAATAAGCAGGCATATACATAGAATGAAGGCTACTGCTAAGCTTGTAAGCCGCCCTGAGTCTTCGGAGAAGGGCGGGATATAAATGGAATTTTTTTTAAAAAATGGAGAAAGACCATAAATGTGCCTAGTGAAGAAATGTCCTATGCAAGTCACTAAGAGATGCTGACAGGGATGATGGGGAGTGGCTATGAAATTGAGGTAATATACAGTTTTGCCTACTGCAGGGGTAGGCAACCTTGGCTCTTTTATGACTCGTGGACTTCAACTCCCAGAATTCCTGAGCCAGTCGTGCTGAGGGGAAAGGGAGAGGTTTCCAAGCTGAGCCATGCTGGCTCAGGAATTCTGGGAGTTGAAGACCACGAGTCATAAAAGAGCCAAGGTTGCCTACCCTTGGCCTAGTGGTTAAAGTGCTGGCCTAGAAACCAGGAGACAACCTCTACCTCACAGGGTGGTGGTTGTGTGGAAAATAGGAAGAGGGAGTATGAGATATTTTCTCTGCCTTGAGTTATTTATAAAAATAATAAAGGTGGAATAAAGAAATGACAGTGATTTAATTCTGCTCTGAGCTGGCTAAATTACATCAACAAACCTCTCTCTAGTTCTTGCTGTATAATATATATGGGATGATAAGTGTGACTTTTTATCATTAAAAGCCATTACTGGAGCTGAGGAACATCTGGCTTGAAGGCTGGATCTGCCCAGCAAACTTCCCCATCTAACTTGTGTGGTTTTAGGAAGCGGAGGGTGTGGGGGGGAATGGGGAGAGTAAAATGGACTCAATGGAGAATGCCTTGAATGCTCTTTGTCATTGTCCAAACATCATAATGGTGGTGGGGGAGAGGGCTAAAGCAGGATTCCTGGGGATTCCTCTGCCCCCTTATATTTCTGTTGGAAAAGTCCCGTCCCATAAAGCTGCCTCTTTGAACAATGTGAATGCATTTGCAGCAAGTTCTCTGGCATTTTCTACAGCCCCATGTATGCTTTCAGAATGATTCAAAAGGTGCTTTGGACTCTGCACGAGCACACAGTGCCTCTTTGCTCTTCATTCAAGCAGCTGTGTGTTGTTTCAGGATTTTATGGAAGCTTGAAAAAAGTTCCTGCAGCTTTAAGAACTACATTAAGTTTAAGGACTCTTTCAAGAGAGCTACATACATGGTCAGCCTGGCTGGGAAAGATAGGTGTAGTGTGGCAAGAACAGCTAGTAAAATACCTGAGGATCTTTCGCAAAACACCCCCCCCCCCCGGAGAAATAAAAGCTGAGCAAAGGAAAGAAATTTCTTTCTTAACAATTGTGATTTCACCTATTATAACCAGACGGCAACACCAAACACCAGTCACCTAGCAAGGTGTCAAAAACGTGATGATCAAAAAAAAAAAAAAAAGGAAAAAAGTGATGAAGTACAGGTAGTCCTCGACTTACAACAGTTCGCTTAGTGACTGTTCGAAGTTACAATGGCACTGAAAAAAGTGCCCCCCAAGCCACAGCCGAGTAAGACACCTGCCTGCCTGCCCGGCCGCGCTCTTCCTTGTGTCCGAGGTTTTCATTGTTGTGAGCATTTCTGCTGAGGATTGGCAGCGGGGGTGGTGTGGGGTGGTGTTTGGTTTTCATTCCCCCACCCCCCTCTGCTGGGTGGTTGCAGCAGGTTTTGGTCACTTCACATGACCCTGGGACACTGTGACCATCATAAATATGAATCAGTTGCCAAGCATCTGAATGTAACTCACAAGACCCTGGAGATGCTGCAACATTCCAGCTGATCGGCGCTTCTTCTGGGTTCAGAAGTGCCAGGATCAGTGCTGAGCTCCAGCTGAAGCCTGGCGCTGATCCTGGCACTTCCGCTGAGCCCTGACAGCCCTGCAGCTCCAGCCGTCTCTCGCTCAGGCTTGTGCGGTGCTGCCACCGGTTCAGCTCATTCCTCTCCCCCACTACCACTTTTCTAGGATGGTTGCATACCACCTGCCAGGTGCCAATGTACCACAGGTGGTATACCCGTGCCACTGGTTGCAAAGCCTTGGCTTAATCTTCAAACCTGCACAAACTGTGGGGCGAAGCCAGAAGGATACGTCAAACAGGGACTTAGTCTGTAATCACTATGTGGACATAAAAGGGCAAAGTCTAAAATCCCCCCCCCAAATAACCCCTTGAACCTTATCTAGTTTGGCCCAGGTGGTAACTGCCAGTTTGAGAAGATTCTTGTGTTATAAAATAGCTAATTGAACTCTTTGCATGTAGATCTGATTGTGTAGATCTGATTGTTTGTTCCTGACGAACAACAAATCCATTTCCCATTGCCTTCTGTCTGTGTAGGGCAGAATTGCAGATCTGAGATTCTGTATCCATGGTGCCCCCAACCCTCTTTTTTTGCAGCACCTGGAGATTCTCTAATCAAATACATTGAACACTTAGTTTCCTACAATGTTTTGAAGTTTAAAAAAAATACAGTAGTCAAGGATATAGTTTAAAAAAGAATACACAGAAATCAAAATTCCTCCCCAAAACTGATCAGGGAAAACAGAAAACAGTAGCCTTGAGAGTCACCCCTCCCCTGCCTTGGTATTTATTGCCTGCCCCTATGTTACATGTACCTCTTGGCTGTAAAAGTGACCTTCCTGTGGCTTAGAGCATACAAGAAAATTGGGTCATTTTCCTGGATGACCACCAACCTGATATTCTAGGTTGGCCTTCTTGTGTAGAGAGCCATCGGAGAAGAAATGCTACCTGTTCTAAATTTTTATCTAAGCCAAATGACAGCATCACACTGGGGACCTAGATTTACCCATCATTAAAACAGATATTTGCCCTGTTACTGTGATGGGTTGAGCACCCTTTCCTCTCGCTCGGAGATAATTAGCTGTTTGATGGGCATTAGGTACGGTCTTTATACTAAGACCGAGGGACGCGGTGGCTCAGTGGGTTAGGATGCTGAGCTTGTCGATCAGATGGTCGGCAGTTTGGCGGGTCAAATCCCGAGTGCCGCGTAACAGAGTGAGCGCCTGTTACTCGTCCCAGCTTCTGCCAACCTAGCAGTTCGAAATCATGTAAAAATGCAAGTAGAAAAATAGGGACCACTATGGTGGGAAGGTAACAGCGTTCCGTGCGCCTTTGGCATCTAGTCATGCCGGCCACATGACCACGGAGACGTCCTCGGACAAGCGCTGGCTCTTCGGCTTTGAAACGGAGATGAGCACCAGCCCCTAGAGTCAGAAGCGACTAGCACGCATGTGCGGGGGAACCTTTACCTTTACCTTTACTAAGACCAAAGGGGTCTACGTGCTTGACTGGGTTGCCCTCTTCATTTTATGACCTATGGGCAGGACCTTTGGGAGACCCAAGGCTGACGCTTCTTTTGAGGATAACCACAGGGTTGTGCTCTCCATTTTATGACCTACAGGTAGGACTCAGGGCTGAAGCTTCTTTGGAGGCTGCTCGCCCATCTTCTCCGAATGTTGTTTTGGTCAACACCTACCTCCATGAGGGAACTCCTGAGGTGTTTTTTTCTCATCTCCCACAGAAGAGACCTGACTGGGGATTAAAAAACCAAGAGGCACATTTTTGATGGCCTGATAAGCAAATTAGACTTGCAACATGGTAATTTACGTTGGTGAACTTCTACAGGTTGTGTATACTTAACCTTCAGCCTGGAAGATACTCTGAAGATAGCCAGCTTGATTTTTAAGTATGACTATCTATTATTATTATTATTATTTTGCTTTGAGCATTTTTTGCTTAGCTACTTGTGCTAAGAGGGAGATAAGGACTAATTTGGGTAACAATAGCAAAAGTGGTGTGTTGTTTTTTTTTAAAAAAAAGAAAGATAAAGCAACTGAAAGAGAGGTGGGGGACTTGCTCAAATTGCCAAAGGGCATATTAAGGTCACCTTGACAAAGCAGGACTGCAGAAACCTGCAAACAGGATCTGGATTTTCCTTAGAATAACTGAAAGCAATGTGTAAAAATAAAGACAAACTATATCACTGTGGGCTTTTGAACTGGCTTTCTATTCCTTAAACTGCTTCCGTTCCTTACATTTCAATCTTTTCTGTGAAGATTGTAAACAAGCCTCAACAGCCTACTGATTTATTTATATCCCGCCCTTATTACTTTTTGTCAGTAACTCAGTGTGGTGAATATACTTAATACACCTTCCTATTTTGAACAGAAAGAACAACCCTGTGAGTTCAGCTGAGAGAAGGAGTGGCCCAAACTCATCTAGTTCACTTTCATGATTAAGGTAGGACTAGAACTCACCATCTCCTGGCTTCTAGCCTGGTGCCTAAACCACTTGACCAAAACTGGTTTCTTTATCGTCTATAACCTTATACTTCAAGGTACTGGGAAGAAATCTGCATCTGTCCTGTTACTGGGACCTTTGCGCATTACACTCTTTCCGGTTTTGCTTGAAAATGACTGAAAACGTAACACGGAATTATTGTCAGGACATCTTAGCCTTCTTCCAACCTGGTGAACTCCAGATAAATTTAACTACAATGCCCCTCATCCAAAGCCAGCAAAGGCTAAAAATGAATTTGGTAATCATCCTTGAAACGTTCCTAAAATGCGAAAATAGCACAAAATTGTTTAACTGACACATATAGGAATTTGTCTATTTAGTTCAAAGCTTTAATACTGTAAATTGTATCATGCAATATTTAATTACCTACAGTTGCCGAACACACACAACAAACAAAGCAAAAACTCAGCAAACTACATTATGGCAACATATTTGAAATAGGGTTATTTCTGATTTTCTCTCTTTAGCTCTTTTACACTCAATTAAAAGTGACCAAAACCAAGCAAGGTTTGGGAGAGGCAAATGTTTGGGCCTATTTAGCAACGTACCCAATTCCTGCAATGTTTTACCATTTGGGGGCAGCAAAGCCAAAGCCAAACGTTGCGTCAGCAATAAATATTTATTGCACCAAAATTACTAATCATAAAGGTGTCTCATCAGGCTTCAAGTACACAGAAGGAAAATCAAGTGCTTCCTAAAACACGTGAACAATCGATGAATCCCATCATTTCTACTGTCACATCACATTACAAAATGTATATGCTTCAAATATTATTTCTTTTTTTTTGTAAACAAAAAGTAACATTACTTCAAAGATTGACTTTAAAACTAGTGTTTTATAGAATTCCCTGAAATTTTGCCTAGAAATAGATCCTGTAAGCTACATATAGCTTTGGAACGCACGTTCAGTTAAAAATGCACATTATATGCCATTTCATTCAATAAAATTTGTTCTCAGTAGAATGCACTAGAAAGTCTGCAAATAGCATGATGAGCCATCACAACCCAGCTCCACATGCTTCCCATGTAAGTGACATGGGACACCACAGTACTTTACTGTAGTTATGGTTGATGTTGTTAACTGAAAGAAACACATTTTTTGAGAAACATTTACCCTCCTGTACCTGGGACTCTGGGAAAAGGAAAGGCTGCCTCTGTCAAAGTCTTCCGGAGTGAGGGCCAGCTTGGCTGCACAAAGGATCCCCACCAGCATAAGTTCCAGGCTGCCCCACTGGAAAGCTTTTAAACCTTTCAAATCAAGGTCTTTCTCTGCCCTCCCCACGGCATCTCTCATTGGTTCGTTGCCAAAAGGAATGGTCCTCACTAGCCTTGCCACCATTGGCCACTAGATGGCGCGGGGAGGTGGCAAATGGCCCAGGGGGAATCTGTTTTGTGGATTTGCTCTGGGGCTTCTGTTTGGGAAAACAAGAAAATCTGGTTTGAATGGCAGCAGAATTTGGCTTCTCTTAAAGGCCAGAAGGGCCCTGCATTCTCTAGTCTACACTCTTTATATTTTCAGATAGCAAACTTTTTAATATATATATATATATATATATATATATATATATATATATATATTAATAGAAAAGAAAATAAATGCATTTCTTACAATATTTTTCAAAAGAAAAATATTGTAAGAAATGCATTTATTCTTTGCCCCAGAGAGCAAAGTTTCTGTAATTGTACAACGTTTCCATCATGTCTCTTGGTTCTGTTCTGCCCAGTTTCACCACTGGTTTCTTTGCAGTGAATCACTTCCTCCTCAAACTGAGCCTCTACGAATTTGTTGGATTACATTTCCTATAATCTCTGGTTTTTCTCTCAGGCTTTGGATTAGGATAGTTTGTACATTACAGATCCCATCTTTTCTTTTCTAATGTGTTTTTATTGTTCAGTGTGTTGTGACCTTCCAGAGTTAGTTGGGAATTGGGTGGTACCTAAACTTGCTAGGAATGATAGCAGCTGTAGAGTTATAAGCACATCTGGAGATTGTGTTTCTTTCTCTCACACACATACTTGCAAGTACAGGCACATAATTGCCTTTTGTTCTAAGCTAGAAGGCCAGTGGCTTCTCTCATTCCAGTTATTCCAGTAAATTCCTCCATTTAATGACCCCTCGGGAACAAAAACATTCTTTTGTCAATCTCCTCCCTTTATCATAAAAGAAGTCTGATGAAACTGACAACAATGTGTCATCAGTACCTTCCTTATTTCCAAATACCTGTATTGCTGCTTAATCTACCGTATATAGGAAGATTTTCAGAGGGAAAAAGTTCATTTTGGGGACATCAACCTGGTATCTCAGAAAGAAAGCTGAGATTGAAGTTAGCTGTAACTCAGGGAAATTGGTTTCAATAGCTTTGTGTGGAAAAAGCTGAGCTTGCAAAAGAAAAGAGGCAATCCTATCTTTCAACTGTAGGGTTTTGATTGCCATTCCAAAAATATTTCACAAACAGATGGGAAGCTTGTGGGTGTAAACAAACAAAACCATTTCTTTCTCTATATTTTACAAAATAAAATAAAAATAGTATATTGTGAAGAAGAGGAGGGTATGAATGGTACTTCTAAGCACGTTTCTCATTATTGTGTACATTCAAAAGGGGAAATATTTTATTTGTGTTGGTTGTTATTTCATAAGTCTGGGCAACAATCCCTGGATCTGTGCTTGGCAAACTTTCACCACCTTCTTTTATAATGTTTAAACTTTAGTATCAGTTCAAGTTAAATATATGTTAAGCAAAAAAAGGGCATGCTTTAATCTTTATTTGAAGTCTCCCCTTATTAAATCTTTAGGCAATAATTGAGCTAGAACCATTGGGTGCTTGGATGGGGCCTACATCCAGCTGCTTATCCACCTCTGTTTATCCTTGACCTTGTGATCTCTGACAGTTATTTACTATGCTTGTGAAGAGTCCCAGAAATGGAGGTTGTTTTTCAGATCACAACATTTGGCCTTTTTCCCAATCTCCTTGCAGTGAATTTCCCTTGCTTCATTTATTTGATTGATTGGTCTCAGACAGTATTTCTCAACCTTAGCAACTTTAAAATGAGGGAGGTGACTATGCAATTCTGGGAGTTGAAGTCTATTCACCCATGTTATAATTATTTTTATTTTGTTTGTTGTTTTTCATTGCCCAGTCTCTTGTTGAGATAGCCAGCTTTAACAATGATTAAATGTCTCTTTAATTTGACATAAAATGGTAGTTGAGCACTGGTTTTTTTTTTTTTTTGCAGCTATAGCACCCTGTTGGCTTATGCTGATCCACCCAGATCCATTTTCCAAGTGTTCCTATCCCATATAGTCTTCTTCACCCTATTCTCATGCTTTAATTTTAGTCACCAAATGAACTTTGCTTTTGTTCCTATTGAAATTCCTCTTGGCACTTTCTGCCCATTGTTCTAACTTGCCAAAGTCCTTCTGCATCTTGATATTGGGTTTTGTTTTTTGTTTTTTAAAAAAAGATATTTGCTACTACTTTATTTTTTTTTTTATTGAAAAGTTTTATAAAATACAATTTTCCTTTAAAAAAACCCACCTTCCCCCTCCCTCCTCCCCTCCCTACCTCCCCCCTATCTCCCCCCCTCCCCCTCCCCCTCCTCCCTCCCCTACCTCCCCCCCTCCACTTCCCCTCCTCCCCCCTCCCCCCCCCCCCCGACTTCCCAGAGCAAAATACAAGGTATATATCTAAAAGGCAATCATAAACAATCATATACTAACAATTATAAACTCTAAAATCCATCACTCTCTAGCTTGTATATAGTAAACCAATCCTTAATAATACTAAATATATATAAAAAACTAAAATAAAAGAAAACTAGCATCATTCCCATCTATATTCTTCCACAATTCACTATTACCTTAACATATTCTCATTTGCACATTAATAAATAGTTCTTACACAAATTAACCCACATTAACCCACAAAACTTTCTTCCTCTTCCTCTGTAGTAAGTTGTCCATTAATTCCAAATTAAAAAAAAAAATCTATTACCATACATAGCATCCCAAAACTTTTTTTTTTTTTAAAAAAAAAAACACAACTACCACTTAACTATAAATATTTTGTGGAAGTTCCATAGATTTCTACTGATCTTATTTTTTTTCCTTTTTTGAGCGTTTTAAGGCAGCACGCGTCACCCTCTGTTCTCTAAGATCATCCAAAAGAGTTGCAGCTTGAACTCCTCCTGTACCCTTCTCGTCTATCTGTGCATCTTCATCCTCTTGATGTTCTCCTTCTCCAGATCCCTCTACAGCTTCCAGAAGTGTTGATGGGGTTACTTTCAAAACATTGTTGTAAAAATCATGCGCTTGCTTCACAGTACCCAAACAGTACCTTTTGCCATCATACATGAAGCTCAACCCAGCTGGGATCTCCCATCTGAACCTTATATCTCTTTGCTTGAGCTCTTGCACAAGAAATATAAAGTCCTTCCTTCTCTTTAAAATCTTTGGAGGAATTTCTTTTAGAACCAAAACTTCTTGACCAGCAATCACAACTTTAGTATCATAGGCAGCTTGTATAACTTCATCTCTAATTTCCCTTTTTACAAAATAAACCACCACATCTCTAGGCAACTTTCTCTGCTTAGCAATCCACGAATTCACACGAAACACTTTGTCCATGCCTTGTTTTATTTCAGATGCTGGATGGTTCAATACCCCCTCAAGAGCCTCAGAAACCAGCTGCTTTAAATCTTCCTTAATATTCTCTTTTAGGCCTCTAATTCTCACAGCAAACTGCATCTGGTAAAATTGAGCCAAGCTCTGTTCACTGTCGATTTTGTCTTTTAAATCTTCAATTTCCAATACTTTTGCTTCTAATAAAGCATTCTTTTGAATCAAATCTTGCACTTGATCATCCAGCACCTCCACACATTTAGCAACTTTTTGCACTGAGGACAAAATGTCTACCTTCATTTCTCTAAGTTTCTGTTCCATCCTTTCTTCCATTCTCTGCTCCAATTTCTCCAATTTCTCCTCCATCTGTAGAAATTTAACACCCATTGACTCCAAAATTAACTGGGTATGTTTTTCAAGATCCTTCGATGTCAATACATCAGGAGAATGCAACGCCTGCAGCAATGATTGTTGTTGCACCGGAGAATTTCCAGCACTCCGAAAAGTTCTAGGGGGAGGTTTAGCCGCCATCTTTTACTTACAATTGTGACGCACTTTCACTTTAAGTTTTAAGCAAAGTCCATCAAGCTTGAGAGTAAAATAAAATCTTCTTCATCTCTTCATCTTTCCCTCTTGTACTGCTCTGCCTGCTCTTTCCCTTTCATAGTCTCTCCTTCAAGCAGGGATGGTCGCAGACGCCTGGCTCTGCTCCATGAAGTCCGGAGCAGAGACGCTAGCCAGCTGGGAGCAGCCCAGGCTACGGGGGAGTTCAATCCTTCAGCCGCCCAAGCTCCAAGCTCAGGCGGCCCCGGAGAACTCAACCCCCACCTGGGGGCTCACCTCCTCCTCTTCTCCCGAGGAGGGGGCTTCAGATTCGCCCGAACAGCTGATCGGCGCTGTTTCGGGCGAAAAAACACCAGCTGAGCCGCGGGCAGCCCGGGAAGGCTCCCTCCGTCGCCGCGGAGCCACCGGAAGTCTCGCTACTACTTTATTTTTGTGCTGTCCACAGATTGAATAATCATATTTTCTATCATTCAAGTCATTTATAAATACAGGTGAAACTCGAAAAATTAGAATATCATGCAAAAGTTCATTTATTTCAGTAATGCAACTTAAAAGGGGAAACTAATATATGAGATAGACTCATTACATGCAAAGCAAGATAGTTCAAGCTGTGATTTGTCATAATTGTGATGATTATGGCTTACAGCTCATGAAAATCCCAAATCCACAATCTTAGAAAAATAGAATATTGTGAAAAGGTGAAATATTCTAGGCTCAAAGTGTCCCACTCTAATCAGCTAGTTAAGCCATAACACCTGCAAAGGGTTCCTGAGCCTTTAAATGGTCTCTCAGTCTGGTTCAGTAGGAATCACAATTATGGGGAAGACTGCTGACCTGACAGTTGTGCAGAAAACCATCATTGACACCCTTCATAAGGAGGGAAAGCCTGAAAAGGTAATTGCAAAAGAAGTTGGATGTTCCCAAAGTGCTGTATCAAAGCACATTAAACTGGATGATACAAATGTTTCAACTCTGTTCCCTTGCCTATCTATATAAAAGCGGGGTCGTTTCCAACTCTAGGGGCCGGTGCTCATCTCCGTTTCAAAGCCGAAGAGCCAGCGCTTGTCCGAGGACGTCTCCATGGTCATGTGGCCGGCATGACTAAACGCCAAAGGCGCACAGAACACTGTTACCTTCCCACCGTAGTGGTCCCTATTTTTCTACTTGCACTTTTACGTGCTTTCGAACTGCTAGGTTGGCAGAAGCTGGGACAAGTAACAGGCACTCACACTCCATTACGCGGCACTCGGGATTCGATCCGCCAAACTGCCAACCTTCTGATCGACAAGCTCAGCATCCTAACCCACTGAGCCACCATGTCCCTTTGCCTATCTATATAAAAGGTAAAGGTTCCCCCGCAGATGCGTGCTAGTTGTTTCCGACTCTAGGGGCCGGTGCTCATCTCCGTTTCAAAGCCGAAGAGCCAGCGCTTGTCCGAGAACATCTCCGTGGTCATGTGGCCGGCGTGACTAGATGCCAAAGGTGCATGGAACGCTGTTACCTTCCCACCGGAGTGGTCGCTATTTTTCTACTTGCATTTTTACGTGCTTTTGAACTGCTAGGTTGGCAGAAGCTGGGATGAGTAACAGGCGCTCATACCATCTAACTAATGTCTGCTTCAACCCAAGTTGTATACGTCATCACTTTAGCAAAGTTAAAAATGGCTGTACTTTGGCTATATGAAAATACTGGTTCTAAATAGTTTTTATAAAATATAAGCTAATCTATATTATGAAAAATTATAAGACAGACATTTCTTGTATATCCAAACACTCCTTTTCCACCTGGCTGACCTGGACTGACAGGCATTTTAATTATGTTTACAATTTTTAATTTATTTTTAATTTTAATTTATTGCACAGATGACTTTAATTTTAATCTTATCTTAATTTCTGTTATATGTTATTGTTGTTAGCCGCCCTGAGTCCTTCGGGAGATAGGGCGGGATATAAGTCCCATTAATAAATAAATAAATAAATAAATAAATAAATAAATAAATATCTCACAGTGGTTTATTCTCTTCTTCTCCCAATTCTAGCACAGAAATTCCTGGTGGTCTCCTATCCGCCAGCATTTAACTGTTCTGCAAGATGGATTAGGTGCTATTTAGGCAGGGCCATAATTAAATATGTCTTCTTAAATTTATGCCAGTGGAATAAGGATATTTCGAATGAATTAAAACTGGATGTCGAAAGGGTTAAAGTTGGGAAGGGTGAGATTTTCGTTCATTTTCAGCGCTTCAAAAAAGTACTAATGGATAAATCCAAACTTTGTTTCTGTGGGTTTCTCCTCATAATTATAGGCGTGGCTTTGTAAGCCGAACCAAATCGTGTGAATGCTCAGTGACAGACAGCTGAGTTGACCAGTAAACTTGCTTAATGCTAAAGCACGCGGATAGATCAGTCGAACCAATAGAGAATGGCGGCATCATGGTGGGAGATTTCAAACGGCGGTATCTACAGAAAGGGCAGCGAGGCTCGGTCAGGAGAACTCCCACCTTCAAAACGATTACTATGTCAGGCGTAGGAGAACGCTACTCTTTTATCAACAAGGGTGGGGGCACGCCCACAGAAAGTGAAGAAAGAGGACGATTTGTCCCAAGTTCATTGAACTATCCAATGAGCTTTGGAGGTATGTCTTACTTATTGATAAGCATTGCGTTTAACCAATGAAGATAAGCGGGGGCGGGCTGTGCAGTCTTTGTAAGAGAGGGCGGTTACATTTATTTGACATTCAATTATCCAATAGGAAATATTGCTCTGTGCTTAATATGCGCAATAAGCGTGCTGTAGGCAGGACGCTGTTCCACATAAGGCGCGACTGGAGGAGGAACACGTAAGCAATTTGATAGGCGGCAGATTTGCCCAATCGGACACGTAAGCTGGGGGCCGCGTCCTCATTCGACTTCGGAAGGCGGATTCAAATTTAATAGACACCATTATCGTCGAATAAACTGCGACTACACCCCTCATGTGAGCAAGGTGTAGGAAACAGCAGCACACGAATCTACCCTATCGAACCGAGACACTCTTTCCAAAGGAAGCCTCTCTACACCAATCATCACCCAAAGCATGCGGGTGGGAGGTCCAGGAGGTCCGCCTTTTCCTTCAGGGGCACAATGGAGGCACAACGGGAAGAAGGTGGGGCCGCCTGTGATTGACGGCCGAGCGTGGCCAACGGCGCCCCGCCATCCCGGGGCCGGGAAATTGATAGGCGTGCGGAAGGGCGAATCGCGCGGGGGCAAAGGTGGGCGCGCTCGCGCGTTGTGAGGCGGGCGAACCAACAGCGGAGAATGAGGAACGGAGCGCTCGCGCGGGGTCTGCGTGTAAGAAAGAAAGGAAAGAAAGGGGACGAGGGAGGAGGGGGTGGAGGGAAAGCGAAAGGGGTGGGGGGGAGGGTGTGGGGGCAAAGTCCTTTGGGGACGCCGGCGCGTGAGGAGGAGGAGGGGGGGGGAGGAGGTGGAGGAGAAGGCGGCTCGCGCTCTCTCTCTCGCGCGCGGGTAATTACACCAAGGCGCGGTGCGCGTGGAAGCCCGCGAGGAGAAGGCGCGCGGGGGGGGGTTGTCTCGCGGGGGGGTGGGGGTGAGACGGAGGAAATCTCCCTGGGTCGCGTGAGGGTTGCGCGAGGCTGGGACAGGAGCGGGTTGCCTTCGACTGTGCCTGTCAGTCGGCCAAGTAGTCTCTGTCTGTGGGGACGGGGGGGGGCGAGAAGCCCGGGTCCCCCCCCCCCGTGCCGCCCTCCCCGCCAACATTTTCGGTTTCCCCTTCCAGCCCAGACCCTGAGGTAACAAAAGCCCGCCAAGGGGCATTTCCTCTCAGGGTCAGAGCCCTTCCTTTCCCCTCCTCCTCTCCTCTTTCATCCTAAAGAGCCTCTTGTGAATTAAAAAGCCCCGTTTCCTCAGGCGCTCCTTTGAAAGCCAGGTTGCCGTTCTCCACCCTTCAAATGAAGGCTTTGGGGTTCGGTTAAGGAGCATTTTTCTCTTCTCCCCCCGCCAAAACTCTTATCTCTTCATACTCCGCAAATGGCTTTCTGGAAAGAAAACGGCGCGTTTTACACTCAAGGCTACCTAACAGTAATGTCTTGCAGGCATACTGGCCTTCCCTTAATTTTTTAAGCAGCCTTCTCAATAGTTTGTAGTTGACGGCATCCGTGGGACGCTAGGTTAGTAGTAAAGTCTGATTTAGACCTAGTTATTTATTTATTTGCCTGGAGCCCACCTTTATTTTTACAAATAACTCACGGCGGTAGCCAATCGGATGCTTTGCATTTTCAAATCTGGTCACATGGTCCCTGGCATCAACTGCCGCTCTCATCTCTTCCAAGTTGTGCTTTCTTAGTGCTGGGTTAAAATATCTTTCTGTTATAGCAGGGGTCTTCAAACTTGGCCCTTTTATGACTTGTGGACTTCAACTCCTAGAATTCCTCAGCCAGCTTTGCTGGCTGAGGAATTCTGGGAGTTGAAGTCCACAAGCCATAAAAGGGCCAAGTTTGAAGACCCCTGCGTTATAGAGTTGGTCCAGAAATTTCCTATCCAGAATTAACCGTGTTACACTTGGGGCCTGAATCCAGTGTAATAATAAATTTGAAGCTCTTGCCAATTATACACAGAGGAGGTCCTCGACTTAACGATCACAATTGAGCCTCAAATTTCTGTTGCTAAGTGAGACACTTGTTAAGTGAGTATAGAGCCTTGGTGGAGCAGTGGGCTAATGCCTCCTTAAGTAACACCAGCTGCCTGCAATTAGTGCAGGTTCGCATCTCACCAGGCTCAAGGTTGACTCAGCCTTCCATCTTTCCGAGGTAGGTAAAATGAGGACCCAGATTGTTGGGGGCAATTAAGCTGACTTTGTAATAATGCTGCTTAGGGTGTGTGTGAAAGCCCTAATAAGCAGGCATATACATAGAATGAAGGCTACTACTGCTAAGCTTGTAAGCCGCCCTGAGTCTTCGGAGAAGGGCGGGATATAAATGGAATTAAAATAAAAATAAAAATAAATAAAATTGCCCCGTTTAACAACCTCTCCTGCCACAGTTGTTAAATGAATCCTTGCAGTTGTTAAGTTAGTAACGTGGTTGTTTAAAATGAATCTGGCTCCCACATTGACTTTGCTTGTCAGAAGATCAGAAAAGGTGATCACATAACCTTGGGACACTGCGCCTGTTTGCAAATATGAACAGTTGCCAAGCATCTGAATTTTGATCATGTGACCATGAGGATGCTGCAACGGTCATAAGTGTGAAAAATTGTCATAAATCTTTTTTTCAGTGCCATTGTAAGTTCAAACAATCACTAAATGAATGGTTGTAAGTTGAGGACCACCTGTACAGTTTCACACACTGCTGCTATAGTTAAAGTTGCTATTTGAGGCAGGCTTTAAAGTTTTTTTGAGGCTTTTAAAATTACTATTGTGTATTAAAAACAAGTGATATGTGCTGATTCTTCAATATGTGTTATGTGGTGGATGTTTATACCTTTTGATGGTTAGGACAGTTATAGGACACTTTAAAGGGCAAGTAGCTGTTGTTTTGATTTTGGTCTTCAGTGTTGTTCCCCCCCAGTAAGGAAATTATAGATAAAATATAAGCAAAGATAATTGAATTAGATCTTCATTGATGAATAAGTCACAAACTTTTAGCACAGCAATCTGGCATAGGCTGTTTGAAGAATGGGAGTAAACTTTGTCCAAATTGTTTTATATTCAGAACTTTCTTCTGCCCTGCTGTTACCTAGTTTGGTAATGAAATATCTGCAAGAAAATAACCAAGCTCAGAAAGCACCAAGGTCCCCACTGTCCAACATTCAGCTATAAATAATTCTCTTCTATTGGCACTTTCTTGCTTACCAGTAATTCTTTTTTCTAGAATTTTCTTTTTGACATGTGTACAGTTATCACTGTATTTGATGTCTACTCCTTCTGAAAAGGACTCAGGTATATTGAATCATAATGTTGTCCCTTCATAGCAGTCTGAAATATTATGTTTTATCCAGTAACTGTATGCTAGTGCATCTTATTTCATAAACAAAATAATGTGAATATACTGTTAAGAAAGATATCTCGGTAATTTTGTTCATACAGTGCAAACAGCCATAATGTGGTATCTATCTGCTGTTTAGTGTGACGTATGAATGGAACCAAATATAGTTTACCCAATAAACTCTGATTTGGTTGATGTGTGATACACAAGCTAAGTAAGAGGACTGAAGAGGATTTGAAACAATTTTGAAAAATAGGTTGACAGAATCATATATTGGGAAATAGCAAAGATGCTGTCTTGACGTGTGTTCTTTGCCCCAACCAGATGCCTTCCTGATGTGCAATGGGGTGGCATAGTTGCACTTCCTGATGTGCATTGGGCAATGTTTGGTGGCATAGAGCTGCATTTAACCTTTTGAGGGAATCCTACAACATGAACAAAACGATGCAAATTGTGTGGGTCTATTTTTCTTTGGTTTTTAAAGATGTTTTTTTTTAAAAAAACTATGTCAAGTTTACTGTAAGACATGCAATTTCAAGCTTTGTATCTCATATGGTAACAAATATTCCCACAAGTGTTCAGCAGTACCAGTCAGAGTAATCTTAGGGTTATAGTTTGTCATGCTTGTTCTACAAATTTTAGTCTAATACATCTGAAAAGTGCCAGGTTAGGAAATACTGTCTTTTATCTACTCATATAAATGCTAATTTATTTAAATTATATAATGCTGATATAGCCATTCCCATGAAATTCTGCCATCCTGATGACTAACTGCTATTTTCTTCTTATGGCATTGCCGGGAATTGGGAGAAGAAAAGTAAGAAACTGTAGCCTGTTATAATTCAGAAAACTAAAGCCAGAAAATTATGAGTAAAAATATGAATAAATGAATTTAAAACAGAATTTCAGTGTAAGATATGGAATTGCATAGGTCTGGATAACTTGTAAGACTATTTTTTCTGGCATTGAGGCCCCAAATTCCTGACTTTAAACTACATGAATTTTGTTTTTTATGTCATCTGTGCCAGAATATTCTTTTATCATTTTATACAGCATAATTAAACCATGAACTAATCGCATACATTGGCTCTGCCCAGCATGCTAAGCTAAAAATATCTTGTTTGTGGTTCAGTTAACCCAGGCATGTCAAACTTACGGTGTCACGTGATGTCGCACGATGTATTGGGACTTTTTCCCCATTGCCGGCAATGGGGTGGGTGCGGTTTTGGCATGACGCATCCAGCTTGCAGACTGGCAGTTTGACATGCCTGAATTAATCATAGGTATTCATTTCAGGTGAGTATAGTTATGCTCTCACTTCAAATTATTACTTTGGCCTTCTTAGCCATATGGCTAAGGAGGAGGCAACGCCTGGCTGGGCTTGGAAGATACGTATAGTTGGGATTGGTTAGTATTTGAATAGAAACCATAGCTATAGGATAGTCTGAGAAGTTGCAAAAGAAAGAAGGCAGCAGCAACTCACTTCTATATTACAGCCAAAAAACCCACATTAACTGATTTGCATTTACAGCAGTGGCTCCCAACCATTTCTCGCACCCCTTACAAAAGTTCAAAATAACGGCAATGAATTATGCATATAAACCATGATTTTAAAAACCCAAGTTTTTGCACCCCCAGTTGGGAATCCCTGATTTACAGTATATCTTGCTGTAATCCAGTAAGACTTGCTGGTACTACACAACTGCTCAGGGAGTTGGTTAATTAGAAACAAAGGCTTGACGGGACTTCCGGTGGCTCCGCGGCGACGGAGACAGCCCTCCCGGGCTGCCCGCGGCTCAGCTGTTGTTTTTTCGCCCGAAACAGCGCCGATCAGCTGTTCGGGCGAAATTGAAGCCCCCTCCTCGGGAGAAGAGGAGGGGGTGAGCCCCCAGGTAGGGGTAGAGTTCTCTGGGGCCGCCTGAGCTTGGAGCTTGGGCGGCTGAAGGATTGAACTCCCCCGTAGCCTGGGCTGCTCCCAGCTGGCCAGCGTCTCTGCTCCGGATTTCATGGAGCAGAGCCAGGCGTCTGCGACCATCCCTGCTTGAAGGAGAGACTATGAAAGGAAAAGAGCAGGCAGAGCAGTGCAAGAAGGAAAGATAAAGAGATGAAGAGGATTATTTTATTTTACTCTCAAGCTTGATGGACTTTGCTTAAAACTTAAAGTGAAAGTGCGTCACAATTGTAAGTAAAAGATGGCGGCTAAACCTCCCCCTAGAGCTTTTCGGAGTGCTGGAAATTCTCCGGTGCAACAACAATCATTACTGCAGGCGTTGCATTCTCCTGATGTATTGACATCGAAGGATCTTGAAAAACATACTCAGTTAATTTTGGAGTCAATGGGTGTTAAATTTGCACAGATGGAGGAGAAATTGGAGAAATTGGAGCAGAGAATGGAAGAAAGGATGGAACAGAAACTTAGAGAGATGAAGGTAGACATTTTGACTTCAGTGCATAAAGTAGCTAAATGTGTGGAGGTGCTGGATGATCAAGTGTGAGATTTGGCTCAAAAGAATGCTATATTAGAAGCAAAAGTATTGGAAATTGAAGATTTAAAAGACAAACTGGATAGCGAACAGAGTTTGGCTCAATTTTACCAGATGCAGTTTGCTGTTAGAATTAGAGGCCTAAAAGAGAATATTAAGGAAGATTTAAAGAAGATGGTTTCTGAGGCTCTTGAGGGGGTATTGAACCATCCAGCATCTGAAATAAAACAAGGCATGGACAAAGTGTTTCGTGTGAATTCGTGGATTGCTAAGCAGAGAAAGTTGCCTAGAGATGTGGTGGTTTATTTTGTAAAAAGGGAAATTAGAGATGAAGTTATACAAGCTGCCTATGATACTAAAGTTGTGATTGCTGGTCAAGAAGTTTTGGTTCTAAAAGAAATTCCTCCAAAGATTTTAAAGAGAAGGAAGGACTTTATATTTCTTGTGCAAGAGCTCAAGCAAAGAGATATAAGGTTCAGATGGGAGATCCCAGCTGGGTTGAGCTTCATGTATGATGGCAAAAGGTACTGTTTGGGTACTGTGAAGCAAGCGCATGATTTTTACAACAATGTTTTGAAAGTAACCCCATCAACACTTCTGGAAGCTGTAGAGGGATCTGGAGAAGGAGAATGTCAAGAGGATGAAGATGGACAGATGGACGAGAAGGGTACAGGAGGAGATCAAGCTGCAACTCTTTTGGATGATCTTAGAGAACAGAGGGTGACGCGTGCTGCCTTAAAACGCTCAAAAAAGACTAAAAAATAAGATTAGTAGAAATCTATGGAACTTCCGCAATATACTTATAGTTAAGTGGTAGTTGGGTTTTTAAGAGTTTTGGGATGTTATCTATGGTAACAGAATTTTCAATTTGGAATTAATGGACAATTAACTACAGAGAAAGAGGAAGAAAGTTTTGTGGGTTAATGCGGGTTAATTTGTGTAAGAATTATCTATTATAGCCTATTTTGGCTAGAGAGGTTAATAGGGATAGGTGTTTGTGGTGTGTAAGTGAGAATATGTCTAGGTAATAGTGAATTGTGGAAGAACATAGATGGGAATGATGCTAGTTTTTTTTTCTTTTTTTTTTCTTTTAGTTTTTTATATATATTTAGTATTGTTAAGGATTGGCTTACTCTATATAAGCTAGAGAGTGATGGATTTTAGAGTTTATAATTGTTAGTATATGATTGTTTATGATTGCTTTTTAGATATACACCTTGTATCTTGCTCTGGGAAGTTGAGGGGGGGAGGGGGGGAGGAGGGGTAGTAGAAGGGGGGGGACAGGGGAGGGAGGAGGGAGAGGGGGAGGGGGGGAGATAGGGGGGAGTTAGGGAGGGGAGGAGGGAGGGGGAAGGGGGGTTTTCAAAGGAAAATTGTATTTTAAAACTTTTCAATAAAAAAAAAAAGAAACAAAGGCTTGACAAGAATGTTGACTTGATATCCCAGTATAGTTTTCACAGTATCATGATTCTCCTAACTGAGCAATTGATGTTCTCTTGCAAAACCTGAAGATACTGTTTTCATAATGAGAGTCCTACCAGGAATACAGACTAAAAAGCAATTTATATCTGGAATATAAATTGCTTTTGATTCAGTTAGAAGCCAAATGGGCAAGTCTATTGCAAAGAATAGGGGTCTTGCAAAATTATCTGGGATGAGTTTGATTTTATTGGCTCTGAGGAAATGGATAGGGGGCTAGTGATATTAGCTTTGCCACTTGTTGATTTGATCCCTGCTTTTCCTGGTGGGTGAAGGCTTCTAAGGAGCTGACAGAAGCTGGATGGAGAGAAGTAACAAATACATCCTTGAGAAAATACATCTTTGAGAAAGTGGGTGGTTCTTCCTGCCTTAAAAGAGGTGATGCAGTGGTGGGATTCAGCCGGTTCGCACCACTTCGGCAGAACTGTTAGCTAATTTTTTTGTTGCCCAGGTCCAGAATGGACTTCTGGAAGCGACATCCACACAGAGAACCGGTGGTTCACATATTTGAATCCCATCACTTGAGGTGATGGCATCGTACTACTCACTCAGGACGCTGTAACACTTCAATACATTTCATTGGAAATGTAAGCTTAGACAGAGTCTATGACTAAAGCAGTGTATAGGCCTGAGTGAGTGGATAAATAGATGTATACATACATAGTATTTGGCTCAACTATCTGGTATGTGCAAACTGCTATCAGGAGATGAAGAATTCTGACATTTTTATATGAATCTAAAGTCAATTTGCAGCATTATCTCTTATGGACAAATGGTTCTGCTGGCACTATTCTGGCCTCATCTCTTGGAGAATAAGTATTCGCAAACCAGCAATTCTAGCCATCTGGGGGAAGAATGGTGAAGGAGGTCCATTTCTTTTACCAAGGAAGTCCTTAATTGGGATTTGATGAATCTGAGAAACAGCAATGCAGTTTCTATTATGTTTTTTTTCATCTCTCAGTGAAGATAGGGGAACATTCAGCTTATCGAAATCAACAACTTTGGAAGTAGGGATAGCAAGCACCAAATGAGCCTGCTTGGTAAACCAACGAGTATTTGAGGATTCCTGTTGAAGAGTGCCTAATGCACTTGATTTTTGGAGTGGGATTGGGTTTTCATTTTATAGGGTTTCTTGGCATTAAATATTCATTGTTAAGCAGTGAACTATGTAGAAATATCATTTGTAGGGGGTGATAAAGTGAGTTTTTTGAGTAGGTATAAATTTTTTTGGAAGGTTTAAAGAAGTGGAGAGAGAATTTTTTAACAGATTGGGACCAAATTAGAAATTTTAATTCTTTGGACATTTTGACATCCTGGAGAAAAAAAAACAATTACATATTTATTTCTCTGCTCCTTTTAATAGAAACATATATGATGCAGGGGAGAAATTCTGAAATTTCTGGAATTTTTTATTTTCAGACATATATTATTTTCCTGCTTTAACATACAATTTATAACCATTCACGAATTAAACAGTTTATAGTACAACATAAACTGCCAATGATAATATTAATAAAGTGTTAAGTTTTGGTCCTAAGCTATTGTCTTAAATATCTGTGTCACAACTGTTTCAAGAGAGAAGTGAAAAATGCATCAACAATTAGGAGACTAGGCATCAGCAGGTTTGGAATATTTCTAGTTCCAGTATCTCCAGAACTAGGAGGCAAGAATTCAAGAAATAGATGTTGAATGTTTCTGTATTTTCTCTCTGGTCAAACTCATCTGGTGATGCAAGTGGTTTGTCATTTTCTTTACAATGTTGCTTTGACATCCCAATCTAGTTTACATCACGGGGATTGCTGGTATTCTTCTATTCTAGGATTAACCAGGTCCAACCTCTGCTTGTCTTGTGAGCCTCACAAAAGTTAGTCAGATGCTGCCACCTACTGGGTATCTTTCCTAAATATTCCCTCCAGAACAGGGGTGTCAAACTCAATTTCATTGAGGGCCACATCAGCATTGTGGTTGCCCTGGGGGGGTGTGTGGCCAGGGTGGGTGCAGCTGGAGTGCGTGTGGCCTACTGGGTGGGCATGGCTAGCTCTACATCATTGGCATCAAGGGTGCCTATGGGGGCAGGAGTGGGGCAGATCTGAGGGTCTCTGGCAGGAGGAGGGTCTCTGGGCCAGGGCCAAGGCAGCGGGGACCGTTCCCTCACTGTTTCCAGGATGGCTTCGGGGGCCACATGAAACCACTTTGCGGGCCAGATCTGGCCCCCGGGCCTTGTGTTTGACATGTCTGCTCTACAATCTAGAAATGGATTTTAACTCCTGTTACGGAGGGCATCAATTTGAGGAAGATAGAACAGGAAGAATTATTTAAGGTTTTAGAGTCTAGATTCCTCCATAAAAATATTTGTATTTCATGTTTTGAGTTATGTGGTATGATTTAAAAACATTTTTCTAAGATAATATTTTGTAGAGATTTTTGCACTGCTTCTTCCCTCTCCCCCTGGCCATGGAGAATTTTGTTTTGTTGATCAGGTCAGGTCAGGTCAAATGAAAGTTACATGAGCCTCAGGCTTAATAAAGTGGTACTAGAAGATTTATCAAAATATTAAAAAGTTACATGAAATACAAAGCATAATGAAATATTTTTTGTTTATCAATTCAGTTTGTTACTGATCAACCTACGGATATAAAAAGTGTTTCTTGGCTTATACTTTAATTATAAAAATTGCAACACAATGCAAACATCAATGTCATACAAACAATATGAGCAAATGTGGCAACGTGCTATTTTTTAGTTTTTAAATTAATTTTACTTTATTAAAACCATTCTAAAAAAGGCTGACTTTCTTGAAAAAGAAATCTCAGTGTATGTGCAAACAGCAAGTTAAATTATGGTATAGGGAATCGACTTATTTTAATGTTTGATAGTCCTGCTTTTACTGGATTTTTCATTCAGATTCCCAACTTCTCTGTGTATTTTACTTTGTCTGTCTTGCTTCTCTCTTGTGGCTAGCAGACTTGAGAACAGTATGGTTCTAGAAAGAAGATGGGCTCTACTCGGTTAACTGCAAAAGAACTATGTGAGAATGATGACCTTGCCACAACGCTAATTCTTGACTCCTACCTTGGCTTTAGGACTCATAAAATGAATGTAAGGTAAGAAGTAGGAATGGAGATGGAATAAGTTTGAAAATTAATTTAATTTAATTTAATTTAATTTATTAATATTTCTATACCGCCCTTCTCCCGAAGGACTCAGGGCGGTGTACAGGGCAAGAATAAAACACAGAATTTACAAAAATTAAAAGATAATTAAATACATGCCCGATTAAAATACAATTGATACATAATAAAAACCCCAATAAAAGTGATAAAAACCCCACCTATCCCCCCTCAGGCCAGGCCGGCTTGATCGAACAAGTATGTTTTCAGATCGCGGCGAAAGGAGCGCAGATCGGGCGCCGTCCGGAGCTCAACCGGTAGCTGGTTCCATAGCTCCGGGGCGCCCACAGAGAAGGATCTCCCCCTGGGGGCCACCAGTCGACATTCTCTGACCGGTGGCACCCTGAGGAGACCCTCTCTGTGGGAACGCACAGGGCGCAGGGCGCTTGATGCCGGCAGCAGATGTTCCCCGAGGTACTCCGGCCCCATGCCATGGAGGGCTTTGAATACCATTACTAGCACCTTGAATCTCACCCGGAAGACAACTGGCAACCAATGCAGCTCACGGAGCAGAGGTGTCACATGGGAGTATCGGGAGACTCCCAACACAACTCTCGCGGCTGCATTCTGTACCAGTTGGAGCCTCCGGGTGGTCCTCAAGGGAAGCCCCATGTAGAGAGCGTTGCAGTAGTCTAGGCGAGAGGTCACGAGCGCGTGAGTGACCGTGCATAGATCATCCCGGCTTAGATAGGGCCGCAACTGGCGCACCAGGCGAACCTGGGCGAAAGCCCCCCTAGTCACAGCTCCTATATGGTCTTCCAGGGTGAGCCGTGAATCTAGGAGGACTCCCAAGTTGCGAGCCCTATCTACGGGGGGTAATAATTCGCCCCCCATAACGAGAGGTGGAATGTCCGAATAAACCCAGGATGAAGGTATGCAAAGCCACTCGGTCTTGTCGGGGTTGAGCTGAAGTCTGTTCCTCCCCATCCAGACCCGAACCGCCTCCAGGCAACGGGACATCACGGTGAGGGCATCACTGGGGTGGTTTGGGGTAGAAAGAAAAAGCTGGGTATCATCAGCGTACTGATGATACCCAACTCCAAAGCCACGAATGATCTCACCCAGCGGTTTCATATAGATGTTGAACAGGAGAGGCGAGAGGACCGACCCCTGAGGAACTCCACAAACGAGAGACCTCACGGTCGACCTCTGCCCCCCTGTCAACACCGACTGCGAGCGTCCCTGGAGATAGGAGGAGAACCACTGTAAAACCGTGCCTCCCACTCCCAATCCCCTGAGACGCCGCAGCAGGATACCATGGTCGATGGTATCGAAAGCCGCTGAGAGGTCTAATAGGACTAGAACAGAGGAATGACCCCTGTCCCGAGCCCTCCAGAGATCATTCACCAGCGCGACCAATGCCGTCTCCGTGCTGTGCCCGGGCCTGAAACCCGATTGGTACGGGTCTAGATAATCCGCTTCATCCAGGACCAAAGGGAGCTGATGCGCCACCACACTCTCAACAACCTTCGCAAGAAAGCGAAGGTTGGAGACCGGACGGAAGTTGTTCAATACAGCTGGGTCCAGGGCAGGTTTCTTGAGGAGGGGCCTCACCACCGCCTCTTTCAAGACAGCAGGGAAGCTACCCTCACTCAAAGAAGCTGATATAACTGCCTGGAACCAGCTGCGTGTCCTCTCCCGAGCTGCATAAACCAGCCAGGAAGGGCACGGGTCCAATAAACATGTGGTGGAGCTCAGTCTCCCCATAATCCTGTCCACTTCCTCCGGAGTTACAGAATCAAACTCCTCCCAAGTGATATCGATAAGACCACCCGCGTCCTGATCGCCAGACTCTGCCCAGTCAGAGTCCAGACCGGTCCGAATCCGAGTGATTTTGTCCGACAGATAATTGTTAAACTCCTCGGCACGACCCTGCAAGGGTTCCTCCCTCACCTCCTGATTAAGGAGGGAGCGAGTCACCCTAAACAGAGCGGCCGGGCGATTATCTGCGGACGCGATAAGGGTAGCGAAGTGATTAGACCTCGCCACCCTTATCGCAGCGAGATAAGACCTAATATGGGTTCTTAGTCGCAATCGGTCGGTTTCGGATCGGCTGGACCTCCAACCGCTCTCTAGGCCCCGTCTCCGGCGCTTCATCTCCCGGAGCTCCGCGGAGAACCATGGAGCTCGACGGGATCTGCATCGGGTCAGGGGCCGCAAGGGTACAACTCGGTCAAGAGCCTCAGTGGCTGCCCTTTCCCAAGCTTCCACTAAGGCATCTGCCGAGCTGTGAGTGGGGGAGGCAGGTGGGGACCCCAGCGCTGCCTGGAATCTCGCGGAATCCATTAAGCGTCTGGGGCGGTACCATCTAACTGGTTCCACACACCCACGGCGGGGGGTGGCAAAACGGAAGACCAGCCGCAGGAGATGATGATCGGTCCATGACAGGGGCATAATAGTTGGGGAGCCCCCACCAAGATCATCTAACCACCGACCAGATAAGAAAACTAGGTCAAGGGTGTGGCCTCCCTCATGAGTCGGTCCTGAAACTACTTGCGTCAGGTCCATGGCCGTCATGGAAGCCATGAACTCCCGAGCCAACTCAGATGATCCTCCCAGGGACGGTAGATCGAAGTCCCCCAAAACTATAAATTTCGGGAACTCAACCACCAACCCAGAGAGGACATCGAGAAGCTCAGGCAGGGCTGCTGCTGCGTGACTAGGCGAAAGGTACACCAGCAGCAAGCCCAACTGCGCACCAGGGCCGCATCTCAAAAAGAGAGACTCACACCCGACTATCTGCGGAACGGTGGCCTCCCGCGGAGCTAAGGTCTCCCTCATAACAACAGCCACTCCCCCACCCCTGCCCTGAGCCCGAGGCCGGTGCAGCACCCGGAAACCCAATTAAGATTGTCAAGTGGGAATGCATAGATAGATAGATAGATAGATAGATAGATAGATAGATAGATAGATAGATAGATAGATAGATAGATAGATATTAAGTGGTGAGGATAGAGAGTATAAGTAGTCCTTGACTTACCACAATTGGGACCAGAATTTTGATTGTTGGTGGGCTGTGTATCTGGCAGAGGCCTCCTGTGCTACAGCAAGCACTGTTGCGCAGCTGAGATGGGTGAACGGGGGCGTGTTGCAGCACCTCTGTGATTGCTAGTGCAAATAGGCTGCCAGACACCTGAATTTTGAACACATGATTGCAGGGGGTGCAACAACCCTAACTTGTCCATTTAGCACCGTTGTAATTTTGAATGGTTACTGAACTAATGGTCGTAAGTCAAAGACTACCTGAAATGAGGGGAAAAAAATATGCTACAAAAGAAATTCTTCCTCTTTTATTTTCATAGCCCACTCCCAGCCATCAGGAGGAAACACCATTTACGGGAGGCAGTAGAAGCTTTCCGGAAGCGCAAGGACCTAGAAGCAGCATATCAAGCCTTGATGCAGGGTGGCTGGGCCTGCCAGTATTTTGCAAACCGGAGCCATCAGCAGGAAGCTGCCTTCAAGAGTCATGTACAATCCTGGTTTTTGCCTTTTAATGGCTGGAGAGCATGTTGAAATCTCAAAAAGTTATTTATATAGACTTTTTCATCCCAATCCCGTTCCTTTTGGATTATTACATTATGGCTCTTGTCCCAGTCAGCATGGCAGTTAGGGTGGTGGGAGTTTAACACCATCCCAAACAATCAGGTTTTGGAAAGGCTGTTCCATAACATGTTATTTATTATTAAAAGTGAATCACGGGGCATGTTCTAAGAATGTATGGAAGTTAGAAAAAAGTACTTATCCTAACCTAGTCTATGCCTTCCTTTTCTCTAGACCAAATTAAATGTATCAGTGCTCTGGCCACATACAGCCTCCCTACACGAACTTTGTAATTAAGTGACATAAAATTATTAGGCTCTATTTTTTTTTTAAACTTGACTGTTAACTTGTAACACAAGCTGGCAGTGAAGGTCCACAGAGGCTGGCTGTGGATGAAAGGACCAAGAAGTATCATTTTCTTCTCTTTTATCTTTTTTGGCTTTGATGTTTTTAAGCATCATGTGAATGTGAGCTTGATAGAAAGAAAATTGTTTACAACTATAGCGAGATACATTTTATATGGGAAGAGAGTAAGCATATTCATAGAAGTGATGTGAGCATTGTCTCTGTCTCAGTTCTCTCTCTCCATTGATTCTTCCAATTAACTCCCTTGCAGTGATTTTATTTTATTTATATCACACCTTTATTTTTTATAAATAACTCAAGGTAGCAAACGTATCTAATACTCCTTCCTCTCTTCCCTCTCCCCCATACCCATCCCAGATTTTTCGGTACCTTCGCATTTTCCTTCCCGAGAGCGGTTTTGCCATCAGACGCTGTAGTCGATATTCCTTAGAAATAAATGGAGCCCAGGTAGTGTCTACAAAGTCATGGTAAGTTCATAGTACTACTGCTTTCCCCGTGTGGCAAAGTTATTAACTTGCACACTGGATTATACCAACCAGCATGCAAAGAAGTGGCTAATAAAGTAGCCATGCATGTGCTCTTGCATGTTTTACTTAGGATTACAGCAACATAATCCTCTAGATAGGTAAGGTTATTTTTTCCCCCCTCTCCCATAAGGAGAAAGAATGACAAACTGGAGCTTTTAGAGGGCTACATTGCAGAACTGACAGAACCCGACGAGAGCCTCCTCCGAGCAGGTGAAAATGACTTCAGCATCATGTACTCCACCCGGAAACAGTGTGCCCAGCTTTGGCTAGGGCCTGCAGCCTTCATTAATCATGGTAGGTCAATAATAATAATAATAATAAAGTTGGAAGGGATCTTGGAGGTCATCTAGTCCAAACCCCTGCTCAGGCAGGAAATCCTATACTATTTCGGACAAATGGCTGGGTTTTTGCATAATATGTTCCAAACATGACAGTTTGAACATGATTATTTTCTGATTTAAGGCTCTGGATTTAACAATAATAATAATAATAATAACAACAACAACAACAACAACAAGTTGGAAGGGACCTTGGAGGTCATCTAGTCCAACCCCCTGCTAAGGCAGAAAACCCTATACCATTTTGGACAAATGGCTGTCCAGTCTCTTCTTAAAAACTTCCAGTGGTGGAGCATTCACAGCTTCTGGAGGGAGGTTGTTCCACTGGTTAATTGTTCTAACCGTCAGGAAGTTTCTCCTTAGTTCTAGGTTGCTTCTCTCCTTTGTTAGTTTCCACCCATTGCTTCTTGTCCTGCCTTCAGGTGCTTTGGAGAATAGCTTGACTCCCTCTTCTTTGTGGCAGCCCCCGAGATATTGGAACACTGCTATCATGTCACCCCTCACCCTTCTCTTCATTAAACTAAACTACACATACCAAATTCCAGCAACCGTTCCCTATATGTTTTAGCCTCCAGTCCCCTAATCATCTTTGTGGCTCTTTTCTGTACTCTTTCTAGAGTCTCGACATCTTTTTTACATCATGGTGGCCAAAACTATGCAGTATTCCAAGTGTGGCCTTACCAAGGCATTGTAAAGTGGTATTAGTACTTCACGTGATCTTGGTTCTATCCCTCTGTTAATGCAGCCTAGTACTGTGTTGGCTTTTTTGGCAGCTGCAGTACACTGCTGGCTCATATTTATTTAAGTGATTGTCCACTAGGACTCCAAGATCCCTCTCACAATTACTACTATTGAGCAAGGTACCGCCTCGCACCTGAAGGTGGAAGCTTTCAGGTGCAAGTTAGAGAGGTAGTTGCCTCAAACTGTTTAAATTGCTATGAAAATGATAATGGTAATTTTTATACAACTGGTCTTATAACTTAAGACTAACTTATGAGGAGAAATAAGATAGCTATCTATCCCAGATCAGAGAGATTCTAGTCAAAATTCTAAATATTCTAGTCTGTTATTTGGGAAGTTGAACTTTCTATAGATATCAATAGGGATATATCAGAACCAAACAGTAGTGATGACTGGTATGTAGCGAATATGCAGTTGTTATTAATGGGGTGGTACAGCAGTCAGGATTCAGTTGAGAATATATTATTCAGAGCTCACATGGGAGTTGCTCATTAGACTTGTTGACGTTTCTTTAAGTCCAGTGTGGCTTTTCTTGGGCCACTGTGTGAAACAAGGGAAAGACACAACTTCTTTACAGAATTGCCACTGGAGCAGTGTGAGTGTCCCCAGATCTCCAAATCACATTTTCCCCTTCAAATCTGAACTGCTGCGTGATCCTAATTACAATATTAAGAATTAATCATCTCATTTCAGTTAGCTTTGTAGGTGCTTCTGACACAGAGACAGACAACACTCTATACTTAACAACTTAATTGGGTTGCCAAAACTTGCATTGGTTTTCATTGACAATTTTTTTAACAATTTTTTTAATCTTGATGCCTATATACTGTTTCAGTTTTCTCTTAGCAAAATGAATATATTTTCCTAGTTAATATGATTGACTAGGTAATAATGCTAAAGCATATTTTATTACTGATTATAACAGTCATTGTCTTTGGATAACATATAGATGAATTGTTTCTACTAGCATGGTTTCTCTTGAGATATGTTTATATTTTAGTAAAAGGAAAAGAAAAAAAGGCATTGTGGTTGCAATGAGTTGTTTCTTTGGTAGAATTGCTGAAATTTAAAGGCGTTGAGGCTTAAAAGAAGGACAATTTGTTCCAAAGAAATACAAATGTCCCTACTTATCAGGCCAGTTAATGACTGGACAGAAGCAGTTTCTTTGTAGTCAGTGGCCTAGTCACGTCACTCTGTATGTGCACCTGTGCAAGTTATCTCTTATTTTTCTATGTCGATCAGAAGATAGGCAGTTTGGCGGGTTGAATCCCGAGTGCCGCATAGCAGAGTGAGCGCCTGTTACTCGTCCCAGCTTCTGCCAACCTAGCAGTTCGAAAGCACGTAAAAATGCAAGTAGAAAAATAGGGACCACTACGGTGGGAAGGTAACAGTGTTCTGTGCGCCTTTGGCGTTTAGTCATGCCGGCCACATGACCACGGAGACGTCCTCGGACAAGCGCTGGCTCTTCGGCTTTGAAACGGAGATGAGCACCGGCCCCTAGAGTCGGAAACGACTAGCATGCATGTGCGGAGGAACCTTTACCTTTACCTTAAGAATTGTGATTATTTTAGTAACTGGGAGAAATGTGGGTGCTAACTATCAATATAGGTGGCCTCTAGATTAAAATTTCTTGGTGCTGTTTCTTGTGTGAGCTTTCATAGTGAGGAACATTTAATTGTGTGAATATTGCAATAGAAATTGAGAATTTGATTGCAAAAGGGTTGATGAAAAGTTAGTTTGCACTGTCTAAGGAACTTCTTATTCTAAATGCATTTGAAAATCTAGTCAGGATGTTACGTTTTATGTTGAATAGAGGACTATTTACTTTTTTTGAAGCTGGAACCAAATTCTCTAAAAATTCAATCCTAAATTTGTGTCTCATCCGTTTAAAGATTAGGCAGAAAAAGGCATTAAGAATAATAAGCTGTTCTAAATTTATTATTTATTTATTTTTCACGTTTCTAGAGAGCGAAAATGGGAGCTATTTATTTGCCACCTATTTGTGAGGCGCAATAGTCTGTTAAGAAAGCTTCCTTAGATAATTGCTTGAAATGCTGCATTAGTAAGGTTTTCAAATGACCAAGGGATTATCTGATAGACTTAGGGTTCAGAATTTAACTGCAAAAGGCAATAATGAATTGAATTTTCTTGGAAGCCTCTCCTTATTTGGCTTACTTCCTTTCAGTATTTTAAAATTTTCATTAAAGGTGTAAGACTTAAGGCACTATTGTTTTGCACTTTATTGAGTGGGAGTGGTTTGATATGATAATGTACTTATACAAATGTCAAATATGCTGCCTTGAGTTCATAATGTGGAAAACAGTGAGGATTTAAGCCAAATACAATACTTTTCTTCGGTTGGATTTCCATAATTTGCATTGCACCTACTCAATTGATTCAGATTTGTAAATACTTCTAGGTAAAGCAAAATATACTGTTGAAAAAATGAGCAAGTTTTCTCTGCTGCAGCTTCTGCTAACAAGGAATACTTGTAATTCATGTCTAGCTCTTTTTTAAAATCTTCCTTTTTCTTCTTATTGTTCCCCTCCAAAATGTAATTCCTACTCACTGTGCAACTAAACAGACTGCAGACCAAACTGTAAGGTAAGCTGCGTTGACTTATTTGTTGGGGCAAGGGATGCTGTTCATTAGAATACGAGACTCTGAACTTGGGATGAGGCCTAAATGTATTACTGACTACAGTGAATAGGAATGAGAGGGAATATATTTCGGGAGAGGTTGAAATAGACCAGGAGCACAATATACTGTAGTAGTGTCTGGAAAACATTTAGGAGGAGTTGTGATTGCCTGAGGTAGGAAAGTATCTCTTTGTAATCCTAGAAACTTTACCTCATTAATCTTCTCATTTTTCACTGGAGGTACAAGACTTTTCCCCCTGTCTTGAAAACTGGAAATATGGCACAGTTTTCTATTGTTTAGGATCAGAAGAAATCAAATTCTCTTTGATAGCCTGTTTTGCAAACTTGTGCTACAAAAGCGTGAGAAATCTAAACAGACAGCTTTGAGAAAGAGCTGATTTGAAATGTGGGCTTTCTGAAGGGGATGAGGAGACTGCTTCATTCTTCCCCCTTCCCCTTGGACTTTCTTAGATCTACTTCTCCTCTTTCTTTCCCGGCTGCCCTTCCTCTCCTGCTTTTTCTACCCCTAACCCATTGTTTGTGCCGTAGTTTGTCCCAATGGATGGGAACACGGCTTGTGTCAAGGTGCTGCGGGACATTGAGCCAGATGATGAGATTACATGCTTCTATGGTGACGGCTTCTTCGGGGAGAACAATGAATTATGCGAATGCCACACTTGCGAAAGGTGAACATGGAAGGGAGCACAGTCTCAAAGGTTGGGAGCTGGTTGGGCGTTGGATTTCTGAGTTTCTCGAGAAACAGTTGCAGGAAGGGAAAACCAAACGACAATCTCCATTAATTCTTGCCCCCACCTTCGAGTGCTTTTGGCAATCGTTCCTGGCAAGAAGTGCAGACTGCTTAATGCTCAGGTGTTAACAAGCCTTAGTCCTCAAGGGATGGTTGCTAGCGAGCATGGGATTTTGAAAGGGGAGGGGCCGTAATTTTCTTCGGTTATCACAAGAGCCCTGGAAAGATCAGTGATAACATCTAAAAGCTAGAAAGAGGGAAGTTATAAATGTTCTGACACAAGAGTTCAACAGTGGGAAAATCTCTTCATCCAGTTTATTGTGTCTTAATTTTGCATGCATTTGGTAAGTGCCCTGGTGTTTTGTTTTCTCCGAGGGTAGAAAAAGATGTATAAATATTTTGAGTAAACAGTAATCGTTTTGATTAATGCTGGGCTGCTCCTGATACTGCCTCTCATTCTCCATTTTTTTTTTCCTTAGGAAGGGGGAAGGAGCTTTTCGCCTCCTGAAGCAGACACCGTTGGTAGCTACCTCAGTCAATGAGAAATACCTACTGAGAGAGACAGATGGCCGTCTGCAGAGGTGGAAAAACCAGTCTTGCAAACATGCTCAACGTAATGTGAAAGCGGGACACAAAGCCCGGCGCAGGAAATCACAATTACATGGTGAGCTATGCAGAAATACTTAACTGGAATGGATTTTGTGCATCACGGTGCTGTGCGGGGCAATATGGTTTGCACAACCCCTGTAACATCATCGTGTCCATTGTAATGAGGACAGCCCTGTCAGCCCCAGGGTTCCACAGCAGTAGTTATCTCAACTTCTTTTGTGGTAGCAAAAATAAAGGTGGTAATTTGTTGTTTATTAAGATGGATGCTCAAAAACTATTCTAGCTACAGTATTAGATTAAAGCCTGGCAGAACTAATTGGGTAACCTAACATTGTAGTTCCTTCCTGCATTGGGAAATGTAAGCAATGTTCAGATATTTGGCTTCCAAGCGGGAAAGGTAGACTACTCTGTTCCTGCCTCCTTAATGTTGTCTGGGATCTTGAGCGTACTGTGTGATTTCAGGAAAATGCGCAGCTTCCCTGTGGGACTGCTGACAAGTACGGTGAGGTTCCCTACTGGTATGCCAGACCTGTTTTAAGAGACAAATATTTACATGTTGAAAGAAAGAGTTTATCGGATTATGGAATGTCAGGGTTGGATGTTGAAGCAGTCATACACTCAATTCATCTTCTTAAAAGCCCTTGAAAAATCCAGGGAGAAATGGAAATTGCCCATTGTGTAGTGAAGATATGGCAGCTGTATTAAATAAGATGAAACTGGAAAGAGGAGTGACATTCTTAATAATTGATATCCCTTTTTCCTGTTCTAGGTGCTGTACACAGATATACCACTCGCTGGTATGTGAAGATGCTGAAGCCTTTACACATCCCGTTGCACAACTGCTTGGCCTGCAGAGCACATGGATGCAAGCTCCGTAAGCAGCCTCTGGTGTGTCTCCTTCCTTGTACTCCTCCTGTGTTGCCTGTATTGGACCTCAGGCAGTCTTTGATAAACAAGAATTGCCACTCCAAGACCCAGCAAGACTGCTCTCTTACAAAGATGCACCATGGCCCCGAAAGCCCGGGCGTGGCCAATCAGGGCAGCCTGGTAGTGAATCTTGGGAAGAGAATTCCCTTGGACTGGGCAAGGTTTCATAGGGAAGTAGCGTGTGACACTAAAGAAGGACAACCTTCTAACACTAATGAGGAGTCTAGCCAGGGGACCGAGGATTCAAAGGATGTGGAAAGTCACGCTGATGTTAAAGAAACCCACGAATCAGGGTCTGGGGTTCTCCATTCAGGAGTGCAAGTCCCCCTTGATTCTTCAGGTTCTCTTTCATCCAGCCAGTTTTTGTGCAGAACGAGAAGCATGGCTCAGTGCCAAGCTCACGTTTTGGCCCAATCTCAGTTGTCATTACCAATGGTAGACCCCAAGCTTTCCCAGTATGCTCACGTCCGCCTGGAAGGCCCACTTTTTGGAGGCAGGCAGTGCTGGCAGCAGCTCCCTTCAGACAAGACGGAGAAGGAACAAGCAGAGGAACAGCATCTTCCTAAGCGGATGGTTTCTTTTCCCCCTTTTGTGCCACCCAAACGGCTTCGACTGGTAGTGAGCCACGGTTCCATCAACCTTGAGGTAGCTGCAAGCCCCTGCGAGGAGATGTCCTGATCTGGCTGATCTCCTGTGATTGAAAACAAGACTTTAGCTTCTTACTGAATTTACCCATGATAACCATCTACCAGAATTTGCCTGAAATTATCCATCTTTTTGTTGTGCCCTTCTCCCCATCGCCTTGTATGGGTTAATAACATCTCTTCTGAAGTAATGTCCCCAGTGGGCACAAGGCTGCCTGTGCTAAAAACACTGCCTTGTGTTCCACTCCTACTTTTTTTCCATTGAAATTGATAATTCAGTTATCTTTCCAGAGTACTTCCTTTATCACATCCTCACGATTCCTTTAAAAAAAATTGTTCTCCACTACTTTGCCAAACTTTACTGTATATTCTTGAAACTTAAGCCATATAGTAGACTGCATGGATGCTTTTGATTGCCTCCCGGTCTTTTCTTTGAACTTTACTTTCTCTCCCACAGAGTCCTTTCACCTCTCTACTCTCGATATCTCCATGCTCTGGTTTATAGCGCTGTAGTCATAGACTGCTTGACAGATGAACATGGTATTTTGGCATTTATTGTCCCTACAGAGTGAGGCAGAATTGGTGAAGTGACTTGTGGAGAAAAGAAAACCAGCATCTAATCAGGGAAGTCTCTTTAAAACTTATTGTGAGAAAACCAGCAACCAGAAGTGCACATTGACATGCAGCCTAAACAGTTCAATCCATTTAGCCTGAAGGCTGTTTTTTTTTTTTTTTTGGCTAAACAGGCTTATATAGGGGATTAAATTGTTCTTGCTCCTCTTCTTTTGCCGTCTCACTGTTCGGGTGCCTATTGTTACAAGACATCTAATTTTCTAGTTTTGGAAGCTACTTTTATATTAGTTATTTTGCGTGACTTATTTCTTCTCCCAGCTAGAGTTTTAAACAGGTGTCTACTGGGGCTTTTTAGAATCTTGATGAACTTTAGATATTCAGGTGTTTTATATTTGATAAAGTTGAGCTGCTTGGCTCAGGGGCATTGTGATAAAGGGGCTTCCTTCTGTGAGAGGCTGATGAGCAGGAAAAAAGTTCTACTCGGGTTAATGTGGCCTAACTCGGTTCAAAGTCACGTATGGTAAGTGGATTTGCTGTATATTTCTCCCACTCAGCTTGCCGTGACAGGATTTTGAACAGGAAGGGCACATTCCGGTGTTAGAAATCTGAGTGCAAGGTATATGGGGAGAGGTGGTGGCAATTGAATGGGTGAAATGTTGCAGTTCAAGCTTTTCCTTTAAGTCCTTGCTTTGTTTTAAAATTTTGTGGAATCCCTTGTGGTGTTGACTTTGGATACATATCCAAGAGTCTTAGAACAGTCTGGTGTTCCTTTTCCAACTCATTCCTTTTCTGTTCGTTTGGTATTGTAGTTTGGTGCAGTTAGTGTTAGAGAAGCTTGTCTAGATGACTTGAAGGTCATGTTAAGATGGGAGTTAAGCTGTGCACATGTGAGAGTAAGTTCCGTTAAACTTAGACTTTCTTTTAAATACCTATGGGTAGGATCCAGCAAAGGTTCTTTGATCTCTGAAGTTGGAAAATCTGAATTATAGAGCTTTTAGAGTAGCAACTAGTGTGTCTGGCATGCGTTTTTGGACTGACATACATAATGTATTGCAGTTCTGGGTTTTTCATTGCTCTGCAAAACAGGTGCTGATTCCTGGGAAACCACTGTAATTTTGTAAGTAGTTTATAGCTATTAGCTTTGAAGAGAAAGGATGAGCTGATGCTGTTCAACCTGTCCTGAGAAGGAAATCTTAAGAAGAATAACCATAGACGATGCATACTCATGTAAAAATATCACAGAAACAATACAGACACAGAGGCAATAGGACAGTTTTTCCACAGATTTGATTGGAAAGGCATAACAATAGCATATTTTGGTAACAATTTGAATATTTGCCTATGGGTGATTCGTCTTATTGTCCAGAATTACCACTGTCTATGGACATTTTTCCTTTTACTCCCCTAGACATAATATGAAAAAAGATAGCTTAAAAAATGTTAGTGAACTGGATAAAGGTGGTCCTCAACTTATGACCATAACTGAGACTAGAGTTTTGATCGCTAAGTGATGCAATCGTAAAGTGATGTAATGTGACCACATTACTCAGTGACCCACAATCCTGGTGATTCTTGTTGCTGCTGTTAAGCAAATTTTACTGGTCATTAGCCAAGGACCCACCCCAGGATTTGTCCCTCCCAAACGTGAGCCTCAATAAGGTAAATTCTACCAACCTGCTTAGCTCTCCCTCCCCGCCCGCCCCCTTCCAATCTCCGCACTTTGGGCTGTCCTGTACCCTGCGCTTTGGGAAGCTGCAGCTGCTCCTATTCCAGTTGCCCTCGCCATCCTGCACTTTGAGACACCCCCCCACTGCCCCAGCTGACCTTTGCCGCCATCTTGCTTCCTTTGCTTACTCGCTCTGGCTATTGGGCTGAGCTGGGACTGTCTTCAAGGTGGGGAAAAAAAAAGGAACCAAGTCTGTTCCAGAGCTGCAGTATGCCAAATGCGCCGTGTTCCTCAACCAAACAGGGCTGGCTTTGTGTTATAAAAGGGAAAAAGTGCGAAGCAGCCGCTGAAAGGGGCTGCTTTGCATTTTTTTTCTGTTTTCTTTTAAACAGCAGAAAGCCAGCTCCACACATCCCAGAACATGGTGCAAAGGGGCGCTTTGGTGCGCTATGGCCCACCAAAATAACCCTTTTAAGCTGATTTGTCCCTTTTTTGTAGCACAAAGCTGGCCCCTGACCAGGCATACATGGTTAGTAGTAGTGGTAGTAGTAGAGAGAGAAAAATTAAGGTCAGCTGGGGCAGCAGAGCACAGGGTAGCAGGTGGCCAAATTGGAATGGGGTTGGGGTGGGGTATAGGCAGTGGAAGGAGTTGAGGTGCCCCTGCGGTGGTAGTGTGGGCAGGCTGCTAAACACCTGAAGTTTGATTATGGGGGCATGCAATGGCTGTAACTTTGGGCATGGGTCATAAGTCCCTATGTTCCACTTTGTTGTAACTTTGAATGGTTGCTGAACAAATGGTCGTAAGTCAAGGGCTACTTGTATCACATTGCTCACTAAAACAGTTGAGACATAGCTGAAATTGTACATCTTTTCCTGTTCTGTAAGCTTGCTTTATATTTGTGAAAATTTAAATAAGGCACTTTTTTCTTTCCCCAAAGTTACGTACGTTAGTGATCATTTTATATTTCATAATAATTATTCCATTGATTTCTTGTTAATTGCACATTGTTGGTTGCGTCACGGAATGTGGGGGTTCGCAATGTATGATACTACTATTAATGCCTATATGTGAGTGTCTTAAGAGAATAGGTTTGATCTAAATGTGGGATGGTGTCTCATTAGTTTTTGAATTTTAAAGAAGCTTCTCCAAGATGTGCATTTTCATCTGTGTGTCAGTGTTTGTGCACAGCATAGATGTACGTAATAAAAAGAAATAGAGGTTTTAGTGGTTTTTCTGACTTTGTGGCTCCTATTAAAGTGGGCGCCCAGACTTGCTTTCTTGTTTGCTACTTTCCACTTATGGATGTTCCATGTTAGTTAATAGTTGGAGACTAGTGTCACAGCCTTTAGATAGTGACGGTGATGGGGGGAGGGGAGAGAGGAACAAAGAGGGCAAGATGGTCAAGGGTTTTGTGTGGGCAAAGGTCAGGGGTGGGAAGGGTGGATATTGCTGGTCAGGATACTGTACATTCACTATGGAAAGACAGGCTGGGGCTGAGTTTTCCTGTGCCTCTCTTTTCCCCATCTTTCCTGGTGGGTTTATGGTTTGTGCTACCTTGTTTGGGAAGGGAAGCATCAAGGCACTCACTCACATCTCTGACGTCAGTCTTCTTTCGGTCCAGTGTCCGTTAAGTCCTGTCATTTCTTCTCCCACTTTCATGCTTTCAGATTAAAAACAAAACAAAACATACGTGTTCTCATGAGGTGGAGCGGTAGCAGATCCAGTTGTGGGTTTTGTGTGGGTGTATGTGTGTGTGTTTTGTAGCATCCTGTATGGGTAGGTTTTTAAATCAGCCTCTCCAGGTCCAGCCTCTGCTTGTTTCCCCAGATAATACCATGGCTTCTTGCATTGCTTCTTCCATCTTTTATGAGACTTTTCAAAGATGCTTTTGACCTGGAGCCACCGTATCCCCATTTCAAAAGAGAGACTGAATTCCACTTCTCCGTAAAAGTTACGCTCAGGAGGGTACGTTAAGGTACCTTGATTTTTTCACACAGCTGGGAAAAATAAGCAGCCTGGATGCTGGGGAAGGCCTCTGGTTGGCTGGCTTCCTCAGGGAGTGGTTTGGTAGAAGCCTGCCTATCATTTTCCTCCCCAGGTTTTAACCACAGTACATCAGTCCCAGCTACCTGCCTTTTGTGGTGGGGTCATTACAAACTTGCTTCATTAAGAAACAAAACACTCAGCCCATAATATGCACTAACTAGGATTGTGGGGAATTTGCTCCCTTGTACTACCCCATCTCTCAACATACTTGCAATACTTTATTTAAATGAAGGATTTTTCCCCCAAACTTCAGCATCCAGAAGAAAGGAGAGTCCAAAAAGGGGGTAACATGGAGCATATTTGCAGGGCTGTGTGTACTCTGCAAAAAAAAAAAACCTAACATAAACCAAGCTCTGAATTTACACGAATTATGAAAATGAGTTCTTGGGCGCTTTTTTTTTGTAATATGGGCAATATGTTACAGGAAAAATTGAGTTAGTGCACCCCATCTAGCCTAGCTGGTCTATATCTTTACAAATCTGTCATCCCAGTGTCAAGGGGCCAGGACTTTTTAGATGGCAGAAGTTAAACAGGACCTGGACTCAAGCTCAAATCTTCAATTGTTACAGCATGATTAACTGCACACAGCCCTGGGGTGTATATTAGTTTGGTCTGAGCAGAAGGAGAGGGTGGGGAGGGTAAGAGGGTTGTCTGAATTTTTAATGGTGCTATATTTGGAAGGGTTGATGGAGGTTACTCTCAGCTCCATGTGTGGAAATTTGAGGCCTCAGGGTATTTCCTGCCCCATGATCAGGCCGGTATCCTGAAGTGGGGTAAAGGCAGAAACTTCTGTTTGTATTTTTAATGGTGTGTGTTGGGGGAGGGGGTGCATAATACTTTTTAAAATACTTGATTGAAATAAACTCTTTTAAAACTTCCTGTTTCTTGATGTTGTGATATATGTATTGAGTGCATGACAAGGCTTAATGCCAAACTGCCTACTGTAAGATCTATTTGCAGAATTACTTCAGATACAACAAATGCTATTTAAAAAAAGAACTTTAAAAACTGTTTCATTATCCAGACTGATAAATGAATGTTAAGGACATTAGACTCAATGTGTATTCTTCTCTCGTAAGGTAAGTCGAACATTTTAGACAGATTTTCATATCTTGTAAACAGAATTAAAAAGTGTACCTGTGGTATAATGATTGAAAATGAAGTTTCATTGTTAAATCATTACATAATATTCAGTTGAGGACAATAAAGAGATTGTTCTTCCCATGCTTTGGCAAAAGTCTGTTTTGAACCCAGGAAATTTTAGGCTTAAGCAAAGAAGTTTGAAAACAAAATAAAAATGCTTGACAGCATTGAGGATAAATTTGATGTTACGATGTTGAACAATAATTTTTTTTAGTGATACATTATTGGTTTTTTTATACCTTGCTTGCAGGGCAACTTAATGTTGGCATATTAGTTCAGCTTTGTTATTATTTTGTCATGAATCCAAAATAAAAGTATAAAAAGCATAAAAATATACATTTATATACCCTTGTTTAGATGCATGAATTAAAAAGAAAATATTTTAAATAAAAATAGGGGCTCAAATACAATATAATGCATAATATGAATATTTATGAGTCTTCGCAATGAAAAAGATTATAGTTTACTTGATACCAATAAGTTATCTAATTCTGCCTTTCCTGGATATTTTAAAGAATTGGTAGAGATGGTCTAGTTTATTCTTGTAAAATTTTAAACAAATCACGTGTACGTATTCACAGTGGAGAAACTTATCATACAAAATGCCTTCGAAAAGAGTTACAGTATCTTTAAACTTTGATAATGAATTGCTTTCTCTGTGAAGCTTAATATTTAGTTTTCTAATATTTATTGGAAAAATATTTAATTTTCTAATCGTGCATTAAACATGTGTTTCAGAGATGCACATTCTATATACAGAGCTTTTTTTCTCATAGAACGCTCAGAACGGAGTTCCGGCACCGTTTTTGGATGGAACTTTGTAGGGGAGGCAAGGCTGGTTGTATGACATGTGTGAGTTCTGGCACCTTTTTCTTTTACAAAAAAAGCACTGGTTATATATCTTTAGTTTCAGTTGAAAAGGGAAAGTAACAATGCAAAACAGATAAAACCAATATATTAAAAGAATTTACTTATTCTGTTGAAAAGGTAAAGGTAAGGTTTCCCCTGTCTAGTCATGTTTGACTAGATCAGGGCTTTTCAACTTTTTCACCCATTGTACCACTTTTAGGATACGGCAACATCCGAGCACCATCAGTCACCTAGCAAGGTGTCAAAAACTTGATGACCAAAAAAAACCAAAAGGAAAAAAGTGATGAAGTTCAGGTAGTCCTCAACTTACAACAGTTCGCTTAGTGACTGTTCAAGGTTACAATGGCACTGGGAAAAGTGCCCCCCAAGCCACAGCTGAGCAAGACATCTGCCTGCCTGCCCGGCAGCGCTCTTCCTCCTGTCCGAGGTTTTCATTGTTGTGAGCATTTCTGTTGAGGATTGGCAGCGGGGGTGGGGTGGGGAAGGTGTTTGGTTTTTATTCCCCTCTGCTGGGTGGTTGCAGCAGGTTTTGGTCACTTCACATGACCCTGGGACACTGACCATCATAAATATGAATCAGTCGCCAAGCATCTGAATGTAACTCGCAAGACCCTGGAGATGCTGCAACATTCTAGCTGATCGGCGCTGCTTCTGGGCTCAGCAGACATGCCGGGATCAGCTTTGAGCTCCAGCTGGAGCCTGGCACTGATCCTGGCGCTTCTGCTGAGCCCTGACAGCCCCGAAGAAGCACTGATCCTGGCGCTTCCGCTGAGCCCCGACAGCCCTGCAGCTTCAGCCGTCTCTTGCTCAGGCTTGTGTGGTGCTGCCACCGGTTCAGCCCATTCCCCTCCCCTGCTACCACTTTTCTAGGATGGTCGCATACCACCTGCCAGGTGCCAGTGTACCACAGGTGGTACCCGTACCACTGGTTGAAAAGCCCTGGTCTAGAGGGAGTGGTGCTCATCTCACTTTTTTTTAGCCAAGGCAGCCAGCGTTGTCCGAAGACACTTCCACGCTTATGTGACCAGCCAAGAACATATGTTGAGGAACCCTGAATACTGTTACCTGCCCACCAAAGTGGTACCTATTTATCTATTCACTTTTGCATGCTTTCAAACTGCTGGGCGAGCAGGAGTTGGGGTAAGTAACGGGAGCTCACTTCAATGTGCAGCACTTGTGTCTCGAACCCAAGCTGTCAGCTTTTTAGCTGACAAGTTGCACCCCCACGTATTCTGTTAGTGCAATAACCCCTGTTCAGTTGACATTTGTAGAATTCTTAAGGACACAGCCAATGCTCGGACTTAACTTTTATATAACTCTTTTCCTTGGCCTCACTTGAGGAAGTAGTTTCAGGTTTTTTTTTGTTTTTGTTTTGTTTTTACTTCACAGCCGAGGACTGCAACATTGTGGCTTTTTGCTTGTTTTATACAAAGTAGCCCCCCTCTACAAAGCCTGTCTGTTTGCCAGCTTAGGTTCACATTGTAGAAACTTTCAGTGTGAGCTGATCCCAACAGATGTAGCAGGAGGTTGGTGCACGAAATGCCTAATTCTGACCCTTTTCCGATCTTGTGTTTATCCTGCCATCCCTCACCAATTCTCTTGGTTCTTCATGCAGGCATATCTAACATTAAATGGATATCCATGTGCTTTCAATGCCTTCGTTGTATTTTGTAAATATTCTAGGGTGCCCCTGAAGTATTGTGGAAAATTGTGGAGAAATGCACAATTTCTAAATGAAAATATTACCCAGAGGCTGTTGGTTATTACCTTGGAATTGTTACTGTTCAAAACCCTCTTATTAATATCGCAGGATGAAGAAAACTGGTCTTTGGTTGTAACATTCTGTCGGATGTTTTCCTTACCAGTATGGGCAATAAAGCCACGCATAGGCCACGATTCGAGGATACAACTCTATAAGCTAGTTTTACTGTATGTAGAAGAGCAGACTGCTTAGCAAAATTCCAGGCACCTATGCTGCCTATTCTCCTCCTTCTCCTTCTTCCCTGTGTCAGCATCACAAGAGTTGCCAAACAGCTTCAGTCTTCACACAGGGGTGAGAGGATACAGGTGTTCTGGAGCTCTGCAGCCACTAGCAAACAGCGGAGCAGCCAAACAAAGGCATGGCTTAAGTGGATGGTCCAAAAGAAAGGAAAAGGAAGCTTAGCGGCCCAGCAAGACGAAGCACAATGTAAAAAGTGTGAGAGGTCAGCCTGGGTGATTTCGTTGGGTGCCACTTTAGCGTAAACATTGGGTCTCATGGGGGAGAGAACAGCAGGTTGAGACTGCAAAAAAAAAATCACTTTCCCAAAAATACAGTAGAGTTCCCACTGCTTAAGGACAGGGTAATGCAACATCTTGGAACTGGGGATGGCCCACCCGATTTTCTGCAAAGAAAATAGCTCCCAGGTGGTTAAAACAAAAAAAAAGTGAATATTACACTGATCTGCCTTCCCCCGGAGTTGTCATGGCTAGAAATGCATGATGACCTGGGTTGCTACTTTTCATGCAGATAATAATAATATAACAACAGCAACAATAATAATAATAACAACAATAACAAGTTGGAAGGGACCTTGGAGGTCATCTAGTCCAACCCCCTGCTCAGGCAGGAAACCCTATACCATTTCAGGCAAATGGCTGTCCAGTCTCTTCTTAAAAACTTCCAGAGTTGGAGCATTTACCACTTCTGGAGGCAGGTTGTTCCACTAGTTAATTGTTCTAACTGTCAGGAAGTTTCTCCTTAGTTCCAGGTTGCTTCTCTCCATGACTAGTTTCCATCCGTTGCTTCTTGTCCTGCTTTCAGGTGCTTTGGAGAATAGCTTGACTCCCTCTTCTTTGTGGCAGCCCCTGAGATATTGGAACGCTGCTATTGTGTCACCCCTCACCCTTCTCTTCGTTAAACTAGACATACCCAATTCCAGCAACCGTTCCCTATATGTTTTAGCCTCCAGTCCCCCAATCATCTTTGTTGCTCTTCTCTGTACCCTTTCTAGAGTCTCAACATCTTTTTTAAATTGTGGTGAACAAAACTGGATGCAGTATTCCAGGTGTGGCCTTACCAAGGCATTGTAAAGTGGTATTAGTACTTCACTGTTTACAAAATAGTGAAAGTGAACCCATATGATGTGTGTCAAAAAGGTGACGTGCGCACAACATTTTGAGTGACACGTCAGGGTTCACCAACACCCTACAACTCTTCTCGAAAGTATACTCTGTTCTCAAGTGGCTGGGAAATTCTTGTTAAAAGTTCTAAGACTGACACTAAGCCTCACATTGGGCAAAATGAAGGAAGTCAGAATTACACAGATTTCAGCAAGGTGTCTTTAAATGCTAGTTTGGGGGATGTTTTGGAGGGGGATGGGGTTAAATAATTACAAGAGGATATTCTCACCCTCCTTAATAGTTATTTAAAGTGGAGCTTTTGGAATATTTTAAATGTTTTTTCCCCAGAGATCTCCCTATTTGGGCTGGATTGCTGCCAACAGGCTCACCTGGTGCTGTAAACTTACTTACATCTGTGGGTTTTTTTTCTCTTCCTCTCCCTCACTTCCCTGCAATCTCTCACATCTGCTGAAATACACTATTCTATCATTGAAGGGCTGAGCTACAATTCCCCCCCCCCCAGGATTTAAGAGTGAGAATGAAAGTAATTTTTCTTCCAAATGCCTTCTGTCCCCATACCACATAAACATAAAGGCAAACAAATGGGGTAGAATGTCTGAATGTCTACAGACATTCTCAATCCTCCAGGCTTTTTGGATAAGGTGAAACGTTTTCAAAGAAAAAAAACCCTGAGGAAGTCCAGTTGTCTTTTTTTTAAAAAAGCACCTTTGGGACCATCAGTCCTGTCCCGCTTCTGTGACACCAACATAGTCTTGTCATTGTGGTCCTCTGAAAGGTCAGGAGGCCAAACGTACCCCTGAAGATCTTTCTTATTCTTGCTTCAGAGGGTCACAGGAGACCAAAGAGGGAGAAACTGGTGTATGTCCACAAGGTCTCGATTTTTCAATCCACAATGTAGCCGCCTTGTCGACCTTTCTTTCGAGGGAATAGAGCTGACTGCGGTAACGGGCCTGGAGGTCTATTACATCTTCCCTCCCCAGAGTAAAGAGGACGGCTTGTCCAAGAGCGGCATCATTGCTTTGACTGATCCAAGAACGCTTCTGTGCTGCTGTGACTATAGCAGATTTTTTTTTTTAAAAAAATGGCCTTTTCGCATCAGAGTCTGCTTAAACTAAACTGATTAAAACAGTCTTGTTGGCGGATTCCTTTGTCCATCTCCATAAAATGCTGGAAAAAGCTAAAGGTAAAGGTTCCCCCACACATGCGTGCTAGTCGTTTCCGACTCTAGGGGACAGTGCTCATCTCCGTTTCAAAGCCGAAGTGCCAGCATTTGTCCGAGGACGTCTCCATGGTCATGTGGCCGGCATGACTAGATGCCAAAGGCACACGGAACGTTGTTACCTTCCCACCGGAGTGGTCCCTATTTTTCTACTTGCATTTTTTACGTGTTTTAGAACTGCTAGGTTGGCAGAAGCTGGGACGAGTAACAGGCACTCACTCTGTTATGCGGCACTCGGGATTTGACCCGCTAAACTGCCGACCATCTGATCGACAAGCTCAGCATCCTAACATACTGAGCCACCGCGTCCCTTCCGCAGAGTAAAGAGGACTTCCAAGAGCGGCATCATTGCTTTGACTGACCCAAGAACGCTTCTGCGCTGCTGTGACTATAGCAGATTTTTTTTTTAAAAAAATGGCCTTTTCACATCATAGTCTACTTAAACTAAACTGATTAAAACAGTCTTGTTGGCGGATTCTTTTGTCCGTCTCCATGAAATGCTGGAAAAAGCTACTGTTAACTTAAATCAGGTGGCCTCAGCAGATGACAACACCTGGCTGCCCTCCCTAGCTTAGAAGACTCTGAGGGAATCATCACAGTTAGAGTGAAATGGTTCCATGCAGGGGTCCCCCAACCCACCCACCCCCCAGTCCGTGGACTGGCACTGGTCTGTGGCATGCCAAAAAATGGGCTGTGCAAACAAGTGAAGCCCCATTTGCAGGATGTAGGCAGCACGTGACACCCCACCCACTCCGGTCCATGGAAAAACCTCTCTCCGCTGAATGGGGGTCCCTGGTGCTCAAAAGGTTGGGGAGTGCTGCTCCCATGAACTAATATGGCCATTAGGTGGCACTGTAGAACCACAAAACGAACAGGGCAGGATTTTGCTGCATCTTTTGACTATGTCCTGCTCCAAAGATTATATAGGCTGCTTGTCTAAACTTTTTTTTTAAATCACCATTTAAAGGATACTGATTGGATTCATTTTAGTCGCTTTACATAAAAAAAAGCCAATGAAAATTACACCAAACCACATTCTTGGGGTTGAGCTCAACTCGGGAGAGCTTCCCTTCTCTAAAGTGAATTTTGAATATACCTCATGTCACTTGTGCCTAAAATGAAACAAAGATATAAAACAAAAAATTTAAAAAATATTACTTTACCCGTAATGTGCACTTTTATCTAGCGCAATTATCCTGCTTTAGGGTGTTTCAAAAAGGGACGGGGTGGCTCAGTGGGTTAGGACGCTGAGCTTGTCGATCAGAAGGTCGGCAGTTTGGCGGGTCGAATCCCGAGTGCCACGTAACAGAGTGAGCACCTGTTTCACGTCCCAGCTTCTGCCAACCTAGCAATTCGAAAGCACGTCAAAATGCAAGTAGAAAAATAGGAACCACTATGGTGGGAAGGTAACAGCATTCCATGCGCCTTTGGCGTCTAGTCATGCCGGCCACATGACCACGGAGACGTCCTCGGACATGCGCTGGCTCTTCGGCTTTGAAACAGAGATGAACACCGGCCCCTAGAGTCGGAAATGACTAGCACGCACGTGCAGGGGAACCTTTACCTTTACCTTTAGGGTCTTTTATGAGAACAGCATGCAGTCTTGGTCCTCCTCTTGGGATCTTTGTGACTGGAGAGTGAACAGATGGAGTTCTCAGCTCAAACGGAGAAGTGCTGTATGCAGCGGTATATTTCCCCATATCGCAGATTAGCATCAGGGAAATAAAATAGGGTTTCCTAGTACAAGTAGTCCTCTACTTACAACAGTTTGCTTAGTGGCCTTTCAAAGTTAACACTGGCAATGGAAAAAAGCAACCTATGACCGTTTTTCACACTTAGCAACCATTGCAGCATCCCCAGGGTTAGATGATAAAATTCAGACACTTGGCAACCCACTCGTATTTAGGAGGGTTGCAGCATCTGTGATCGCCTTTTGCGGCCTTCTGACAAGCAGCAATCAATGGGGAAGTCAGATTCACGTGACAACCGTGTTACAACTTAACAATTTCAGGGGTTCTCTTAGCAAGCGTGGCCAGAAAGGTGGCGAAGTGGGGCAAAATTCGTGGAAGCGTCTCGCTTAGGAGCAGAAATTTTGGGCTTGATTGTGGTCGCGAGTCAAGGACCCACCTGTACTTCTGAGATCCATCCGCTCATGTGCCTGGACGCTGGCTTCTCTACAGGTGGAACGTCATTTCCCTGTACAGTTCACTTGCGCAACTGATGGACAATGTGTCCTGTGAGAGAACTGTTGGGTTTCACAGAGGTGGAAGACTTGTAGTCATGCTGTCCTGGGATCGGAAGAAGGTAAAACAACAAAAGTGGAAGGTGGCAAACTCACAAGCATTGACTGATTGTGTGCTGCTGTGCTAAGTCAATGTCATTTCTTAGCAGCCACATAAAGTCAGCTTCAACTTGTCTTACTTCCGACACATTTTGTAAAAACCTGTCTCCCTGGGAGATGTCATTCATGCTAGGAAAGGTAGACGGGATGAGTAGAGGACACCCAGCAGTAAGGTGCATGGTCTCACTTGCAGTGGTGTTGTCACCATTGGAAGACCTAAAGAAGCAGGTTGAGGACAGATCCACCTGGAGGAAAATCTATGTGGTCTCTAAGAGCTGGTAAGCTCATGACTATCTGCCATCATAAAATGGGAGACTGGCATATTGTGAGGGAAGACAGATTACTACAATTAGTTCAGAAGATAAAAAGGTAACAAGAACATGCTTATTGTATAGTATTATATTAATTAGCATCTTAATTATTTCTTTTAGCCTGTGCAAGCAATGTAAGTTTCACAGGAGGATTAATATTTTGAACTGAATAAGGATTCAAGTAAAAATGTACAAATTGCTAAAATACTGTCTGTTTTACAGTCTATGTCAGGGGTAGGCAACCTCGGCTCTTTTATGACTTGTGGACTTCAACTCATAGCTGACTCAGGAATTCTGGGAGTTGAAGTCCACGAGTCATAAAAGAGCCGAGGTTGCCTACCCCTGGTCTATGTTAATATGAATGCCAAGCATTTTTTCTACAGATTTTAAAAATGTGTTCATAATATCCTATAACATAAAGAGGCTGTATTATGCATCTTACCTGGGAATACTGATGTTAATCTTGCTTAGGAACCAGCTATTTTAAAGAAGTTGTCTGTGGATGCGCTGGATAAATGTTCCTGGTTGCAAGCTTTAAAAATGCAACTTCCTTCTGATGTAATTTCTTACGAAATGTACTCAGTCTTTTGGCTGGCAACCTTTTTATCATGTATTTATGTTTTGCTTTGTTGCATTCTCTTTGCATTTTTATTTATACATCCTTGGCCACCTAATGAGAAGGAAGGATTCACTGGAGAAGTGCCTAATGCTGGGAAAGGTTGAGGGCAAGAGAAGAAGGGGACGACAGAGAATGAGGTGGCTGGATGGAGTCACTGAAGCAGTAGGCGTGAGCTTAAATGGACTCCAGCAGAATTGTAGAGGACAGGAAGGCCTGGAGGAACGTTGTCCATGGGGTCGCGATGGGTCGGACACGACTTCGCAACTAACAACAACAACAAAGAATTTATCTCACGCTTTTGGTGAATGCTTATTGTGGAGCTTAGTGGCAGAGAGACATTAGGGATACCCAGCCAATCCAGCCCAGACAGTATGAGCTAAATTCTTCTACCTACTGAAGCATAAACTAACAAAATGGATTTGCATGTCAAAGTAATAATAGTTTCCATCTTGAAAACGTAAGTTCAGGAAGACATGGATGACAACTCAGTCTGACAAAGTCAGAAGTAAACGGGCTGAAATTTGAATGCAATAACAAGGGAGATGTCAACACTTCCTCCTGCCTTAAAGTGATAGGCCCTTGGTGTAGTATTTGAGTGTTTCTCAACCTTATGAGATTCCCCATGCTGGCTGGGGAATTCTGAGAGCTGAAATCCACACTTCTTCCAGTTAACAAGGTTGAGAAACACTGGCATATTGTGTTATATCAGCAGCAGAAAGAAGCATAAACACTGACGTTCACTTTGCCCATTTGCATTTTGTTTTTTGCAGTTGTCCATATTTTTTTCTCTTTTCTCATGTTTGCAGTAAACAGAGCTTATTGGTACATTTGATTTTGAATCACTGTCCACAAAAGATCTCATTTCGGTACTGGTTGGTACTTCCTTCGGGAGAGAAAGAGAAAGATCCTTCTCATTTCCTAATTACAGCGAAGAAATGTTTAAAGGAGTTGGCAAACAGTTCCTCCTTTTTACTGCTAAGTGACTGTGCTAGTGATTTTTTTGAAGAAAAATTTAGAAATTGTGCTGTCACAAATGTATCTGATTAAGCAGACAGCCTTATCTCATGTCCTTTTGGATCCAAGACCACTCAGATTGATTATAACCTGACACCTGGCATATGGATAATATACTGTAAGTGGTTTAATAAACGCCCTTCTTTGTGTCTTTCTGAGAACACAACTGTAGCTCATGATTGAAGCTAGGAGCAGGGGAACATTAAAATAAGGTTAGCAGGAAGTAGAATGATGTCCACAGACAGAAATGAGGTTGGAGACCATGAAATAGGGTTAAATAGGATAGCTGGATTAAAGCTTTTCAGTTTTGGAATTAAATAATGGATGAAAGGACATATTGGCCAAAACTGCATTTAGACAGATGGAGGCAAGGCCCTGAAAGTTGAGAAATGTCCTACTCCCAGCCCAAATAAAATAGTTTTAATGGGAAATATTGCTGCTTCTCTAATTGGAATTTTTTTTCTTGTCACAGAGGATGCTGCAGGCAAGTAAAGTCTCTTCTTTTAGATCATGGGTGGGGAACTATGGCCCTTTTATGGCCTGTGGACTTCAACTCCCAGAATTCCTGAGCCAGCACAGCTGACTTAGGAATTCTGGATGTTGAAGTCCACAAGTCATAAAGGGGCCATAATTCCCCACCTCTGTTTTAGACAATGTGGACATTTTTCAGAATGACCCTGGAATGAGATCTCACTGAACGGGAGGCTTGGAAATCTGGCCTGGACAAGAGAAATGAGATTTGCATTTTGTGTTAAGGTACTGGCCTCCTCAGGATCATGATAAAGGACTCACTCTGTAGCCTGTTGTGTCTTTATTAAATTATAGTCAGCCACATTTCATCAACTCTTCAAGGTCGCCAAAGATAAAACTCAACAAGATCACAGAAAACACCAATAGTATAAATATAGAAACAAATATGAATGTGGACATTACCCCATTTCTGAGAATGGAGAAGCTCCAGAAGTCCCCAAATTTCCATGTTAGTGAATTAGTCACAGGATATTTATATTGCTTCAGTAATTTACACTGGTGGATTTACATTTATTTATTTATTTATTTTATATATCGCCCTATTCCCGAAGGACTCAGGGTGGTTTACAGGGCGAATTAAACAATACGAATAAATACAATTAAAATAGAATTAAATTAAGACTAGCCCACAATTAAAACAAATTAAAATTTAAAGTTAAATTAAAACCCCCTCAGTCCAGGCCAGAAAGATCAAATAACCAAGTTTTCAGGTCCCGGCGAAACAAGCAAAGGTCCGGGGCAGTCCGAAGTTCCACCGGCAGTTCATTCCATAGGGCAGGCGCACCCACAGAGAATGCCCTCCCCCTTGGAATCACTCGCCGGCATTCCCTAACTGGCAGAACCCTAAGGAGGCCCTCCCTGTGGGAGCGCACAGGACGATGGGAGGCTGATGCTGGCAGCAGGTGCTCCCTGAGATAATCTGGACCCATGCCATGCCAGATGATGACTAAACTCCTCAGCCCGCCCCTGTAAGGGCTCCTCCCTTGCCTCCTGATTAAGGAGGGAGCGAGTCACCCTAAACAGGGCGCCCGGGCAATTATCTGTGGACGCGATGAGGGCAGCAAAGTAATTAGACTTCGCCATCCTCATCGCCGCATGATAAGACCTTATAAAGGATCTTAGTCGCAATCAGTCAGATTCAGACCGGTTGGATCTCCAACAGCTCTCTAGACCCCGTCTCCGATGCTTCATCTCCTGGAGCTCCACAGAAAACCATGGGGCCCAGCGGGATCTGCGCCGGGACAGGGGTCACAAGGGTACAACATGGTCAAGCGCCTTAGTAGCAGCCCTTTCCCAGGCATCCACCAAGGCATCGGCCGGGCTCTGAGTGAGTCAGACATGTCACAACAGCTGATGCTAGTGAATTTGTCAAGTTCAAAAAGCTAAGCAAAAGCCAATCTAGTCAGTATCTGGATGAAAGGCCAGGAGGAGGAGGTCCAGGGCTGAAGGCTGTGGACTTCAACTGAAAAGGACCTTTATTTTATGGCACTGTTTCTCAACCTTGGCAACATTAAGATGCATGGAATTCAACTCCCAGAATTCCCTAACCATGCTGCCTGGGGAATTCTGGGACATGAAGTCCATACATCTTATTGTCACCATGGTTGAGAAACATTGCTTTACATACTAAGTAATCTACTGCAACATTAATAGTCTAGTAGACCCTTGTACCCATTTAATTTGATTTAACCCCTTTTTAGTAAAAAGAAAACTAGAAATAAAATGGAAGAATTCCAAATCTAGGTTCAGGAAGCAAGTTTTGTAGGATTTAAGAGTTCAAAAGTTGGCATTGACTGGGCTGCCCTGTGTGTCAGCTCCAGCTGACAAGATCCCAGTAAGACAATTTACTTGCTCTCCAACTGCTCCTTTGAGATCTGGATTGAAAAGCCAGATAAGAACTATGAAGTTGACTTCAAGTGGGGGTTTCATGAAATACTTCTTGCAACTTGAAAGACAAACTGCCAATGGAGTTTCTTCCGAGGAGCATGTATCAACCATGTGTTGGTGGTGTAAATCCAAAGGCACTGACTGACTTACCACATGGAGGATGTTTTTTTATGAATGTGTTAGACTAGAGAATTCAGGATTTATTCTGAATTGTACTCTTTGTCTACCTGATCTTTGTCTAGAAATTGCAAATCTTGGGTCCCTTTCTTCTGCTCTTCTTCCCACATCCACAGAACCCATGCTCTTTCATCTGGTTGGGTGTAGTTAGCTAAGTAAAGGCTTTGTCTATCCTACCCGTATTTCCTGTAGATATATGCTTGTTAGTCACAAAACCTGCGTCACTAATCCTTGCTCAGATTTGGATTCCCATTCTCAGGAACACATACAGTACTTCAACAAAGCCAACAGAAGGAACCTCAAATTACTCCTGTTTCCCGCCCCCCCCCTCAGTATAGTTTAAAAACCTCAGTTGCGTCTTCTGTCCCTGTGACCCTGAATTTGTCTTATCATCAAGAGAGGGGGACACAGCGCTGTCCTCCTCTCTTCCACATTACTAAAATATTCCTCTACATGTTGCCATGGTCCTGCTACAATCCCATGGTGGGTCAACTTCCTTTCACTTTATTTTTCAAGGGCGTGTTCACATTAATGTACCAGATTTGATAGGTTTACCGGATGAAACCCCTGAGATGAGAAAGTTGGCTGTACTTTTGGAGCGAAAACAACCTATTAGCAGTCTCAAATTATTTATCTATCCACCCACTTTTTGTTAACCTGTCACAAATTGCACAGGTGAGGACACAATTGTACTCACAAGAGTCAGAACAATATATCATAATACGATCAAAACGTCATATAGCCACTGCAAAGGCTGGGTTTTGGTATTGTTGATATTATTTCCAGAACATGTTTTCCTGAATATGAAAACGTTCATGGAATTTTTTACAACCTCCTCACCTTTTTAATTATAGTAAGAATATTCAAATCAGCCTTATCCATGTCCATTCTAGAATCATTGTGACTGGCAACGGAGGATCTGTTGCAAAAGGGGATTTTCACCATCATAATGAGGTTGGTTGTTGGGGTGTAAACAATATCTACCATAGGTAAAGGTTCCCCCACACATGCGTGCTAGTCGTTTCCGACTCTAGGGGCCGGTGCTCATCTCTGTTTCAAAGCCGAAGAGCCAGCGCTTGTCCGAGGACGTCTCCGTGGTCATGTGGCTGGCATGACTAGACGCCAAAGGCGCACGGAACGCTGTTACCTTCCCACCATAGTGGTCCCTATTTTTCTACTTGCATTTTTACGTGCTTTCGAACTGCTAGGTTGGCAGAAGCTGGGATGAGTAACAGGCGCTCACTCTGTTACGTGACACTCGGGATTCGACCTGCCAAACTGCCGACCTTCTGATTGACAAGCTCAGCGTCCTAACCCACTGAGCCACTGCGTCCCTATATCTACCATAGGTACAGGTTAACTTGCTTTCACAAGACATAAAATTCCTCATGGCTGCATAGAAAAGTCAGAAAAAAGGAAGCAAGATCCAATGGTTTTGATACAGTTGCCTCTGCTTTGTTTTAAAGCAAAAATATTTCTGTAGTGTCCTTTTTGAAAATATATTGTTGTTTTACTAAGCCGAACTTCAGAGTTTTTCCTTAGATATTCACTTCCAGCCGTGATTACAGTTATAGAGTTCTGATACTCGTAATTCCATAGCGAGTCTCTTAACATCTCCCTGTCTGATTCTTTTTGCTGTTGGCCCATCACAAGTCTTGGGGAAAAAAATTGGACTTGAGTTACGGGATGCCAGGATTCAGTTTGCAGCATTGGTTATTATAATAATCTGCTTGTGAAGACATTTATGGGCAGGATATGTGCTCGGCTGAACCCAGCATACCTCTGAGATTGAACAATTAAAACTGTGAAAGAGGAAGAGGGATGTGAATACCCAAGATGATCTGAACATGGGTATAGCTGGGTATGCCAACATCTCAGAATGACCTTCACTTCTGAATAGGCTTCCTTATTGGGTCTCCTTAATTCTTCCTTTGGATATTGTTGCATAGGCACAGGATTCGGGGTCTGTATCATAAAGGCTTGTTGGTCTGATTTTCAATGTATTGTGGTTAATTGCAGCATAAAAAACTTCATCAGGGGTTTCCTGTATGGGAGAGTTTAAGAACTGCAGAGGAGAAAAGAAAGAAATTGAGAATGCAGTGTTTCTGTTAATGTTTCAACAGAAGCCTTTAAGTATGCTCTAAAAAACGTTAAGTGTGGGCTCTCCTGAACAGCTAACTAATCCTGGGGTATCCATACTTAACCAACAGCCAGTTAGGTCTAGTGGTTAAGGCATTGGACTAGAAAGCAAGAGACTCTGAGTTCAAGTCCCACCTGACCATGAAAACCAGTTGGGTGACCTTGGGCCAGTCACTCCCTCTCAGCCCAGACACTCTTATGTTCTTTGGTGTCCCCATATACCAAATCATATCATGTCAAACGTTTTGTCACTTGTCTTCATGTTCTTCCAATAGAAACCTAAGGCTGGCTTGGCTATTCAAAGTAGACAACAATTTAAAATATTATGAATCAACAATATTCATTCAATGTTCATTGAGAGCCTGTTTGGTGTGGTAGTTGGGATGCTGGTGTATATATGCATGTATGTATGTATATGTCTCTGTGTGTGTGTGTGTGAGAGTGTGTGTGTATATGTGTAATTATACACACACACACACACACACAATTTCTTTCAAGAGCCTTATTGATAGCTAATTTTCTCAAAATGCTATATGCAGAACTCTTGATCACATGGTTTCTTCCAGTTATCATCCTAATTATATAATCTGGAGTTATACAGGAACTCATTATGATTTCATCTTACAAAGGAAAGTGTAGAAAGCAGAAGTGGCCACACGCTTTGTTCTGCGTTAGTAAATTTAATTGCACATTCTCATCACTAGGCAGAATTTTACCCCCCAAAATAATGAATGTTTGGAAACATCATTAAAAAAAAACTTCCAGGGTTGAGCTCATTAGAACTTTTGCTGATTAGTCATGTACCTTGAGGTGACTTGGATATTGAAAACCATTATTTGGTGATGTGTTGGAGAAGCAGATATGGAAATTAGGTATGTCTTTCAGTAGCCATTTTTGGCCCTGTGATTGATTAAATGCCATCAACTCTTAGTCAGCACATTAATAGACCTTTTCCAGGATCTGTCCCTAACTTGATCCTTCAGATCCGCCCTCACCATGGTGCACCACCGCTGTTGCAGTTCATCCAAAGTGCTGATAGAGATCATTTTCTCTTTTCTTCCACTTTTCCCAGGACTTCTCAGTAAAGTTGGTTTTTTGCATAATATGTTCCAAACATGACAGTTTGAACATGATTATTTTCTGATTTAAGGCTCTGGATTGAATACTACTACTACTACTACTACTACTAATAATAATAATAATAATAATAATAATAATAATAGTAATAATAATAATAATGGACCTTGGAGGTCATCTAGTCCAACCCCCTGCTCAGACAGGAAACCCTATACCATTTTGGACAAATGCCTGTCCAGTCCCTTCTTAAAAACTTCCAGTGTTGGAACATTCACAGCTTCTGGAGGGAGGTTGTTCCACTGATTAATCATTCTAACTGTCAGGAAGTTTCTCCTTAGTTCCAGGTTGCTTCTCTTCTTGATTAGTTTCCATCCATTGCTTCTTGTCCTGCCTTCAGGCGCTTTGGAGAAGAGCTTGACTGCCTCTTCTTTGTGGCAGCCCCTGAGATACTGGAACACTGCTATCATGTCCCCCCTCGTCCTTCTCTTCATTAAACTAGACATACCCAATTCCAGCAGCCGTTCCTTATATATTTTAGCCTCCAGTTCCCCAATCATCTTTGTTGCTCTTCTCTGTACTCTTTCTAGAGCCTCAACATCTTTTTTACATCGTGGTGACCAAAACTGGATTCAGTATTCCAAGTGTGGCCTTACCAAGGCATTGTAAAGTGGTATAATCTTTTTGTTTTGTTTTGTTTTTTGGGCTGACCTTAATATCTTCAAGAGACTTCTTCAACTCCAACTTTTGACCAAAGTTGAGAAGCATCAATTCCCTTCCTATTTCTTCAAAGTCCAAAATTTACTTCCATAGAATATCAAAGAAAAACATTGCCTGCACAATACTAGACACATCAAGGACCAGAATAACATTTTTCTAAGGCTTTCGTCGCTCCCCTTCCAAGTGCTGGTCTGTGGCATATTTTTTGACTGCTGGTTTCTTTATTGCTAATAGTTGATTCTAAAAGGCAGAAGCTATCCACCACTTCAGTATATGTCTTGCAAATCTTAAGTCTCTCTGCTGTGCCTATTGCCATTAGTTTGCTTTTCTTTATATTTAATCGTGCTTTCGTTTTTTTCCCCACCGTACTCCTTGCCTTTCATTATTACAGCTTGCAGAGCATTTGCATTCTCAGCTACCGGAAATAAGGTTGCCAGCATAGCACAGGTTATTGATGTTTCTTCTTCTAGTTTTAAAAACATCTTCTTCCAATCCAACCTCCTTCAATGTTTATTCAGCACATAGGTTTAATAAATAAGGAGACAGTGTACAGCCTTGTCTCATTCCTTTGCTGGCATTCAAACTTACCTCGAAAACTTGCACAGTGCTTGTGATCAGTTAGGATAGGAGTCCCCAACCCCTGGGTCATAGCCCACTACTGGGCCGTGAGCTGGCGCACGAACATGCCTGTGCAGCTTGACTTGCACGAGCGGTGAGCCAACACATGTGTGCAGCTCGACTTGTAGTCGGGCTGCATGTACATGTGCGTGTGGGCCAGCCCGCCGCTCATGCAGCCCGGTTCCCTTCTCCCCATCCCCAGCTGGGTCGTCAAGCTGCAAAGGTTGGGGAGTGCCAATTTAGGAGACCCAGTAAAAGTATTGGCCTAATTATGAAATGCGAAGGTTTTCTTAAGGCCGAAATACTTTCCTTTGCCTTTTGTGCACCCTTATTTTAAAAATGAAAATTAGCCCTGCCCTGTTGATTTACGACTGACAGATTCATGGACGACATGTTGACAATAATGTTTCTTACCATCTTAGGTGGTACATTGCTTTCTTCGGTAACAGCGTCTGTAAGTTAAAGAGATCTTGTGAAAAAATCCTTCTTTGGCCTATTTTAAATGAGAAATGCTGGCTTATTTGCTACACCCAAGCTCCTGGTCTTAACTCTTTTGGCTGCATATATTCTGCAGTAGGAGAATTCTGCAATCAAGCATTTACATTTTACATTGATTTCTGTACTCCGCAGAAATGCAGTGAATTTTCCACGCCATTCTGTTCCCAACCTTTCTTACCTCCCACAACCTGAAAAGTGGACCAAACCCACATTACAGGCAATTCGGTATCAAAATATAGGTGATCCTCAACTTCCAACAGTTCATTTAGTGATGGTTCAAAGTTATAACGGCACTAAAAAAAAGTGACTATGACCGTTGTGCACACTTAATGACCACTGTAACATCCCCATGGTCATGTGGTCAAAATTGGGTTGCTGGGCAACTGGCATGTATTTATGACAGTTGTGGCGACCTGGGGGGAGTCACGTGATCCCCTTTTGCGACTTTCTGATAAGCAAAGTCGATGGGGAAGCCAAATTCATTTAACAACTGTGTTACTATCCTAACAACTGTGGTGATTCACTTAGCAACTGTGACAAGAAAGATCGTAAATCGGGACAAAACACACTTAACAAATTTTAGGCTCAATTGTGACTATAAGTTCAGGGCCACCCGTACTGATTCTCCCCAAAAATGTTTGGTAAGGGAATGCCTTCGATTTTCTTTTACAGCGATTTAAAGTATTTGTAATATTTGTAGACCAATCCAAACTATAACAGCAAACAGTAGTTGCAAAATAGAATAATTAAATGATAATAGCAATAATGTTAAACTACCTGGGAGGGTTATCTGCACAAACTTTCTTCCCAAATCAAGTCAGTTTGGAGCCATTTCTACTTCTGGTCCCAAGCTTTTCCAAAGAGGCCAAATGGAATTGTCCATATGTATTCTGCAACCTATTTCCTTGCTGTTATAAGGACTAGAATCTTATTTCATTTTTAAATTCGTCTTTCTCACACAAACTACACTTTGGACAGGTAGTCCTCGACTTACAACAGTTCATTTAGTGATGGTTCAAAGTTATAATGGCACTAAAAAAAGTGACTTATGATCATTTTTCACACTTATTTTATTTATTTATTTTATTTTATTACATTTATATACCGCCCTTTCCCGAAGGACTCAGGGCGGTTTACAGGGTGATTAAAAAACAAAGATACAAAAGTTAAAAACAAATTTAAAAAATTATATTCGTCCCTGCATAAATAAAACCCCAGTTAAAATTAAAATTAATTCTCAGCCTGGGCCAGAGAGCTCGAAGAGCCAGGTCTTCATGTCCCGGCGGAATGAACGGAGGTCGGGGGCAGTCCTCAGCTCCACTGGCAGCTGGTTCCAGAGGGCAGGCGCACCCACTGAGAAGGCCCTATCCCTGGGTGTCGTCCGCCGGCAATCTCTTACCGGTGGCACCCTGAGAAGACCCTCCCTGTGGGAGCGCACTGGACGAAGGGAGCTTGATGCCGGCAGCAGGTGTTCCCTCAGATATCCCGGACCCAAGCCATTTAGGACCATTGCAGCATCCCCATGGTCATGTGTGATCAGAATTCGGATGCTTGGCAACCGGTTCATACTTATGACAGTTGCAGTGTCCCAGGGTCATGTGATCACCTTTTGTGACCTTCTGACAAGCAAAGTCAATGGGGAAGCCAGATTCACTTAACAACCGTGTGACTAACTTAACAGCTGCAGTGATTCACTTAACAACAGCGGCAGGAAAGGTCATAAAACGGGGCAAAATTCACTTAACAAATGTTTCATTTAGCAATGGAAATTTGGGGCTCAGTTGTGGTCGTAAATTGAGGACTAGCTGTAGTATGAATAGGTTTTTAATCAAATGAGACTCTTAAGCAACCAGAGTTAAGTGTAGCCTTAATCTCTGCTGCTGTTTAAAGCAATCCCTATCCAAGGGAATCCTTGGTGCTCCTTTTGCTGGCACTGATGCTGTTACCTAATCTGGATAATGAAATGCCTGCCAGAAAACAACCAAGCTCATTTCAAACCTGAGCTACAAATATTCTCCTCTACCAACCCATATTGCTTACCTTTTCTTCTTTTTCTGTATAAAATGAGGATTAGTACCAGCAGGAGGACAGCCAGAAGGAAAAGGAATACAGCAGTACTTGTCCATAGAGTTATTAAGGATGCAGCTGTAAAGCCACAGACATCTTGATTAGAAGGCTAATAATGCTATCTAAGAAATGCATAGTTGTCAATGAATGACTACCTATTGTGATCTTTTCACCAGTCCAGTCCACCCATTTGTTCATCTTCCTCAACTTCTTAACAGCCCCTTAAAGATTCCAGGCAAATAGCGAGGAAAACAATGGTGGCCTTTTCCAGTTTATTCAGTTTATTTATATCCTGCTTTTATTTTGTACAATTCAAGGCAGAGTACACTGTTAAATAGCGGGTTCTTTGGTGCAGGAATGACGATGTGAAGCTGAGTACAGGATAACTCATTGTTTATTCTATGCTGGAACTGTACTGAGGCTAGAGGCTGCAACCAGCCTCAATATATAGTCTAGCCCCTAGGTGGCAGCCAATAGGTTTGAATCAACCATTGCCACCTGGGGATAGCCAATTGCAGCACAGGAGACTGGTAGTCTGGGTTGCTGGAGAGCCGTTAGCTGCTCTAGCAACCCACGTGGTGTATCACAAGAGCCCAATACATAACATACACATTGCTGCTTCTTCCCATTTTCCCATAAGAACAATCCCAAGAAGTGGGTTGTGTTAAGACAGATGGACTGGCCCAAAGTTACCTAGTTGGCTTCTGTAGCTAAAGAATTAGAACTCATAACCAGTTTAGCTTCTAATCCACCATCTTAACCACTGCAACAAAATAACATTTGAACTTCTCCACTCATCAGCTCATTACCATCAACCATCTACTGGGAAGAATACTAGAACGGCCTGTTGGTTTTGAAATCCATTTTATTCTACTTTACAGACAATGCAACTTTTAACAATTTATGCAAGTTGCACAGCTGTGTTTTTCTTGATGTGGGGTTGAATTGTGGAGTCCTAGGTGCTCTCTGAGCTTGGTTGTTTGATTCAAGATAAGGATTATGAATTCTATTCTATTCTATTCTATTCTGTTCTGTTCTGTTCTGTTCTGTTCTGTTCTGTTCTGTTCTGTTCTGTTCTATTCCAGAACACATCCTTTCCATCAGCCAACACTGAGATAAGCAGGGATTAACCCCAGACAAACAAACAAGCAAAGCAGAAAACAATACCCTAATAAAAAAAACTATTAAGAAGAAAACCACACACCCACCAAAATAGGCAGGGCAAGCTACTGAAGCAATCATTACACGTACTCATGCTGATGATGTTACCTATAGAAGTTGGGATAATGTGACATCTAAACAACCAGCCTCAGAGGACTCCGAGGATTCCATTTATGTTTCTTTCTGCATTATTTTTCAACTAGATAGACTTTTTTCTGCTCTTGGCACTCTTTCATGACTGGAGGTCCATCTGAAGCTGGTCATGTGATCAACTTCAGGGGTCCGGTAGAGCCTGCACCTAAAGCTACTGCAGGTCCTACTGCGACCAAATCCCTTCTCCTTCACCCTCCCTGCAAAATTCACACCTCCACCTCTACCACTAAGAGCCTTGGTGGAGCAGTGGGCTAATGCCTCCTTAAGTAACACCAGCTGCCTGCAATTAGTGCAGGTTCGCATCCCACCAGGCTCAAGGTTGACTCAGCCTTCCATCCTTCCGAGGTAGGTAAAATGAGGACCCAGATTGTTGGGGGCAATAAGCTGACTTTGTAATAATGCCACTTGGGGTGTGTGTGAAAGCCTTAATAAGCAGGCATATACATAGAATGAAGGCTACTGCTAAGCTTGTAAGCCGCCCTGAGTCTTCGGAGAAGGGCGGGATATAAATGGAATTAAAATAAAATAAATAAATAAATAAATAAATAAATAAATAAATTTTCTTGAGAGCATTTTCTTGTCATTGGTAAAATAATTTGAGCAGGTGCTGTCAAGGGATGACTCCTCCTCCTCCTCCTCTTCCACCACCACCATAATTATTATTATTATGATCATTAACTAGACCTTCTCATTTTAGGTTCACCCAAGCAATCGTTGCAAGTGGCTCACTATTTCATTAATAGCCTATCATACGTACAATTTTTATGATCTGTTATAATCTGGTGATGGAATAACTCAGCAATGCAGATAAGCCTCTGGTCTTTGTCTACTCCAGGGGTAGGCAACCTCGGCTCTTTTATGACTCATGGACTTCAACTCCCAGAATTCCTGAGTCAGCATAGCTGACTCAGGAATTCTGGGAGTTGAAGTCCATGAGTCATAAAAGAGCCGAGGTTGCCTACCCCTGGTCTACTCTCTCCTCTGAGTTTCTAGCTCTTTTTCAGTCTCTTATGTTTATTAACTTAATTTCCATTAGCCTACTAAAAAAGTGGAAAGTCTAGCTGTCAGCCTATATGTCCATATTTCTGTCTCTCGACCTTTACTTGATGGCACCCACAAAACATTTCAAAACTCCCAAGGTAGACCCAGGCCCACCCACTCCTGCTCATGTTCAGATGTGTGTGACCTCCACGTTGTGTAGACAGTGTCTCCGATATCCATTGCTAAGAGATCTGTTCAAGGTCTTCCAGAAATCCAGCCTGTCTTTGATTCACTGACAGGGCAAATGGGGGAAAATGAAAGATGCGACATTGACATCCTACCTTTCCAAGGCGTCTCCAGTGGGTCACTTGGCACTGACCAGACAAAGGGGCTGCTTTTGTGGTGGTACTGGCAGGTATAATTTTGTGCCTCTTCCGACTTCATCCAGTGGACAGAAAAATTCACCGCCTTTCCCCCCAGCTCTGCAGCCTTGTAATCTATCTGCTGCCTTGATTTCAGAAGAGCAAAAATCAGATCTGGTTCTGTCCCCTCACACCGTATGGAGATGTTTGCTTCCAGGGCATCTTGTTCTGCATTTATAATCTGGATGGAAGGCTTGGTCAGGCTGGGATCTAGGAGGGGGAAAGATTCAGTGGAACCTCAGACACCCTTGTAGATCAGTATCTCCAGTTTCATTCAACCACAAATAACATCCCTCCCTTTTCAGTCTTTTGGCAATGAAAGGATCCTCTTCTCCATTCTCACATACATATTTTTTCCCCCAAACATTGATAAGAAAGCCTATTTCTTTCTTTCCCACTCTGTTATTCTATCCAGGTGCCCAAATATGCCTTATATTACATTCTGTGTCTTCAAAGTGATATGCTAAACAATTTAGCTTTTAGAGAAGAATGGCATTGTAAAAGCAAGATGTTAAAATGAAGCTATAAATGCTCACTGCATCCTCTTCTATCAGACAATCAAAGTAGGGTTAAGGCTGGAGGAGGAGTGGGCAATTAATTTTCCCAGAGGGTCATGCGAGAAGCTAGGACTGATGTGGACGGCTGAACCAATAGGGCTGTGAAGGTATACAGGCACGCACGCACGAACATATAAACTCACTGTTTATGACTCTGTGATATTACAACCTTTCCTGGACCAACAATCCCTACTCACGCTCAGTCATGCCCTAGTCACCTCCCGTCTTGACTATTGCAACACGCTGTACATGGGGCTGCCCTTGAAAAAAAATCCGGAAGCCCCAGTTGGTGTAAAATGCAGTGTCCCACATGATTTTGTGCAGACCTCGGTGTGCACATGTATTATTACCTCTCCTGTGGGAGCTGCATTGATTGCTGATTTGCTTCTGGGTGCAATTCAAGGTGTTGGTTGTCACCCTTAAAGCCCTTTATGGCTTAGGATCAAGTTATCTGAGGGACCCTCTCTTGCCAGTCACATCTACCTGTTGCTGGATGACTGAGAATCTCCATAGACACTTAGCAGACTAGTCTTCACACTAGTCTTCCCGTAGTAGAAGTGATGGACACATGCACATATTACACTGGAGTTGCATCAGACCAGCCCCAGGCCTTTTTCTTTCAACTCTATACAGGCTGCTTTTCAGACCTATGACAAATGACATCGGCGGCAATTCTTTCTCATTCTCATCTTTCTTTCTTTCTTTCTTTCTTTCTTTCTTTCTTTCTTTCTTTCTTTCTTTCTTTCTTTCTTTCTTTTTAACTTTGCTCATTACAGCATCTCATCCTCTGGTTGCCTCAAATGGTTCAGGATAAATGGTCCCCAATTTTACTCATGGCTCTTATGCAGGGAATTGGGGTTTGGCAGATAGCCGGGACTGTGGGGAGAGCAAATTCCTTACCTCTTACTTGCAGCTGCAAAGGATCACTTAACTTTGAATACATAAAGGGATTTTTTTTTAGCTGATAGCAACAACTATAGTTCCCAATGTCTTCCAATCTGACTCCCGAGATGGAAAACTCAGCCATGGAACTGTTTGGTTTTGCCCTTTGGGACGTTACGAAGACTGTTGACTTATAGAGGGAATAGTTCAGGTCATCTTCTGGCCCCTGGCAGTAGATCTGGACATTTGTACCAAGCCTTTTCTGTCCCTTGGGTTCCAGGTAAATGGAAGGCTCTTTGACCGTGGGATCTGAAGGCAAGAAAATATCAGATAAAGAGCAAAACCATTAGAAGCACCAAACGACAAGCCTTAAAAATGGCAAGGACCTACAATTTCCCCCTCTTTTAGATTTATGCAAAATCACTAGTAAAGGTAAAGGTTCCCCCGCACATGCGTGCTAGTCGTTGTTGTGACTCAGGGCCAGCCTGTGGGTCCGGCAGCCGGCTCAGATGTATCGGATGACTCAGATGAGGGGGAGGAGGGAGACGAACTGGCTGATGATGGCTTGGAGGCTTGGCAGAGCTCCCAGCCGGGGCCCTCTTCTCAGCTGCGTGAGCCCGATAGTGCGGAGGATGATGACCCACAGCTGGTCCTGTTCAAGGACGCCCGACGCAGGAGGCAGTCGAGCAGGACCAAGCAGAGAAAGGCTGCGGGTCTCCTCGGGAGGAGGCAGAGGGAGGCCACGCCCTGAACTCTAAATAAAAGGAGTGTTTGGGGAAGGGCTGGTTGCTGAAAGCAACCCTTCCGTTTGAGGATTCAAGTTCCAGTGTTTTGTTTCTTGTTCTGTTGTTCGTGTAATAAATCTTGGCAGATGCTTTTCAGCCTCAGACGCTCTCCAGTCTCTACTGTTTGAACAGGGGTTTGCCTTATTACAAGGCCGGTAGTTGGCTGGTTCAGAACAGTCGTTTCCAACTCTAGGGGCCAGTGCTCATCTCCGTTTCAAAGCCGAAGAGCCAGCGCTTGTCTCCATGGTCATGTGGCTGGCATGACTAGATGCCAAAGGTGCACAGAATGCTGTTACCACCATAATGGTCCCTATTTTTCTACTTGCATTTTTACGTGCTTTCGAATTGCTAGGTTGGCAGAAGCTGGGACGAATAACAGGCGCTCACTCTGTTACGCGGCATTCGGGATTCGACATGCCAAACTGCCAACCTTCTGATCGACAAGCTCAGCGTCCTAACCCGCTGAGCCACCGCGTCCCTTCTGCAAAAATCACTAATAAGACTCATATAGCCGGGGAGGAATTTGCTGGATAGGAAAATAAAAGCAGAGAAATAAGGAACACTAAACAAACAGCTTTCCTGAATTTGGAAAAGGCTTCAAGTTCATTGTTAACCTGAAAATAATTTTGGATTTCCTATGAAATTTTATCTTTAACCTAAGCATTCCATAACAAACTCATCAACTCCAGCTAGACATAATTTCTCAGACTTTCACTCAACCCACTTGCTCTTTCTAAGCTTTGTTTTGCCTTATGTTCATTCTCTCTATATGACCAAACCACCTATTTCTTTCATAATGGTTTCTCAATTGTGCAATCCAAATCTTTTCAGCATTCATCCATTTATTCATTCATTCATGCATGCATGAAGTGTATCTTGGGCCAATCGCCGGGAGCCTGTGAGTTCTAGTCCCTCCTTGGGCCTAAAACCAGCAGGGTATCTTGGGCCAATCACAAGGAGCCTGGGAATTCTAGTCCCTCATTAGGCATGAAACCAACAGGGTATCTTGGGCCAATCACCAGCAGACTGTGAGTTCTAGTCCCTCAGGTGTGAAACCAAAAGGAGATCTTGGGCCAATCACCGGGAGACTGTGTGTCTTAGTCCCTCCTTGGGCATAAAACTAACAGGGGATCTTGGGCCAATCACTCACTCTCAACCCCAGGAAGAAGGCAATGGTAAATCACTTCTAAAAATCTTGTCACAAAAATTGCAGGAACTAGTCCAAGCAGTCATCAGGAGTCACAAACTTACTCGAGGGCCTTCATTCTACAGCATGAGCTGTTGCCATACAGCACAGGGGAAGATCACACTATGATTATTACATTTGTATATTCTTAGATGTTCAAGCGAATAATAAAACATTAACTGAATTGCAGATGCATGAAGAGATGGAGGAAAAAGAAAATTCAAGTGCTATATGGCCAGCCATTTATCTGAAATGGTATAGGGTTTCCTGCCTGAGCAGGGGGTTGGACTAGATGACCTTCAAGGTCCCTTCCAACTTTATTATTATTATTATTATTATTATTATTATTATTATTATTATTATTATTATTATTATTATTATTATTATTATTATGTATTCTAAGTACAGAAAATGCAAAACACTGAACTCTCTTTTGTGAAGCAATTATGAAGAATAGGAATCTACTTCTTACCTGTTATATTGATATATATTTTATTACTGAACTCTGAGTATCTGTTGTCAGTTTCATAGTAGAATCGATAGTCACAAAAATAGATCCCTCCATTTGATTCTTGGGCATTGAAAATAAGGAATCTAGCCTCTTGGTTCTGCACAAATCGGGTTGCTAGTAGTCCTAAAGCCTCTTTTTTGAAAAGGTTAAATTGTACAACTCGGTGATCTTCCTGTTTGCACTGGATGGTGACTTCTTTTCCTAGCTCAACCAGGCCACTGGGGATCACTGAAATAGAGGGGCTGGGATAGTATTGTGCTGAATAAGGGGGGAAAAAAAGATGAGATTGTAATATTGCAATATTTGCAACAGCCTGAGTCTTTAAAGTGGCAGATATTCGCATTTCAAGAGGAAACAAACAACCATGGTTAGGCTAAAGCCCACCTGGGGAGGGAGGCAAAGAATCAAGGTAACAACTGTGACCATCAGCTGATCTAAATTTGTCCCCTTTTTACCTGTACCAATGAAAAGGTTGTAGCTCGGGGTTGAAATGAGGGGTCCTTGGTGCTCTCTGAGTTTGCTTGTTTTCCTGTAGACATTTCATTACCCTAACTAGGTAACATCATCAGTGCTAGTAAGGAGCACTGTTTGCTGTCAGTTTATATTCTGGTGTCTTGCCTGTCTGTGTGGATGGGGGTAGTCTTAGGGATTCCTTGGTTGAGCTGTTTACTAATGGCTCTTAGACTAATGGCAGTTTCTTGACTGGGGTATTGCTTACTTGATTGTTAGTCTGAAGGTGGGTTTGGAGTTAATCTATGCTGATCTGAGTGCTGATTACTGGTGGAGAGATGCTGGAGTCCTTTTTCTCTTTTGGGCTGGTTGATTGTCTCTTTTGCACAGTCTATAGATGTTGTCAATGCCCACGTGTCTATTGATGGCTGATTCGTCAGAGTGCCAGGCTTCTAGAAATTCCCTGACAGTTTTGGACTTGGCCTCGTCTAGGATTGTCACATTTTCCCAATTGAAACTGTGGTTAAGTCTGTCCGTATGTTGTGAACTTAAAGAATTTTCATCATACATCAAGAATATCTCAGAAACTGCAAATAGACTACTACAACCACATGGAATCAGCACGGCACACAAGCCAACTAAAGCCCTTCAAAACATCCTAAGCAAACCAAAAGACCCAGAGACTCCAGAAGCCAAAAAAACAGGAGTCGTCCACAACATACCAAGTAAGAATGCAACAACCACTATGGAGGACAAACAGGCAGAAGACTGGCAGAACGCATCCATGAACACCAACTGGCAGCCAAAAGGCATGAGGAAAAGTCTTTAATTTCACAACATATAGACAGATTTAACATCTATAGTCTAGGTAAGAAACAATCAGCCAGCCCCAAAGAGAAGAAGACTCCAAAGAGCCAACAATAAACAGCCCAACCAAAGAATCCCTAAGACCTCCCCCACCCTTACAGACAGGCATAAACCGACAGCAAACAGCGCTCCTTACTAGCCCTGATGACATTACCTAGTTAGGGTCATGAAACGTCTGCAAGAAAACAAGCAAGCTCAGAGAGCACCAAGGACCTTTTTTTTTTTTTACCAGTGTTAGGCATGAGATGAATGTAGAAATATTGTCACAGCCACCAAGTTGCCTTAATGATCCCACCCTGGAGACTGCAATTCCTTCAGAAGACTTTGATCAGGCAAGGGTTAAATTAGCACCTTCTCAATTTTTTACATTTTTTAAAAAACTCACTTTTTTGCTCTCAGTGATGGAATGGATGGTGATCAAGAAACGAAGCTTGATTAGGGATCACTTGCCCAGTGATTCCCTCCTTCCTGGGCAGAAGAAGGGACAAAAACAGGACCACGACCACTTCCTAGCATAGTTCTTGGTGTCTTGGAGCTTATCTCATCTTAGATAATGCCGCCCCTCTTGCCTCTAACCGTGACAAAATCCTTCCTCAACCATGGCCTCTTTGGCTTATTTGTCTCCAGGATACTGACTTCAGCTCATCCCCAGCGGGTGAAAGCTACAAGACCCCTGTTGCACTGGTAAATTGATGGTTTCCCCCTCATTCTGATCCCAGCCATGGGCAGCCTGTAAAGACATAAAGTCAGTTTGGCTTTGCTTGCTTTTATTTTATTTCTTAAACAAATTTACACAGCCACCCAACTTACACAGAGGTGTCTCTGGGTAGCTTACAAAATGTAATCACCCACTACCATTGGAGGATGTCACGTGACAGGGAGCAAAGAGCAGTAGGGTAGATTAGACACCAGCAATAGGATAGCCAATTCATGCCAGTATAATTTCTTGCTGGCGTAAAGACAGGTGGAGAGATCTAAACTGTCATACGTTCCCTAAAACTTTCAGGGATGAACAAATCCATGCAAATTTGTGTTTTCTTTTCTCACTTTGTGGGGACTGAGGCAGGGGAGGGGCCAACATAGCAGCAGCCACCTTGAGAAAGCTTCTTAATTTATCAGTTGACACTCATGGCTAAGTTGGGTGCTAAAAGGTAGTGGGGCTTACACAGATGATGTTACTTAGTTTGGCAACGAAGCATCTGCAAGAAACCCACCAAGCTCAGAGAGTGCCAAAGACCTCATAGTTTAACCTTGAGCTATAAGTATTTATTTTTTCTATTAATAATACTATTTTCCTTTAATTGTATGGAAAACATGACTTTGATAGCAACAAAGATGATCAGGGGACTGGAGGCTAAAACGTATAAGGAACGGTTGCTGGAATTGGGTATGTCTAGTTTAATGAAAAGAAGGACGAATGGGGGTGGGGACATGATAGCAGTCTTCCATTATCTCAGGGGCTGCCACAAAGAAGAGGTAGTCAAGCTATTTTCCAAAGCGCCCAAAGGCAGGACAAGAAGCAACAGGAGAGAAGCTATCTAGAACTAAGGAAAAATTTCCTGACTGTTAGACCAATTAACCTGTGGAACAACCTGCCTCCAGAAGCGGTGAATGCTCCAACACTGGAAGTTTTTAAGAAGAGACTGGACAGCCATTTGTCTGAAATGGTATAGGTTTTCCTGCCTGAGCAGAGGGTTGGACTAGATGACCTCCAAGGTCCCTTCCAACTTTTTTATTATTATTATTATTATTATTATTATTATTATTATTATTATTATTATTATTATTATTATTATTATTATTATTATTATTATTATTGGATTATAGTTCAGGGGAGGATATTAGCTGATAAACAGCAGGCCCTCAGCCTGCTCCAGTTTGGAATGATCTCTTGAGACCTTGGCAGGAATCAGCCTTGGGGAGAAAATGGCATTTTCCATCCCTCCTGCATTTTGGAGAATGCAGACTTTGGTTTCCCTTTTTTACATCTAGGAAAAATAAAGGAAGTCCTTGACTTCCCATCACAACAGAGCCCAAAATTTCTGTTGCTAAGTGAGGCATTTGTTAAGTGAGTTTTGCCCCATTTTCAGATCTTTCTTTCCAAGTTAACTGAATCACTGCAGTTGTTCAGTTAGTACCATGGTTGTTAAGTGAATCTGACTTCCCCATTGACTTTGCTTGTCCGAAGTTTGCAAAAGGGGATCTCATGACCCCGGGACGCTGCAACCATCATAAATATGAGTCAGTTGCCAAGCGTCTGAATTTTGATCACATGATCATGGGGATACTGCAACAGTCATAAGTGTTAAAAATGGTCATGTCCAGGGCTTTTTTTTCTCATAGAACGCTCAGAATGGCGTTCCGGCAACTTGTTTTTTGCAAAAAAAAAAGCTCCCTCTATTGACTTTAGGAGTAGGCAATCTTGGCTCTTTTTATGACTCGTGGACTTCAACTCCCAGAAATCCTGAGCCTGCCAGGCTGAGGGGAAAGAGAGGTTTCCAAGCTGAGCCATGCTGGCTCAGGAATTCTGGGAGTTGAAGTCCTTGAGTCATTAAAGAGCCAAGGTTGCCTACCCTGCACTAGAGGAGGACATTAAAATTATTTACAAGGTTACTTCTTTAGGAACTAAACTTTTAGAATCTAAAACAGCTAATTCAAAAAAGTCAACAGGAAAGAACCTCACATTTTTCATCTGCTTCTGTCTTTTGGAAGGTAAAATTAGATAACAAAATACCGTAATCTATTTTCTGTTAACATCTCTGCAATGAAATCAATAAAGGTAACAGGAAAGAAATGAGAAACATTTTTCTCAATGTAATATGTCTAATTTAGCTGATTCTAGAAAAAATAGTATCTTTTGTACACTCTTAAAAACTATTTTGAATCTATAACCATCTATTACAACTAAACCACTTTAAATTAAACAATTCTTAAGAATGAAATATTCTTAATTTGGACTTTACTTTTACTGTTTGGACTGTTGTGTGTTTTGAAAAATAGATTATTTAGAACCTAGTTATGTTGCACTTCAGTCTTTAAATAATTAACCTAGTTTATACATAACAATATATGATGTTTTCCATGGTGAGCTTAACATCAATAACAACATTTATTTAAAAGGCTAAAATAATTTCTGGTGGTATTATCTGTACATTAAAATTTTCTTTAGTCACAATGCCCTTTTAAAAATATGAAACATACAAAGAAACAAAAATAAGTCCAAAATATCTGTATTACATCCAGAAATGCCACCTTTGCAACCAATATTTCTCATCCATAACTATGGCACCCTAAGGATACCTGCATACATGCAAATGCTTCTCTGGGATCAGTAACGCAGCAGGGATTGCTTTTTCCTTCCAGTAACAGATTGCTGGGAAATACCAAACATGGCTTTGAGAATTCCAATGTTTGTTACAAATTTTTCTGGATGTGGTCGGAAAGAGGCTGTTTGGCGCCGGAGACCACTGACACGAGGAACACAGCTCTGGGTTGGGGTTCGGAGCAGCTCCGGGTGGGGGCTCAGCATGGGCCACAGTGTGGCAACTGCAGGGAGGGGAATCCCCACAGCGGCTGTGGGGAGAGGAATCTCCACAGCATGTGGCTCCAAGCCACAGGGGCGGGGGTGCAAAGGACGGGTGGCGACGCCGTAGCAAGACACCTGCATCGCTCCCAGTGACAGCACCTCTGAGTTCCGGCACCTTTTTTTTTTTAGAAAAAAGGCACTGGTCATGTCACTTTTTCAGTTCTGTTGCAACTTCAGGCAGTCACTAAACGAACAGTTGTAAGTCAAGGACTACCTGTAACTAGTTTAGTCTCATTGACGAAAGCAGCACGAAAGCGCTCTTACCTCGCACATAGATAAAAGCTATCTGGCTGTAGGATGACCAAAACGAATGTAATTTATATATACAACAGTATTGCCCCTCATGTGATTCTTGGGCATTGATAATATGAAATTCAAACTCATTGAGATCTGTATCTCCATGACTTATTTCCACATTTTCTTTGTATAGATAGAAAACGCATGTCCTTTTTACGTTCCCTTCCTTCTTGCAACTGATGCTTATATTCTGCCCCACAGCAACTACGACGCTGGGATTCACCGAGATGGAAGGTTGGGGATAAAATTGTCCTGGATAAGAGGAGAAGACGAGAGAGGTTGTAACATGGAGAACCTGAAAGCAGCTGTTTGTGGAATCTGGAAGAAATCTATAGGTTATACCTTTAGCCAACAAATAATATTTCATGTGGTGTGTGACGGCTATATGTGAAATTGTGCAAAACATGAAAAAGCAGCAACATTTCCCTTACTCAGTGATTCACACCACATGAGTTGCCAGAGATAGAAAGAGAGAGAGAGGGAGGGAGGGAGAGAAAAAGAGGGAGGGAGGGAGAGAGAGAGAGAAAGAGGGAGGGATGGGGAGAGAGAGAATGAGAAAGAGGGAGGGAGGGAGGGAGAGAGAGAAAGAGGGAGGTATGGGGATAGAGAGAATGAGAAAGAGGGAGGGAGGGAGAGAGAGAGAGAGAGAGAGAGAGAGAGAGAATGTCTGCACTAATGCAAGATACTGTAGCTGTCTGGGGGAAAAAAGGGTCCCTCTGATTTGAAGAGTAAATCCCATAGGACTGGGGAGATCTTCCCTCCACATTTTGGAAGGGAGACCATCTTCCACCTTGGTTTTGGGGGCACAGGACAGAGTATGAATGCAGCCCTCTCTCCTCTAATGCCTTGTTTTGATTTTAGACATCTGCCTCCTGAGAAAAATTCCACTCAACCAAATCTTAGGCTATGTAAGTCTAAGGAAGTAACAAATCTTAGGATAAGATTGAGTGTTGAGTTTTGTAAACTCCATCCACACAACTCGTCTGAAACTGAGGTGACAGGGATAGCCAGAGTTCTCCCTTTTAGGAACTTGGCTCTGATCATCTGTCTGCATTCATGCAGTGTCATTAGATGCCTCCTTGCAGAAAACAGGACTCAGGCAAGATGAACCCACCGATTGATACGAATATGCATGATGCAAGGGAAGGGGCTTCAGCACTTAGGATTACTGCTCGTCTTGAGCAGATCCTTCTCCCTTCCTATCTGCAAAAGCGAGAGAGAGAGAGAGAGAGAGAGAGAGAGAGAGAGAGAGAGAGAGAGAGAGAGAGAGAGAGCGAGCTATATTGGACCACTGCAGAAAACTGTTATTCACTTATTTTTTTTAAGCTGTTGTACGATCAAAGACCAAGAGAGAAAATCAGGTATTTTTGGGGTGGAGTTGTATATAATGCAATGAGAGGTGAGAAACACTGGGCTTCCTATAAATTATAAAATATCTAGCTGTCCTGCTGGGATAACATACATCCAATAGTTGTGTGTCTAATGAGACTCACCTTCAGCCATCCACGTATGCTGGGTCAGCCACCATCCTGAAAAAAAAAGATGATTCCATTAGTGTCAAAATATCTGAGCAGCAGAAATTGACACTGGATCTTTGATCTTGGCACTGCATGTTGCCATCCCTACTGCTCCCATCTTCTATTTACTGGCAATACCAACCCAGGAACAGATTGAAAATCAGCTTCATGCCAGGATTTTTGTAGGCAGCAGATCTTCCGGCTTCACTAGGTCTTCTGTCTTGTCTCGCCCTGTTGCTCAAAGGAACCTCTCTGTTTGATGCTGAAATATCACAAGAATCTATGGAAAAGATCTTGTCCTGAACACACAGTCCCCCAAAGCAGCTTAATTCAGACAACAGCCTCCTTACTCTGCCTGACAATTCTCTAAACTTCCTCACTTGTGAGAGGAAAAAGAAAGAAAGAAAATAGAAGAAGTGACAACAATCTATGGGCGTGTTGAAATGGAGGAACTGAAGCTTCATTTTGCGTCAGACTCAGAGCTTTTTTTTATTAAAAAGTTTTAAAGTACATTTTTGAACATAAACCCCATCCCCCCTACCTCTACCCCATACCCTAACCCACTCAATACCCCTACCTCCCCCCCCCGACTTCCCAAAGCAGAATACAGGGTATTATTTTCACAATCTTAATCTAAAATATACTAATTAACTATAATTACACTTTAAATCCATTCACGCTTTAACTCTCCTTAAACATCATAATATATCTCCATTACAAATATTCTTCACATATTCCAAATTCTACCATTTCTATCTAATTCAAAACTTTCAAAATCCATTCTTCTATAATAAACAAATCAACCTTCTTCCAATATAACAGTACCAAAAATTCTACTATAGTTATTAATTATAAATATCTTTTTCTTAAAGATCTTACATATTCCACTAAATTACTTTAACTTTTAAAATTGTAATCTTTTACAATTCAACCATACATGATAATACATTGCATCATCACAACCACATCTTCAAGATTTAGACTAACAATTTAAATACATACATACTAATTTTTAAGATCTACTGTAAATACCATCCCCAAATATCCACCATTATTAGATCTTAATTATCCTACAATTTTTAACAAGTTCCATTTCTAAATCTTATTTCTATCAAAGTCCTCCATTAATCTCTACTGTTATTATTATTATTATTCCTTAAATCTAAATGCAGCCCGTGTCCTTCTTTGAATCTTAAGATCTTTAAATAAAACCAAGGATTGCACAGCTTCCGAAACTATTTCTTGTAACTGTCGCTCTCCTTCTTCCTTTCCTTTTTGACTTCTGAGGATGATGGTAAGCCTGCTTTCAATACATTAGAATAAAAATCACGTGCCTTCCTTACTGTATTACGACAATATCTTTTTCCAGAATAATTCACCACAATCCCCACTGGTATCTCCCACCTAAACCGAAGCTGTTGTTTCTTTAATTCATCTGTCAGAAAGAAAAAATCTTTCCTTTTTCTCAAAATTCTTGGAGGAATCTCTTTCAGAATGAAAACCTCCTGATTAGCCACTTTAAGTCTTTTATTATAAGAGGTTTGAATGATCTCATTTCTAATCTTTCTCTTTGTAAAATACACAACCACATCCCTTGGCAGTTTCCTTTGTTTAGCAATCCAAGAATTAACACAAAATACTTTATCTATCTTCTCAAAAAAATCCTCAAATTGAAACCCCAAAATAGGCGCCAGGGCATCCACCAACATCTCTTCCAGATTCTCCTGCGGATTTTCTTTCAAACCTCTGATCCTCAGGGCGAATTCCATATCTCTATATTGCATCATCATCATTTCATCTTCAAGTTTTTCCATTTTATTCTCCACTTCACCCATTTTAGCCTCCAGGATCAGATTATTTTGTTTCACTTCTTCCACACATTCATCCAGATTCTCAATACAGCCTGAAAACACTTGAAGTGCCATCAAAGTGTCCTCCCTTATTTTCTTGCTCTCCTTTCCAATAAATTCTGCCACCTTCTCAAATATTTTTTCAGACTGAATTTTTAAGGCATGTTTAGAGCATATTGTAAATCTTTTAAAGTCAATACAGATGCAGCAGCTTGGGGGGGGGTAACTTCAAAGACTGCATTCCAGATTGCTGAACAAACAATGCCTCCTCACTTTTAAAAACGGGTCTATGCAGTTTGGGAGCCATTTTTGCAACTAATGACTTTCAATACACACGTTCACTTTCTAGTACTTTGTAGTTAAACTGTGAAATAACCAAATTTGGAAAATAACTTTTTAGCACCTCCAAATCATAAATAGCTCTTTTAAGGTTTAAAAGTCCATTTTACATATTCAGTTCAAACAGTCACTTTACTTTAAAGAAAAACACTTTTGCTTCTTGTTAAAAAGAAAAAAATCAGTCAGGCGCCATCTTCCCCTTCTTTCAAAATGATCGTTGGAGCAGGAAGAGAGTTTAAGTTTCAGAGTTAAAGCTTTGTACTTGATATTTATACTGCTCCTGCATCAGCTCTGCTGCTACCGTCACTCAAGATGTCAATCAGATCCAGCAGGAGTGGATTCAGCGTCTTGTTCTGCTAAAGCAGAAGAGTCCTTCATCCGGAGCATTCTGGGGCTCTAGGGGAGCTCTACCCCTACCTGGAAGCTCCCCCTCCCCTCTTTGCCCAAGGAGAAGGGTTTTCAAGCGGCGGAACAGCTGATCGTCGGCTATTCCACGGCTTCAACAGGATCGAAGGGCCGGCGGTCGAATCCGACCATCCTTGCCGCTGAAGCACCACCCGGAAGTCCCCAGACTCAGAGCTTTAAGGCTCTGCAACGTTCCCTTTGAATTGGGGAAACAAGGAGGGAAAAAAAACACCTTAAGGTCCAAAAGTGGAATATCAAGTTTTCCTCCCATTGCCAGCAGATGGAATGAAAGAATCACAGGGTTGGAAGGGACCTTGAAGGTCTTCTAGCCCAACAGCCTACCCAAGGTAGGACCATCCTGTACAAGTGGATGTCCAATCTTTTCTTGAAAAACCCCAGAGACGGAGCACCCACAAGCTGGAGGTCATCCAAGGAATGTCGACTGGTGGGAGCCAGGAGAAGTGCCTTCTGTGCCATAATCCCTGCCCTCTAGAATATTTTCCCTTCTGCTATTCAGATGACCCCAACCCTGTTTGCCTTCCATAAGACTGTAAAGACTTACTTGTTTGCCCAGACTTGGGACCCAGAGTATGTTAAGCACCCTATTTCCTGACTGTATTAACATCCGTATTAAGAACTTTACTGGGTGCTTTATCTATATCTGCCTGTCTGCCTGCCTGTCTATCTATCTATCTATCTATCTATCTATCTATCTATCTATCTATCTATCTATCTATCTATCTATCCATCCATCCATCCATCCATCCATCCATCCATCCATCCATCTATCTATCTATCTATCTATCTATCTATCTATCTATCTATCTATCTATCTATCTATCTTCTATCTATCTGTCTGTCTGCCTGTCTATCTATCTATCTATCTATCTATCTATCTATCTATCTATCTATCTATCTATCTATCTATCTATCTATCAATTTCTATATCACCTATCATGCTTGCATGCCTCTGGATGGTTTACAAATAAAACAAATGATATCAAAGCTACGGTTAAAAATACGTTTCCTATACAAAAGTACATTTTGAATTGTTCTAATTGTTTTTACACCTTATGATGTCACTTGTTGAGATAGGTGGCTATAGAAATCAAATCAAATCAGTGAAGAAATAAATACTAAAATGAAGTGATCTGCACATAGAAAAGAAGCACTAAGAAGATACGGGAACAATATTCTTGCAAGAATAGTTATCATGATAGCTAGGTTCACGTTACACAGAATTAATATAATGTGGACCTGACAATGGTCTATGACAGGGGTAGGCAACCTTGGTTCTTTTATGCTGAGGGGAAAGGGAGAGGTTTCCAAGCTGAGCCATGCTGGCTCAGGAATTCTGGGAGTTGAAGTGCACGAGTCATAAAAGAGCCGAGGTTGCCTACCCCTGGTCTATGACCACAATATTCTGATCATCCATTACAAAGAAAGACAGCAGTATGTTCAAGGGTTGGGACCGAATCGTGTACCTTAAACTGGAAATGCAAACGGTAGCTCTCCAAAGAATACCTTGGCACAAACTATTTACGCTCTTTTTTTTATTATTAAAGAGTTTTACAAAAACAAAATTTTACAATATATCCCCAAATCCCTCCCACCCCAAACCCACCCACTTCCCCCCCACTTCCCAGAGCTAAGTACAGGATTATAGTTACAATAATCATATTCTAAATAAAAATTATGCATAATATACAATTAACCAAATTCATAATGTGCTTTAACTCCACTTTAACATAACTACAAACAAAGTACCAATAACAATATCCCACTAAAATCTACTCATAAGCTAAATGGAACTTTTTAGTCCCATATTTGTTCTGAATATAATTTATCCATCTCCTCCAAACTGAAATATATCTTTCCTGTGAATGATCTTTCAAATAAGCAGAAATCTTAGACATTTCTGCAAGATTCGAAACTTTAAACACCCATTCTTCTATAGTGGGCAAACTATCCTTCTTCCAATATTGTCCCACCAGTAACCGTGCTGCTGTTATCATGTTCAACATCAAGTTAGTTTCTTTAACATCACAATCTACAACAATACCCAATAAAAACAATTGCGGAGAAAACTTTATCTTTCTCTTAAAAATCTTTTGAATGTTCCACCAAATTTTGATCCAAAAAGCTTTTATATTTCTACAAGTCCACCACATGTGAAAATAGGTAGCTTCTAAACTACCACATCTCCAACATTTAGACTGAAAGTTAGGATACATGTTGGACAACTTCTTGGGATCCAGATGCCATCTATAAAACATTTTATAAAAATTTTCTCTTAAATTTTGAGCCTGAGTAAATTTAACATTTCTAACCCAAATTATCTCCCAGGTGTCCAACGAAATTGGTTCCTGAATATTTTGTGACCACTTTATCATACAGTCTTTAACCAGTTCCGTTTCCGAATCCAATTCAATTAAAGCATTATATATCCTCTTTATATGTGCACAATTTAAATCTCTAATTTGTTTTACTAAATTTTGATCTGTAATTGTGATGCCAACCTTTTGATCTGACTTCCACCTAACTTTCAATTGGGTATATTGAAACCAAGAGTAACTTATGTTTTCTTGTCTTAACTCCTCTAATGATTTAAGTTGCCAATCAGTCCCTTGCAATTTAAGTAGTTCCTTATAAGAAACCATGTCCATACTCACTCCCATAGATTACGCCCTCTATCGCTCTATACGCTCTTTTTATTACTTTATAAACCATGAAACCATTCCAGCAGGTGGCCCCAAATGATTTCAAGTCATTTTCCAAAGTTAAATAGGGTTAGGTTTAAATAGGATTTGGATAGGAAAGTAGTACTTCTTTGTGCAGAATATGGTCTGGCACAAATACTGTATCTATCTTTTACTGCCTTTTGGAAACATCAGCCTCCAGTTTCTTTGTGTACAAACCTCTGCCTCATTGTGGGTGCTTCCTTATGGCAGGGTCCACAAGCATTCATGAGTTGGCTGAAAAAGTATTTAACTCCTATAGCTTCCGCAGCTGATACCTCAGTTGGTATCTTTACTGTACCTCAGCAGTGGGGCTGAGGAGTGGACTGTCCTTCCAGATCTAATGGGGCATAGTTCCAGGGCTGCCATTGGCAGATCCCCTGCCTTTCTTTGTCCAATGAATATTAAGATGCTTTCTATGAGGATGGCATGACAGTGAAGGGTTGAGAATCAATTATTGCCCACTTCAGCATATCTTCTGTCAGCCATCACAAACAGAAAGACAAATACAAGTTTGAACATCTTCATTGGTGCATTGTCTACGTCCTGACAGTAGCCAGGAACCAGGTCAGCCTTGAGACTTGAATTCCAAAAGTTCATGACTTGCTTATGACATGAGCTGTAGGGACTTGCTACAGGAGAAAAGACATAGAGTTGAAGAGACATAGAATTCCATGAGCCAGAATGTCAAGCTGGGGGTTCGAAGGTAGGGCCGGGAGCACGTGTGAGAGGAACCCTTCTCTGGACTATGGGAGTTTTTGTCCAAGAGTGACCAAAAGCTCAAAAGGAGCTCTTAGAGAACCCCAGGATGCCAAATAAGCTTGACTGGGTAGCTGCTTCACTATTCTCTCAGTGCTGACCAACTTAGGTAAAGGTAAAGGTTCCCCCACACATGCGTGCTAGTCGTTTCCGACTCTAGGGGCCGGTGCTCATCTCCGTTTCAAAGCCAAAGAGCCAGCGTTTGTCCGAGCACGTCTCCGTGGTCATGTGGCCGGCATGACTAGATGCCAAAGGTGCATGGAACGCTGTTACCTTCCCACCTTAGTGGTCCCTATTTTTCTACTTGCATTTTTACCTGCTTTCGAATTGCTAGGTTGGCAGAAGCTGGGACGAGTAACAGGCGCTCACTCTGTTATGCAGCACTTGGGATTCGACCCGCCAAACTGCTGATCATCTGATCAACAAGCTCAGCATCCTAACCCACTGAGCCACTGCGTCCCATATGCTGACCAACTTAGCTCAGCCCTTTTGCAGCTGCTGGCCAATGCAGTATTGGGCTGGGTGTCTTGCCAGCATCTGGCATCTCTCAATCTGAATCAGATCTCACCCTCTTGGGGGATCACTGTTTCCTAGAGCACTCCAGGAGTCTGACTGCCTGTTGGTTCCTCAGATTGATGTTTGGTGGTGTTCTGCCTCATCCGTCTCTGCCTCAGAGCTCCGATATTGTCAGCTCACAATTGTCAGCTCTTCAAGTAGGTCAGATCAAGAAACAGGCATCACTAAAACTATAACTATTTAACCAGTGGAACAGCTTGCCTTCAGATGTTGTGGGTGCTTCATCACTCGAGCTTTTTAAGAAGAGACTAGACAGCCACTTATCTGAAATGATATAGGGACTCCTGCTTGAGCAGGGGGCTGGACTAGAAGGCCTCCAAGGTCCCTTCCAGCTTTATTCTGATTATTAGTGATTATTAGTGATTATATTAATATGGGGTATAACAGAATCTTGAATCCCTGACAGAGTTTCTCTTTCCTCCCTTTTATACCCAGGAATCTTGAGTTTCTTCCTCACTCTTCCTCTCATCCGCAGCTAAGCTGCCATTTTTTGTAATAGCTGTGGATATTTTCTTCAAGGCTTCCTCTGTATTTCTCTATCATATGGATCGTCTAGCTCAGACATGTCAAACACAAGGCCCGGGGGCCGGATCCAGCCCACAAAGTGGTTTCATGTGGCCCGGAAAGCCATCCTGGAAACAGTGAGGGAACAGCCCCCACTGCCTTGGCCCTGGCCCAGAGACCCTCCTTCTGCCAGAGACCCTCAGATCTGTCCCACTCCTGCCCAGGCCCCCATAGGCACCCTTGATGCGAACGATGTAGAGCTGGCCACGCCCACCCAGTAGGCCATACGCACTCTAGCCATGCCCACCCAGTAGGCCACGCCCACCCAGGCCATACCCACCCAGCCCCCTGAGGGTAACCACAATGCTGATGCGGCCCTCTATGAAATTGAGTTTGACACCCCTGGTCTAGCTGCCTCCTATGCCTCACGTTCAGTCAGAATACTTACATGGGGGAAGAGAGGGCAGTGGTATTTTTACTAGTCTATTATTGGTTCAAGAATAGTCTTGTCTAGTCTGTCATAGTATAATAAATGACAGTAAATTACTATAGTTTTATTTCTTTTTTGTAGATAAAAGCAAAAGTCTCCAGTAAGAATAAGAAAACTTTTGGTCCCCAGGTTTCAGAAACATATAAATCCAATCAGATTAAAATTGTTCTTTTAGTGCTTTAACTCTCCTGGGTAGTCAGTCACTGCTATTCTTAGAGGGTGGGGCAGAAATTCCCCTTCCCTCTCTCCTCACAGGGGGAAAAGATACTTTGGGCAGCTTTTACAGGAAAAGAAAATACTTAGGATGTTAAAGAGAAGATCGAATCTCATCCAGTTTCATCTGCGTTGCTTTAGAAGTGCTTGATGGTAAGTTTGACTTCGGCTGTCTGTAGCTTAGTGACAAGTCATATTGTTATGGCCGGTCTTTCCTCTGCCAGTTTGGAGTGCAGCCACGGATTGAGTGGAAGGGCTGCTGCCCTTCTGTGATCAAGCAGGGGTCTCCTCCTTACTCGTTGCTCCTACAGGGTGACTTTCGGCCCTTTCCAGGGTCCCCCAGCAGAACAAAATTGAATGCAGAAGACGGAGCTTGCCTTCCAGCAGCCATGGCAGCTGCGATGGCAAACCAGAAGTCCAACTCTATTCAGTTATTTACTATAGTAAAATGGTATGATAGAATAGGGTATTAATATTAACTTCAGTTCTCTTAGTGTAAAACTGTTCTACATCAGGAGAGGTAGAACATTTTGCGGTTGTTTATGATAAGCAGCAACAAAGAGAAGAGAAACCCACACCTGACCACACATGTTAGGGTAAAAGTTGTCCGTGAATTCCACTAAAAGCAGAGCTGAAAGATGTAGTAGAATGAAGAGCCTGGAGTAATCTTTGTAATTCCTCTCTGGACAAGGATTTGAGATCACCGACAAGTGCTCCGGACAGTTGCCCCTTGAAAGGAGATAACAAAACAGCAGTCTCTGGTATAGGGCTTTTAAATAACCTAGATGAGGGAATATAATACAGTACATGGTAATAATTATACACTAATTATAAAAGTAACTGCATACGGTACTGAACTGAAGAGAGATTATCTGTCTGTGCATGCACAGATATACAAAACTGTAAAACACATGAAAACATTTTTTTTAAAGAGTTTTGATAGGAAAAAAAGATCATGATTGAAGAATAACACTCTCCTTCCATAGATGCTTTGCCTACTGGAAGGGTTGTGCATGAAGTAATATGATGAAGATAATTGGAGATGCAGGGAAGATGGAGAGAGGTTGAAGATGTACTTTTACGAGAACTTATGTTATTTATCAGGCCTCAGTGGACTGGTTGATACCATTGTAAGGGACAAGGGTCTTTCCATGCTTTTTTCAAAACTGAGACCAAATTAGACCTTTCCCAAAGTGAGTTTGAGTTTCAAAGGGAGCTGAACATTTCCATTCTCGAAAATGCGAGATGGAGGTAGCTGTTCTCACCCTAAGGCTGCTTCCTACAATATTCACCAACCAAAACACTTGTGCAGCCAAACTCAGCTGGCTTTGTGTGTGCTTGTCAACAGTTAATATGTCCCCTTGAGAGAAGACCAAGAACGATATAGGTTAGCAGGCCACAGGTAGTCCTACTTTTTGCCTTCTCTTCTGCAAAGAAATAAATCTGGATAAGATTTAAATGCCTTTCAGTTGTTGACCACCATCAATCCTGGGTCGTTGACAGCAAATGGATTTTGGGAAGGTGCTAATTAGGTCCAACTGCCTGACTGAAGAATTTTGAAACAATTGCAATCTCAAGGGTATGTGCCTGTGTGTGTGTGTGTGGGAGGCTTAAGGCAAGATGGTGGTTGTGACCATATGATTGAAGCCTTGACCCTTTTCTACATTCAACTCATGCTCAATGAAAGTTTAAAAAAGAGGCTGGCTTTGATCACCTCAGGGTCACAGCTGCTATTTTGCTATCTTGATTCTCCCGTCAGAAGTCAAACATACAAAGAAGAAAGTGATTGAATTCTTTACCGCCAGTGCCCAAGAATCAGATGGAGGGATCTAGTCTTCTAAGTACGTATTCAGCCAAAGCTCTGAAGACAGACACTCAAAGTTTAGTAACAAAATGTACATCAACAGAAGCGATCAGGACAGGATTCATTTTCTGCCTAATTCTTTTTTTTTTATTGAAAAGTTTTAAGATACAATTTTCCTTTAAAAAATCCCCCCTTCCCCCTCCCTCCTCCCCCCCCTACCTCCCCCCCCTCCCCCCCTCCCCCCCCAACTTCCCAGAGCTAAATACAAGGTATATATATAAAAAGCAATCATAAACAATCATATACTAACAACTATAAACTCTAAAATCCATCACTCTCTAGCTTATATAGGATAAAACAAGCCTTAGTAATATTGAATATGTATAAAAAGAAACTAAAATAAGAAAAGAAAAAAACACGAAAGAAGACTTACTCAAATGCTACATAAAACTTCTTAACCCTATACTTGTTCTGGATAAACTCAATCCATTTTCTCCATTCCATAATATAGCGTTCTTGCGAATGATCTTTCAAATAGGCCGAAATCTTCGCCATCTCTGCCAGGTCGGAAACCTTTAAAGTCCACTCTTCTATGGTCGGCAGTTCCTCTTTCTTCCAATATTGGCCTATCAAAAGTCTTGCTGCCGTAATTAAGTTCAACATCAACTTGGTGTCCACAACTGTAGCGTCTGCAATTATTCCCAACAAAAAAAGTTGCGGACAAAACTTTATCCTCTGTTTAAAAATCTTCTGCATATTCCACCAGACTTTTATCCAAAAAGCCTTAACCTTCTTACATGTCCACCATATGTGAAAATATGTTGCATCTTCATCACCGCACCTCCAACATTTAGGCTGATAATTCGGATACATACTTGCAAGCTTTTTAGGATCTAAATGCCATCTATAAAACATTTTGTAAAAGTTCTCTCTTAGATTTTGAGCTTGAGTAAATTTTACGTTCCTCACCCAAATCTTTTCCCACGTGTCCATTGTGATAACTTCCTGGATATTTTGGGCCCATTTTATCATACAATCATTAACAAGCTCTGTTTCTGAGTCAATCTCTATCAATGCAAGATATATCCGTTTGATATGTGCTGGTCCCTGATTTCTAATTTGCTTTATCAAATTTTCATCAGTCATTGTAAATCCATTTTTCTGGTCTTCTTTCCACCTGGCCTGTAACTGAGTATATTGAAACCAATTTTGAACAACCTTCTCTTCTCGCAAGAGGCTATATGATTTCAAACACCAAACATTTCTTTCCAAACTGAGGATCTCCTTGTACGTAGTCACATCATGTTTGAAGCCAGCATGTATATTTTCTATTGCGTGTTTTGGAATTGCCCACAATGGTATCTTGCAACTTAACTTATGTCTATACTTCTTCCAAACTCTCAGCAATGCCTGTCTTAAAATATGCACCCTAAACACGTTGTCTACCTTCTTATCATACAACAAATATGCATGCCAGCCAAACAACAAATCATGGCCCTCAAGATTTAATAACCTCCCTTGCGTCAAATTAATCCAATCACTTATTCCTACTAATGCAGCAGCTTCATAATATAATTTAAAATTAGGCAATTTAAGGCCACCTCTCTCACGAGTATCCTGCATAATCTTAAGTTTAACTCGTGGCTTTTTCCCTGCCCAGACAAATTTATTGATACCTCGCTGCCATTCCTCCAAATTAGAATCTTTCTTAAGAATCGGTATCATTTGAAATAAAAATAAAAATTTAGGCAGGACATTCATTTTTACTGCTGCAATCCGTCCCAACAAAGACAATTGCAATTTTTCCCAACTCTCCAATTCTTTTTGAATTTTCCCCCATAGTTTTTCATAATTATTTTTATATAGCTTTGTATTAGAGGGCGACAAAATCACCCCCAAATATTTAACCCTTTTAACAATCTCAAATCCAGTTAGTCCTTCTAAGAGAGCCTTTTGCGAAGCTGTCATATTTCTGGCCAAAATTTTGGTTTTCTGTGTATTAACTTTAAATCCAGAAACCTTCCCATATTGTGTTATTATCTCCATCAGGTCCACAACAGAGTTCTCTGGCTGGGTCACTGTAACAACCAGATCGTCTGCGAATGCTCTCAATCTGTAGTCCTGATCTCCAATTTGTATCCCCTTAATTTTTTCCGAATTTCGAATTTTAACCAATAATATCTCTAATGTTAACACAAATAACAAGGGCGATAACGGACACCCTTGCCTTGTGCCCTTCTCAATATTACATGCTTCTGTCAAGCTATTATTAACTATAATTCTGGCAGTTTGTTTTTGATATAATGCCCTAATCGGTTGTAAAAATTTTTCCCCAAAATCCATTTTATCTAAAACTTTCAACAAAAATTTCCAATTCAATTGATCAAAAGCTTTTTCAGCATCTAAAAAAATTAGCACCGCAGCGATCTGGTTGTTCCTTTCCAAAAACTCTAACACATCAACTATATGCCTCACATTATTTTTCATTTGCCTACCACTAATAAACCCCGTTTGATCCCCATGAATCACCTGTTGCAGAACCCTCATCAGTCTATTAGCCAAAACCTTAGCAAATATCTTGTAATCTGTATTTAAAAGCGATATCGGTCTATAATTTTTAACTTGAGTAGCATCTTGGTCTTCCTTCGGAATCAAAGAAATAAAAGCTGTTCTCCAAGACGGTGGCACCTTTCCACCCCTCTGGATTGTCTGGAACAGTTCCTTTAACGGTTTTATCATCTCTAATTGTAAATTTTTGTAATAGGCCGCAGTCAAGCCATCCGTACCTGGTGCTTTATCCACCTTCAATTCCTTAATTGCTGTGAAAATTTCTTCTTCTGTAATCAGTTGATTAATCCCCTCTTTTTGTACTTGCGTAAGAACCGGGATGCTAGCATTCTCCAAATATATATCAATATCTTTTTCATTAATTTCCTCTTTAGCATATAATTTCGAATAGAAATCCACAAAAGCATCCTTAATAAGGTTCTGTTGAAACACAACCCTTCCTTTATACTCAATCTTATCTATATTAGAAGCCCTTTATTTTTTCCTCAATCTATAAGCTAACCATCTGCCTGGTTTATTGGCGTTGCAAAAAGTATTATGCCTAGCAAACCGCAGATTGGTCGCCACTTGATCAGCCATTAATTTATCAAATTGTTCTCTTAACAGTCTAATAGCCTCCTTGGTCTTCACATCCTCTGAGTTCAAGATCAAAGCCTTTTCTTTTTCCTTTATTTCATTCTCCAGTTCTTTCCTTCTAGTTTCCACTGCACGTCTATGTTTATTATTCATATATATCAACACCCCTCTCATATAGGCCTTGCTAGCATCCCAAACCATATCCATAGAGGTACCCTTATTCATGTTAATCTCAAAAAAATCCTTCATCCGCTGTTTGCATTCTTCCACATTTCTCTGATTTCTAAACAAATTCTCATTTACGCGCCACGAGCGCCTGTCTCTTTTCTCCTTATCAATCTCTAACCAAACTGGACTGTGATCAGAGATAGTTCTTGCACATATCTTCACCTTTTTAGTCCTCAAAAAAAATCATTAGTCAGCAAAATAAAATCAATCCTCGAAAAAGATTGATGTCTATCAGAATAAAAAGTATAATCCTTCTCCTGCAAATGTCTCTCACGCCAAATATCTCGCAATTCCAGGTCATCCTTCATTTCAAAAAAAGATTTAGGCAATCTAGCATGACTTGGAATGCGCTTGAAAACTCCAGCCTTGTCCAACTGTACATCCAAAACACCATTCCAGTCCCCCATAAAAATAAAAGATTTATAATCCAACTGGGTAAGCTTTGTGTGAAGTAAACTAAAAAAGTCATCTTGTTGTTGATTAGGTGCATATAATCCAACTAAAAGCGTCTTTTTACCTTCTAACAGCAGCTCAATCATAACATATCTTCCATGCTTATCTGCTTCAATTAAGTCTGCTGTTAAGGCACTTTTAACATAAACAACCACTCCATTTTTCTTGTTCTCTGCAGAAGCAACAAATTGCGTACCCAACCTCGAATTCGATAAATACTTTTGATCCAAAACTCTAATATGCGTTTCTTGCAAACATATAACATCTATCTTAAATTGTTTTAAATATTGAAAAACTTTCTTCCTCTTCTGTGGTGAATTTAGTCCATTAACGTTCCAAGTTAAGAATTTAGTTGCCATGCATATCCTCCCAAAGCTCTTGGAGCACAGCTTTGATAGGACTATCTTCTTTAGGCCGTGCTCCTCCCACTGCTTGGCTATGAGTACGTTGTGAAGATTCTGAAGACTTTTGCTGGTCTTGTTCTTTTATTTTCTTTGCTCGTTTTAAAGCAGCACGCGTTACCCTTTGCTCTCTAGGATCATCCAAAGAAGTTATAGCTTGATCTCCTCCAGCACCATTTTCCTCTGTTTCATCCTCTTGATGTTCTCCTTCTCCAGATCCCTTTGCAGCTTCCAGAAGTGTTAATGGGGTTGCTTTTAAAACATTATTGTAGAAGTCACGCGTTTGCTTCACAGTAATCAGCCGATACCTTTTACCTTCATACATCACCATCAGCCCGTCTGGAATCTCCCATCTGAACCTTATATCTCGTTGCTTGAGCTCTTGCACAAGAAATGTAAAGTCCTTCCTTCTCCTTAAAATCTTTGGAGGGATTTCTTTTAAAACCAAGACTTCTTGATCAGCAATCACAACTTTAGCATCATAGGCAGCTTGTATAACTTCATCTCTAATTTCTCTTTTTGCAAAGTAAACCACCACATCTCTAGGCAACTTTCTCTGTCTGGCAATCCATGAATTCACACGGAACACTTTATCCATAGCTGCTCTTATTTCAGATGCTGGCTGGTTCAATACCACTTCGAGAGCCTCAGAAACCAGCTGCTTTAAATCTTCCTTAATATTCTCTTTTAAACCTCTGATTCTAACAGCAAACTGCATCTGGTAATATTGAGCAAGGCTTAACTCCCTTTCCATTTTGTCTCTTAAATTTTCATTCTCCCGTACTTTAACTTCTAATATTACATTCTTTTGGGTCAAATCATCCACTTTTTCATCTAAATCTTCCACACATTCCGCCACTTTATGCACTGAAGACAAAATGTCTACCTTCATCACGCTGAACTTCTGTTCCATCCTCTCTTCCATTCTCTCCTCCAGTTTCTCCAATTTCTCCTCCATCTGTGCAAATTTATCACCCATTGATTGATTAATTGATTCCAAAAGTACCTGGGCATGTTTATCCAGAGCATCTCGTAAGTCCTTCGGTGTCAGTACATCAGGAGGGTGCAACGCCTGTAATGATGATTGTTGCACCGGAGAAGATCCACCACTCCGAAGAGTTTTAGGGGGAGGTTTAGCCGCCATCTTTTACTTTTCAATTGTGACGCACTTTCACTTAAAGTTTAAAAAGTCCATCAAGCTCGAGAGTATAATAAAATAATCCTCTTCACCTTTTCCTCTTGTACCGCTCTGCCTGCTCCTTTAATCCATAGTCCTTTCTTCAGGCAGGGGTGGTCGCAGACGCCTGGCTCTGCTCCAAGAAATCTGGAGCAGAGACGCTGGCCAGCTGGGAGCAACCCAGGCTTCGGGGGAGTTCAATCCTTCAGCCGCCCAAGCTCCAAGCTCAGGCGGCCCCGGAGAACTCGACCCCTACCTGGGGCCTCACCCCCTCCTCTTCTCCCGAGGAGGGGGCTTCAAATTCGCCCGAACAGCTGATCGGCGCTGTTTCGGGCGAAAAAACACACAGCTGAGCCGCGGGCAGCCCGGGAAGGCTGTCTCCGGCGCCGCGCAGCCACCGGAAGTCCATTTTCTGCCTAATTCTTTTACCAAAGAAACTTCCTTACTTTTTGCATTTTGCAATCTTATCAGGAAATAATGTAATGAACTTTTAAATCTAGAGGAGTTGCAGTCCTGGTTTCAAAAGAAATGTACTCGTTGAGGTTTTTATATAAATGTGCTATTACTGAGTTCATATACCATCCCAGTTAGAGTTTTAAGTAAAATCGAACTATTAGTAAAGTTAAATTAGCAAATCACACAGTACCGTAAAGGGCAAAATCAAGTGTTCCATCTTTGGGGTCAGACTGGAAGGCACAGGGACCTCCAGTTATTGCAATCAGCTCACAGGAAGCCCCCTTTGTGAGGTCAGAGTTAAGTGAGCCTGTGCAGGTGGAGGTGAGATTTGGGGTTGCTATTTTCCCATCCTCTACATTTCAAGCCACACCCCTTGGGTAAGAGGCATGATTTGGGGCTGAAAGAACAAAACGAGAATCTTTAGAGTGAGTCATTTGAGGCAATGGGAGGGTGAGATGTTTTCAGCTCCTATGCAACCATTCGCAGAAATGCAGGACCAGAAATCTGAATAGTTAAAACCAGTACTTTGTTTTATCATAGAACACACCGGAATGGAGTTCTGCCACCTTTTTTCGACGGATTTTCCAAGTTTTAAAAGTAACTTTTGAAAATTTGATGTTTGGTCCATGTGGACTTGAATCGCCCTGTCGAGCGTAACGTGCTGGCGACAAAATCATTAAAACGGTGCATACGGGCTGCTTGTGTGTCGGATCCGATGCATGCGTACTTCGTCTGTGCTGGTTGTGATGGCTTGCGGCACTGCTTGGGTTGTGACTGGCCGTGTGGTTGAGTGCTGAGTGCTTACTGCGCGCGGCAGCCATCATGTTTCGTTACACAGCGGACAGGTGTGGGTGTGTTTGACTACGTACAAAAGGTAAATAATTTCTTTATTTTAAAAAATTGTTGGTGAATTGAAAATCTTTTTTTAATTTTTAGTGTAAAGTTTACTATGAACATTTGCCTTAAATATGATAAATTAAAAAAAAATTATGTTAAGAACTGAATATATAACTTTTTAAAATAAAAGATAAACAAGATGTGAGTTCCGGCTCCTTTTTTCTTACAAAAAAAGCACTGGTTAAAACTAAGATGAGAGGTGGGGGAGTTCTGACAATTCTGGTAGAATACCTTCAGAAAAACGGCAATCCCAGAACTGCTTTCTAAAGAAAGCTCAAGCACGCATTTTGCATAAGTTGCTTGCATAACTTTTAATTAGTTTATTCTGCTTCTGCTGACAACTGAAAAGTTGGAGAGACATAGAGGTAGTCCTGGACTTACAACCATTCTTTTAGTGACTGTTCAAAGTTACAAGGGCACTGGAAAAAGTGACTTCTGATCATTTCTCACACTTGTGACCAATGCAGCATTCCTGTGGTTGCATGATCAAAATGTGGATGCTTGGTAACTGGCAGGTATTTATGACAGTTTCAGTGTCACGTGATCGCCTTTTGCCATCTTCTGACAAAATCGATGGGGGGGACCGTATTCACTTAACAACAGCACCACTAACTTAACAACTGCAATGATTCACTTAATGATTCACTGTTGCAAGAAATGTCATACAAATGGGGCAAAACTCACTTAACTGTCTTATTTTTTTAGGCTCAATTGCGATCGTAAATTGAGGACTACCTGTATTGAAAAAAAAAGACTACACATGGTCCTTGACATATGACCATAATGGAGCCTGCCTATTACAGCTGTAAATGGTAGTGGTTGCAAAATGGGCCGACTCAATTTTACAACCTATTTTTGTGGCAACTGTTAAGTGAGCTCCATCACCAGAGGTTCACGCTGGGCATGGTTTTGCCCAAAACCGGAAGTGCTGGATTTGGCAGAACTGACGCAAAACACCCTCACATAACTGTGGGATACTGCAAATAGCCCTAAGTGCAACCATGTTGCCAGGCATCCAAAATTCAGCCATGTGACCACAGAGTGAGCCCAACCATTGGAACTTTGAGTCTGGGTTGTAAGTAATCCTTGGGACAATCCTCGTTGTAATGTTGAATGGTCGCTAAGCAACCGGTTGTAAGTTGAGGATTGCCTGTAATTCAAATATTGACTAAGAGCGTGTAGGAAGGAACCACGGTTACAGATCAGGAGTAGATTTCAGTGTCAACAAATTCCTTCAGCCTTGGATGATGATGGATGGCGAGAGTGACGATGTGAAGAGCGGGGGCCTCAATACTAAAGGCTCCACCATTGTCCCAAGTACCATAGTTAAGAGCATCCTGATGATCTCATTTCTTGAGCTCCCAGTATGATCTGGTCCTTACCCTTGGCATCTATAATTTACACCATCTGGGGGGGGAAAATAAAAATAAGGTATTCTTGCTTGTATTCGACTCAGGAGTCCCCCAAGGTCCTATGACCTTTATGGATGAAAACTTTTATGTTTGGCCACTGATGCATATAAACAAGGTTCAGAGGTCTGGCAAGGATGGATTGCCTGTTGGGTATTCCATGGCTGGTGATTCAAAGTAGCATAGGAGACTTCATCCGGATGTTCTCCAGCATCAGAGGACTAGAAAGAAGAAGAAAGACTTAGGAGGCACACGTTCCTTCGCTGTTGCAATGCAAGCAGACGAGGTGATATAATGGTGTGTGGGCATGAGCTTGGTACACAAGGGGAAGAGGTGCTGCCTAGGGCAGGGGTAGGCAACCTTGGCTCTTTTATGACTCGTGGACTTCAATTCCCAGAATTCCTGAGCCAGCCATGCTGAGGGGAAAGACAGAGGTTTCCAAGCTGAGCCATGCTGGCTCAGGAATTCTGGGAGTTGAAGTCCACGAGTCATAAAAGAGCCGAGGTTGCCTACCCCTGGCCTAGGCCACTTTATGACTCGTGGACTTCAACTCCCAGAATTCCTGAGCCAGCCATGCTGAGGGGAAAGACAGAGGTTTCCAAGCTGAGCCATGCTGGCTCAGGAATTCTGGGAGTTGAAGTCCACGAGTCATAAAAGAGCCGAGGTTGCCTACCCCTGGCCTAGGCCACTTTATGACTCGTGGACTTCAACTCCCAGAATTCCTGAGCCAGCCATGCTGAGGGGAAAGACAGAGGTTTCCAAGCTGAGCCATGCTGGCTCAGGAATTCTGGGAGTTGAAGTCCACGAGTCATAAAAGAGCCGAGGTTGCCTACCCCTGGCCTAGGCCACTTTATGACTCGTGGACTTCAACTCCCAGAATTCCTGAGCCAGCCATGCTGAGGGGAAAGACAGAGGTTTCCAAGCTGAGCCATGCTGGCTCAGGAATTCTGGGAGTTGAAGTCCACGAGTCATAAAAGAGCCGAGGTTGCCTACCCCTGGTCTAGGGAAAGAGCAGATAAAATGAGGGGGAGCCTGCAGCTGAACAATGGGCAGAGGAAGAAGCTTAGTAAGGATCCATCCCAACTTATCAGGTGGCAAAAAATGACAGTGGGTGATTTGCACTTTGAGATTTGCAAGGTTGATGTAAACCTCCCAAGTACTAACAGCCCTCTGAAAGTGCAAATTACCTGCCAGCTCTTTTTACCACCTGAGGAGGTAGGGTAGATCCTTTTTTTTCTTCTCCTGTTGTTCAACTGCAGGCGGCTCCCACTTTTACCTATTCATTCCCTGGGCAAATTTCTTCCCAGGTCATTCCCACATATCACTTATTAAAATAAAAGAATTCAACTCTGCAGATTTGCAAGATTTGTGCCAGCCCTTTGAGGTGGACCAAACTAGAAAACCAAAGTTAGGAATACAACTACTACTTTTATTATAAAATTGCAATAAGAGAATTGGGTAAGTTTCATTGAGATCCCCCACCCCCGCCACCATCTTTGTGAAAACTAGGAAGGGTCAAATCTGAGACGTTTTCTCAAATTACTCTTCTGCCTTGTACTCAAATTTCATTTATCCAACGACTGTCTTAGCTGTGGCTCTTCCTCTTGTTCCTCAAGATTATTCCTACTGCCCATGACATGCAGTGATTCTTCAGCCACTCATAATCTACTCTCTACTAGGGGCAGAGGGTTGTGAATAGAAAAATCTTTGTCCTCTCTTTGTTTATCATCTGTTTTGGCTACTTGTTTGCTAATCCTTTTGATCTCACTTTTGATTTTTGTTCCCAGGTATCCCCCAAAGGAGCACATGCTCTTTCATCCTTCTCCTAACAGGATGAAAGCAGTAGTGGGATTCAGCTGGTTCGCACCACTTGAGCAGAACCGTTAGCTAATTTTTGGTTGCCCAGGCCCAGAATGGACTTCCGGAAGCGGCATCCACACAGAGAACCGGTTGTTCACATATTTGAATCCCACCACTGGATGAAAGTACTAGGTTTATCTGCCCCTGTCATATATCTCTTGTAAATACATCTCCTTTCTGTTATAGTTTTAAAAACTTCATTAATCAATGCTCAGGCCATGTTCCTGTTCTTAGGACCTTCACATGCTTCCACACAATGCTTCTACTTCCAGCTTGGAAGAGAGAGCTAGAGAGCTTCCATTTTTGCATGGAATAGAATGAAAACTTTTTGGCCTCAGAGAAATCAAATCAAATTTTCTGGTTGCTCACTGGCACAGGACTGTACTTACATACGATCCCCATTTTCCCCAGTTATATAGTTTGCATGAGATAAGGAGAGCTAAGTCAGCCTCCAACAAGAATGGGGTTAGAGAATTCATAGGCACAAGAATGTCTTCCCATGCACTCTCATGATGTAATTATGAATTTAATGCCACCAGTTTCATTAAGTGGAGCGGTTTCTGAAATTCTAAGTCACACATGCCCAACAATCTTCAAGCTTTTGTCTGTCTTTCTTCAAGCCACACTCCCGAAAGCAGGGGAAAAAGTAAATGGTTTTAATTAACATGAATAGTTAATGTTAATGTTGAATGTTATCTTTTTTTTCTTTTTACAACCCTGTAATCCCTTTTATCGGGGTGGAGTCAGAGCCACTGAGTGGAGCTGAGCATTTACTGGCCAGATGCCCTTCCTGATGCCTATGCAGAGTTCACAGCAGATATTTTCTCTTTGCATCCTGATAGAGAAACATCTAGGATTGAACTCAGCCTTCTGAGTGGTAGGTGAATGTTTTTACCTCTAGGCCACCATGCCGCTCTTATTGAATATTATCCCTTAATTACAGTTATGGTAATAGGTTTACACCCTGTATAGTAATGTTCTCCTTAGATCAAATGAAAACTGACAATTCAGAGGTAACTTTGGAAGGACTTGACTGTTCTAACTTCTGTATCTGATGAAATAATTTAGACAAGGAAGGCACAGTTAAGAAAAGAAAGATCTTACCAGATTCATTGCTGGGTTATTTTCATTGGTTTTGAAATCTGTGGATCAAAGACAGGCATGAGATTCTTTGCCTAATTTGTATTTGATTAAAATAATAGCAGCTCATCCTTTCCAAAACATTCTCCCCATAAAATGCCTAAATGAACAAGTCTCTATCAGAGTTGATTTATATGAGAAAGTTTTTGTGCCAAGGTGGCCCCACTCTACCATTTCATGATTCATCACACTTGCCTTCTTTTATTTTTTATTTTTTATTGATTTTATTATAATTTGGTTGATTATTGTGAGCCATTCAGAGTTGCTGAGAGTTGCCTGGCATACAACATTATTTTTTTAAAAAATTATTCATTGCTTAAAAATTTCCTCCAGTTTTTAAAATACAGCTGCTAAGATCTTCATATTATTCCAGTTTGAAACGCTGGTATATCTGGAGGATTTTTCATATGAAACCTGCAGTTAAAACAAATTCTACCCATTTCCACCTTAGGTCTTTGCAGTTCAAATTTGCAATTTCCTTTCTGGTTAGATTTGCTTGCACCACTTTATTAACATTAGAGATGAGATTAAGTCTGTTCTGCTTATTCAAAATGTTTTATCTTGTACTGCTGATTTATTGCTCAATTTTCTTAAGTTTGCACTTCTCTTTTGTCAGATGGCTTCCTTTGCTTTAAAATGTTTGGGGTAAGCCATTGTAAGCCATTTTTAAAACATGTTCATATGTTCAGTTGTAATGGCTATAATACATTTCTTCAATTTCTTTAAGCCACTTTTTTTTCTTATTTCAAGGAGTATATCAAGGAGATATACAAGCTTAATTCAAGGCGTATATCAAGGAGATATACAAGCTGTTTCCCTTGGGTTATAAAAAAGATCTTTCTGGTCCTATTATCAAGTTTTCAGATTTTATTACCTATTGCTAGCAAGCTTTAAGCTTTTTTTTTTAAATCACAAGGTCTAAAATGTGCTTTGCCTCTCTGTCTAATACTATGAGCTGTCATCTTTTAGGGAGAAGCTTTTTTATGCTTTTGATGAAAATGAAGGCAATGCGGTAATCCCGTGAGCCTTAAATACCATGGTTGGTTATTGTTCATCTACTTCTCTGTAACCATGTTTATTACAAGATCATCACACTTACTTTTTCTCCTTTTCTTGAACACTACAACAGCCAGCAGCAACACAACAATCAGGAAAACGCTCGCCCCAATGCCCGCCCATAAGTATGGGCTAAGAATATCTGTAAAGCCAAAACAGTTGCATTCTACTGCTGCTCCTCTAGATGTCCATCACAACACTCACATAGGGTTTCCTAGAGGTTCCTCCTCATCCTTCTGGAGATGACACAGGTTGAAACTGGCACCCTTTGGAGACAAAGTATGTGCCCTAAATTAGACTTATGGTCTTTCCACACCTTCTGCTGACAGTGGGGAAGAAAAGCCACCATGATTCTTAAATCAGTGGGTTTGTTTTCCTCAATGGAGCCCTTTTTCCCCAGACTGCTTTTTGTCCATGGCTCCTGGTTCTCAATCCATCCCATGCTTCTCTCTCTCTCTCTCTCTCTCTCTCTCTCTCTCTCTCTCTCTCTCTCTCTCTCTCTCTCTCTCTCTCTCTCTCTCTCTCTCTCTCTCTCACACACACACACACACACACACACACACACACACAAATTCCTTGCCTCATCATTTCACGTCATGCAGTAGACCTAGACTTTGAGCAACTCCATGAGTCAAACCAGTTGAGTAGGTCTTTCCATATCCCTTTCGTCACATAAACACTAAAAATATCTAATGACGCCTTTCTGGAAAGCTTTACTCCCACTGTTTGTCCTCTATCAGACTCCTTTCCTTAATTCACGGACACAAACATATTCTTTCTTTTATCTTCTGCTTTTTTATTTCGCTTTCTGAAAGAAAAAAGAATGGACTTTCATCCAACTGTCTGAAGTCCTGCAGGGACAAGCTTGTTTGCCTTAGGCCAGGGGTGGGCAACCTTGGCTCTTTTATGACTCGTGGACTTCAACTCCCAGAATTCCTGAGCCAGCATGGCTCAGCATGGAAACCTCTCCATTTCTCCTCAGCATAGCTGGCTCAGGAATTCTGGGAGTTGAAGTCCACGAGTTATAAAAGAGCCAAGGTTGCCTACCCCTGCCTTAGGCAGAATTGCCTATCCTGGAGCCCTATAGATCTACTAGATACCACCCCATTCCCCCAATCTTCAGCTACGTTGGGCAATGTTGAATGAAGGAATGTTGCCTTTTTCCAGTTTTCATGCCCATGTTTCTCTTCCCACCACCTTCCTATATCAAATCCAGAAAACAATAGCTACTCTAAATTATCGTGACTCTTCTACAATGTTTATAAGATGCAGTAAATGAATTTTGTAAAATTAAAACAAAGCATTCTTCTCATCAGCTGTTCTGTACCTTTTAGCTCTGCAAACTAAATCACCATGTCCTAGTTTGATTTTATAGGAGAATGTAAATATGCTATGTCCTCGTTAATGGATAAATTAGGATGCTTTTTAAATATTTGCTGAAATAAACTCTTGAGCATCCTTTCTCACTGACACACCAGTTGTGGCTTCTGCATTGTGGTTCAGCAACATCTGCCCCTTACAAGGATGATGGCGATCTACTGACCTTTTATTTTATTAAATTTATTTTTATTTTATTAAATTTATATACCGCCCTTTCCCGAAGGACTCAGGGCGGTTTACAGGGCATTTAAAACAACCAATACAAAAGTTAAAAACAAATTAAAAAAAGATTAAATCATCCCTAGAATTAAAAACCCCAGTTAAAAATTCTCAGCCTAGACCGGAAAGCTCGAAGAGCCAGGTTTTCAGGTCCCGGCAAAATGTGCGGAGGTCAGGGGCAGTCCTAAGCTCCACGGGCAGCTGGTTCCAGAGGGCAGGCGCACCCACAGAGAAGGCCCTTCCCCTGGGTGTTATCCGCCGACAATCTTTTATCGGCGGCACCCTGAGAAGACCCTCCCTGTGGGAGCGCACTGGACGAAGGGAGCTTGATGCCAGCAGCAGGTGTTCCCTCAGATATCCCGGACCCAAGTCATTCAGGGCTTTATAGGTCATCACCAGCACCTTGAATCTCACCTGGAGGGCAACCGGAAGCCAATGCAGCTCATGGAGTAGAGGTGTTACATGGGAGAATCAGGAAACCCCCATCACAACTCGCGCGGCCGCATTCTGCACCAGTTGAAGCCTCCGGGTGGTCCTCAAGGGCAGCCCCATGTAGAGAGCATTGCAGTAGTCTAGATGGGAGGTCACGAGCGTATGGGTGACTGTGCGTAGGGCATCTCGGTCCAGATAGGGTCGCAACTGGTGCACCAGGCGAATCTGGGCAAAAGCCCCCCTGGCTACGGCTCCTATATGATCTTCAAAATTGAGCCGTGAATCCAGGAGGACGGCCAAATTGCGAGCCCTATCAACGGGGGGTAACACCTCACCCCCCATCGTTAAAGGTGGAATAATCTGGTTAGCCCAAGATGCCGATACACACAGCCACTCAGTCTTGGCAGGATTGAGACGAAGCCTGTTTCTCCCCATCTAGACCTGAACCGCCTCCAGGCAACGGGACATCACGGCGAGGGCATCACTGGGTTGGTTCGGGGTGGAGAAAAACAGTTGGGTATCATCAGCGTACTGATGATACCCCACCCCGAAACCACGAATGATCTCACCCAGTGGCTTCATGTAGATGTTGAACAGGAGGGGAGAGGGAACCGACCCCTGAGGAACTCCACAAGCGAGAGGCCTCGGGGTGGATCTCTGCCCTCCAGTCAACACCGATTGCGAGTGGCCCAGGAGATAGGAGGAGAACCACTGTAAAACAGTGCCTCCCACTCCCAACCCCCTGAGACGCCGCAGAAGGATACCATGGTCGATGGTATCAAAAGCCGCTGAGCGATCTAATAGGACTAGGACAGAGGAGCAACCCCTGTCCCGAGCCCGCCAGAGATCATTCACCAGCGCGACCAATGCTGTCTCTGTGCTGTATCCGGGCCTGAAACCCGATTGGGTTTGATAGACAAACCATCTCGGGCAGTTAAATAGGAGGGATTTTAAAATAGAGGGGAGAGGAAAAAAGTCTTTGTTATAAGCATTTTTAAATAAAGTAACTGAGACAGGGCGAGTTAATGGACTTATACACAATTGTCTAAGGTAGACTTCAGGTTGCCTTGCTAGCTGTTCTTGAAGGACAGGTACTCATCGCTTTACTCTCTCCCATCCATAGCTAAGGATGCTTTAAATCTACCTGGCTCAATGTTGAAGTAGTATTTTCACCTTGCTACATGCACCGTGTGTGGCACTTTTGTAGCAACTGTGGTGATGATGGTAAAGCCAGGACTGAGACCTTCTGAGCTCCTAAGGGCCATTTTTGGCTGCTTTGAACACCTCCCCTTTTTTCTACCAGTCCCTGGTGATTTCTCTCTCTGTCCATTTTAACTTTTTGGGAAGAGGTACTGGGATTTTGCTTGATCTGTGTCTCATAATATGCTAATAGGTGTTATATAAACTTCTTAACTCCTTATTTGCACAGATCTACCAGTCTCACATTCTAGACACATGATCCCCCCCAAAAAAAACCCCTCCCACGACCCTTGAGTGACAGACGGTTTGTGGGGTGGAGAAGTGCTGGTGAAGCAATGAGTCCACCCACCAGTGTCGGTCAGCTGTTTTTAGATGGAGCAAGTGGGCAAGAGAGACAGGAAGAAGATCTGCCAATGGTGCAGCCGGCATTTCAAAGACGTCTCAGCCCACAAAAGGGGGAAGGAGCACAGGGAAGCACTTCAAAAGGGACCCTCCCTAGTTTGCCAGAGAGAAAAAGGAAAGGAGGGGAGAAATACTTTTCAGCCTTGCAAGATTCTGTTAATGTAAAGTAATAGTAAAGATAGAGCTAGTACTCCTGGTTGCTTTTCTTCTCTGGATTGCTTCGCAGGGATAACGCCAATCTTGCAAGCCTGAAAGTATTTTTCCCCTCCAGAAATCCTATACAATAGGTAGGTTAAAATAAAATAAATAGATAAAGTACAGGTAATCCTCAACTTGCAATCATTTCTTTAGTAACTATTTGGAGTTGCAATGAGGCTGGGGAAAAAAATCCAGTCCTTGCACTCTCAACCACTTCTTTGCACTTATGATTGATACCCCACCCTCGTGTGATTCCAGTGAGGATGATTGGCATGTACGACTGATTCCAGTATCCTGTACTCACGTGAACATGATTTGCAACCTTTTGGGGGCAGTTCTGGCAAAAAACGCCCCACCAATTTAGAAGAATGGATTTGAACTTATGAGTACGGCATTAACGATCATGGAGAGTCGCTTAACGGTTATCATAAAAATTGCGGTAAAATTGGGTCTGACTTGACTTACGACCACAAGGACTTACCAAAAGAAATTCCAGTCCCGACTGTGGTTGTAAGTTGAGGACTACCTATAGATGTAGAAAATGGAAAATCAGAGCGCACGAAGGAGTGCAATGCACGCAGTGACAAAGGGGGAAACAGGAGCTTCAGATTGTTCAGCTGTGAAAAGAGAAGTTTGAAGTAGAACTTCTCAAATCACATGAAGGGATAACACACAGAAAGAAGTCAAAAACTTGTTCATTTCATTCCCAAATGCAAAACATAGAATGATGGAGCTAAGTTATAGTAAGACAAGTTTGACGGAATGTTAATAAGAACTTCCTAACAATAAGAACATTTTAGCAGTGAAAATAGTGAGGTGGTGGGACCTCCTTTATTGGGTATAACCTAAGACAATCATCTTCCTGAGATAACTTAATGTGAATTCCTGCCAGGGGTGTCAAAAAAAGAAAAGATGTTGATTGCTCCAGTGCAACTGAAGCCCAGTCTCTTGATGTGTGTGTGTGTGTGTCAGTTTTGTGAAAACATACAAAGGAGTAGTGTTGACCCAGAATTCGGGGACAGTATAGGAAATATCAATTGTGAATGTGCATTTCAAGGGCTTGCTGTTTGTATTGAGCGTCTGGATGAGAGAGTGGAAGAGCTTAGCCAAAATAACATGAGATTAGATGCAAAAATGATGGATGCAGAAACTGTGATGGAAAAGATTGATGATGATGTGGTTTTGCTACAGTATCAAGAAATGGAGTTTGCTGTGAGAATTAGAGGTTTGAAAGAAGATCCTAAGGAGATAGAAGGCAAGAAAATACTTCTGGTTGGATTATATGCTCCTAACCAACAGCAAGCAGAATTTTATAAATTATTACACAGCAAGATTATTCAGTGGGATTACAAATCTTATATTTTTATGGGAGATTGGAATGGTGTTTTGGATGTACAAATGGACAAAAGAGGCCTTTTTAGAAGTACGCCAAGTCATGCTAGACTGCCTAAATATTTTTTGAGATGAAGGATGACTTGGAATTGAGAGATGTTTGGAGAGAAAGGAACTTGCAAGAAAAAGACTTTACTTTTTTCTCTGATAGGCATCAATCTTTATCCAGGATTGATTTTGTATTAATTACTAATGATTTTTTTCTAGGATTAAGAAGATCAAGATATGTCCAAGAACTATATCTGATCACAGTCCAGTATGGTTGGAGATAGAAAAAGATAATGGAGATAGATGGTCTTGGCAACTAAATGAGAATTTGTTTAGATATCAGGAAAATGTGGAAGAGTGTAAAAAACAGATGAAAGAATTTTTTAAAATTAATATGCATAAGGGTACTTCTATTGAGATGGTTTGGGATGCAAGTAAAGCTTATATGAGAGGAGTGTTAATATACTTGAGCAATAAATATAGACGCAAATTGGAATTCAGGTGGAAAGAATTAGAGGACGAAATTAAGAGAAAAGAAGAGGCTTTAATTTTGAATCCATCTGATGGGAAGATCAAAGAGGTAATTACTTTACTAAGAGGTCAGTTTGATATGTTGATGGCAGATCAAGTGGCAACTAACTTACGGTATGTTAAACATAACACTTTTTGTAATGCCAATAAACCGGGTAGGTGGTTAGCCTACTTGTTAAGGAAGAAATAAAGGGCATGTAATATAGATAGAATAGAGTACAAGGGTAAAGTGGTGTATCAGCAGAATCTTATTAAAAAGGCTTTTGATGATTTCTATTCTAAGTTGTATGTTAGAGATAAGATTTGAGATACAGATATAGATAGATACTTGCAGGAAGCTAACATTCCTGTTCTTACACAAGAACAAAGGGAAGGGATGAATCAATTGATAAATGATGAAGAATTTTTTTTTAGCAATTAAGCAATTAAAGGTGGGTAAAGCACCAGGAACTGACGGATTGACTGCTGTCTACTATAAAAATTTACAGTCAGAAATGGTGGAACCTCTAAGAGAATTGTTTAGGACAATTCAACTGGGAGGAGAAGTGCCTCCATCGTGGAAAACAGCGTTTATTTCGCTGATTCCGAAGGAAGATCAAGATGCTACCCAATCCAAAAACTATAGACCAATATCGCTTTTAAATACTGATTATAAGATATTTGCCAAAATTTTAGCAAATAGATTAATGAAGGTAATGCAGTAAGTGATTCATAGTGATCAAACTGGATTCATAAATGGTAGACAAATGAAGAATAATGTGAGACATATTGTAGATTTATTGGAATTTTTGGAAAGAAATAATCAGGTCTCTGCAGTGCTGATCTTTTTGGATGCTGAAAAAGCTTTTGATCAATTGGATTGGCAATTTTTGGTGAAAGTATTGGAGAAAATGGAGTTTGGGGAAAAAATTTTGCAATCTATTAGAGCAATATATCAGAAGCAAACAGCTCGTATAATAGTTAATAGTAGTTTGACAGAAACATGTAATATTGAAAAGGGCACAAGACAGGGGTGTCCATTGTCACCCTTACTGTTTGTTTCAACATTGGAAATATTATTGATTAAAATACGAGATTCAAATAAAATTAAGGGAATTAAAATAAGAGATCAGGATTATAGACTGAGAGCATTTGTGGATGACCTGGTTATTACAGTAAGTCAACTGACTTACTCAGTTGTAGAGCTGATGGAGATAATAATGTTATATGGGAAAGTTTCTGGATTTAAGATAAATACACAAGAAACTAAAATATTGTCTAAAAATATGACTATAGAACAAAAGGTTGTTTTAGAAGAGTTAACGAGATTTGAAATAGTCAAGAAGACTACATATTTGGGGGTTTATTTGTCAGCTTCAAATGTGAAGTTATACAAGAATAATTATGAACCGTTATGGGTAAAAATACAAAAAGACTTAGATAGTTGGAAAAAACTATAATTATCCTTATTGGGAAGAATTGCAGCAGTGAAAATGAATGTTTTGCCAAAATTTTTATTTTTGTTTCAAATGATACCTATACTTAAAAAGGATTCAAATTTGGAGGAATGGCAGAAAGGTATTAATAAATTTGTTTGGGCAGGGAAAAAGCCACGAGTTAAATTTAAGATAATGCAAGACATATGTGAAAGAGGTGGTCTTAAAATGCCTAATCTTAAATTATATTATGAGGTTGCTGCTTTATCATTGATAAGTGACTGGTTAAATTTAACACAAGGGAGATTATTAAATCTTGAGGGTTATGATTTGGTTGGCATGCATATTTATTGTATGATAAGAAGGTGGATAATGTGTTTAAGATACATATATTAAGGTATGCTCTGTTGCGAGTATGGAAGAAATATAGATATGTTAAATTATAAGATACCAATTTGGGCAATACCTAAACATGCAATAGAAAATATAAACGTTGGATTTAAACATGATGAGACTACATATAAGGAAATTTTAAGGATAGAAAGGAATGTATGGCAATTAAGGCCATATAATATTTTAAAAGAAGAAAAGTTTGTACAAACTTGGTTCCAGTATGGGCAGTTACAGGCAAGATGGAAAGAGGATCAGAAAGTTGGTTTTTCAATAACTGATGAAAATTTGGTAAAACAAGTTAGAGATCAAGGTCAAGCACATATAAGAAGGATATATAATGCATTGATAGAAATCGATTCAGAAACGGAACTTGTTAAAGATTTTATGATAAAGTGGGCCCAGAACTTTCAGGAGGTTATAACAATGGATACTTGGGAAAAGATTTGGGTCAGAAATGTAAAATTCACACAGGCTCAAAATTTAAGAGAGAATTTTTATAAAATGTTTTATAGATGGCACTTAGACCCTAAAACGTTAGCAAGTATGTATCCGAACTGCCAGCCCAAATGTTGGAGGTGTGGTTGTGAGGATGCAACGTATTTTCATATATGGTGGACTTGTAAAAAAGTCAAAGCTTTTTGGATTAAAATTTGGTGGAATATGCAAAAGATATTTAAGAAAAAGATAAGGTTTTCTCCGCAGTTGTTTTTGTTGGGTATTATTACAGACTTTACTGTTATAGATACTAAATTGGTTTTGAATTTAATTATGGCAGCAAGACTTTTAGTAGTGCAATATTGGAAAAAGGAGGAACTGCCGACTATAGAAGAATGGACTTTGAAAGTTTCCAATTTGGCGGAAATGGCAAAGATCTCAGCTTACTTGAAAGAACAATCACAACAGAGATATATTGTGGAATGGAGAAGATGGATTGAATATATTTAGAATAAATATGGGACTAAATAAATAAATAAATATGAGCCTTGGTGGAGCAGTGGGCTAATGCCTCCTTAAGTAACACCAGCTGCCTGCAATCAGTGCAGGTTCGCATCCCACCAGGCTCAAGGTTGACTCAGCCTTCCATCCTTCCGAGGTAGGTAAAATGAGGACCCAGATTGTTGGGGGCAATTAAGCTGACTTTGTAATAATGCCGCTTGGGGTGTGTGTGTGTGTGAAAGCCCTAATAAGCAGGCATATACATAGAATGAAGGCTACTGCTAAGCTTGTAAGCCGCCCTGAGTCTTCGGAGAAGGGCGGGATATAAATGGAATTAAAATAAAAAATAAATAAAAAATAAAAAGTTTCATTTAGCATTTGAATAAGTAGTGGTTTTACATTATTAGTTATTTGTTATTTGTTAATAATATAATTATGACTATGGAGAGTTAAAGCGCGATAGAATTTAATATTTTATTCTTGTTGTTAGCATATTTTAACTTATGTTTGTAAGTCTATACCCTGTATTCAGCTCTGGGAAGTCGGGGAGGGGGGAGGGGAGGGGAAGGGAGGGTTGGGGAGAGGGGAGGGGGAGGAGGGAGTTTCTTTTTTTTTAATCTAAAAATGTAATGTAAAACTTTTCAATAAAAAAATTGTGAATGTGCAGATGGCCCTACTGTCTTTGGGCTCTTGCAAAGTACTGGATGGAGGGTTGTGAAAGGCCAGCAAGGAAAATATGCAATGTCCTAACCCACCCAAGAACATACGATATCTTTAGGGAAACACCAAAAGGGAACATGTTTAGTTACTTCTGCTCTCTTATCTACAGTATGCCAGACTTACTGGGTGAAATCTTTATGTACGCCTGTCAGCTTTGCTGCATGGCTTGCTTATGTAACCAGAAAGAATAAATACAAGGATTTCTTGTCTTTCAGGGCTGCTCTCATTTAGAGGAGCCCATCTTTTTTGTTCAGCTGAATAAAAACGTAAAGCTTGAAGGCAACTTCTGGTTTCCTCTATTTTTTTAACCAGCAAAAGCTCAGAACCTGCATATCAGTAGGGCTTTGATTGCATTGCTGCATCACCATCTTTCCTGTTTTGATCAATCCTTGCAAACAGCCCTGATTTCAGTACAGAGCAAGTGATTGATATCAAAAGGCACCAGTGGAATTTGTCAACTCTGGAATTCTGTAAATCAGAATTCAGGTCAGATCCCACTCATAGGAATTCTTTGCAAAGATCAAGAGACGGCCAATGTGCAGGGGACAATCCAAATAAGAAAACGGTAGGACACGGATATGAAAAATTATCATTAGGAATGTTGAGAATCCATGAAGTCCATTTAAGGGAGAAAAGCAAAGGCCACCTATAGAGTAGAGTAAACAGAAATAGAATTCCATCCACCAATAAATCTGCAAAAAGATCTATAACCTCAGGTGTCTTTATATGTTTGCGATTTCCATCCTACTTCCTGTAAGCTCTCAATATGCAGGAAAATGACCACAATTAACTGCCTTGGGGCCAGTCAGGCTGTATGTTCTACAGTTTTAGCAATGCTGCAAAGCAACATTTCTTAGCAGCATGCTTGATTCCTAGACTATATTTAGACCTGCATGCACGTCTGAGAAACACAATAGGAAAGAGTGATTGAAAGTTAGTATTTTGTTTGGAGGTATATCCAGAGGCCCACAGGAAAAATCAAAGGAAAACTGTATGGGGGCTAAAAGCGGTACTGAGGAAGCACTGCCCACAATTTTCTACTTGGGAAGTGGACATCTTCTGACTAGTCAAACCATCAGGGTGGCTCTTTTGAGAAGAAGCAAGCTCTCAAGGCAGCCATCTTGGAGACTGCCCAGCATCTACTTGCTTTTCTGGATATGCTTTCTTAACCTCCATCCGGCCTTCTTTGTGAGTCTCTATCTCTGTAAAACGTTCCACCAGGGATTTCTGGGTGGAGGGATTATACCATCATTCAAAAATAATAATAATAATATAATACATATATATCATTGGCTGGTGGCAAGAAATTGGAAACTGTGTTGGGTTTGGTCTATAATTAACTAAAGTTAAAACTAACTGTGCTTAGTATGTTGTAGCTGCTAGGTTTATAAATGGTTCAGCAGGTTATGTCAATGGAGTTTGCATAAAGAAGTCCTCATTCTTATTTAGGAAGGGCAAAACCAGACCATTTCTTAGCCCCTGGGACTTTATGGGGAGATTCTCACCTGAAGCATTGGATCCTCCAGGTGTCTTCTCCGTGGTGGGATTCATCATCTCAGGATGATCCAAGAAAGGAATTCCTTTATTTCTTTGGATTTCAACAATATCTCTTGTGAAGTCTCCTAGCAAATACCAGGGTTCCGTTTTGCACATTGGCAACACATCTTCCTTCATTGGCAAAGAAAGGAGAATTCGCCGCCCCCCAAAAACAATGGGGCTGGAAGCCCAGCACCCACTCTATACCAAGCCTATGAACCCCTTCCATCGAACCACAACAGTGAATAAATCTAACCCATCACCAGCAGATTTTCCAATAAGTTAGGGTCTTTCTGTTCTGGACCCACTTCCATGTCGTGAGGGGGTCTACCTAAAGCTGGTTACATGATCAACTTCAGAGGACCGGCAAGGCCCACAGCTGAAGGTCCTGCAGGTCTTGTCTTGACCCCCCCATCCCTTCTCATCTCCCCTCCCTGCAAAAAGAAAATACACACATTGCCAATACCCCCAACCCTTCCCCTCCATGTTTCCCTGGGAGGACTTCCTGGTCATTGGCAAAACAATTTCAGCAGCTGCTGAGGGATAACTTTAAAATATGATAAATCTCCTCATTTTATGCCTAACCGATCACTGCTAGCACTCACTATTGGAGCAATATTCTAAAATGTGTACAATCTGGTGATGAAACAGCTCAGGAGTGGAGATAAGCCTTTGGTCAGTACTGCAGTATTTGTCTCTTCAGCCTCCTGCCTCTCTATCTCTTCTCGGTCTCCTGAACATTAATTTTATTGATATAATCTAACTAAAACAAGAATTGTCTATCTCTTCTTGCCTTTCTGCTAGCCTTCATGTCAATCTATCTCTTTCCCTGTCTCCCCTGAAATATTTAATGGACCCCGGACAGATACTGGCCTATCCAGGGTCACCTACTGGCCTAATGTTTTATGACTTCCAATTTGTCTGATACCCACGACTAAGGTCTCTGGCCCAGTTTGAGCTCTTCCAGCAGTTCAGATCCATCTCAGATGGGGCAAATGGAGAAAAGGATATGTGCTACTTTGGCGACTTACCTCTCAAAGGCAGCTCCAGTGGGTCACTTGGCACTGACCAGACAAAGGGACTGCTTTCTTGGTGGTACTGGCAGGTATAACTTTGTGCCTCTTCCAACCTCCTCTGGTGGAGAAAAAAATCCACTGCCTTTTCCCCTGACACTGCAGCCTTGTATTTTATCTGCTTTTTTGATTTCAGAAGAGCAAAAGTCAGATCTGGTTCTATCCCTTCACACCGTATGGTGTATGGACGCTTTTTTACATTTAAAATCTGGATGGTAGGCTTGGTCAGGCTGGGATCTAGAAGGGGGAAAGATTCAGTGAAAGATCAGAGATCCTTGTAGTCAAGTATCTCCTGCTTCATTCAGCCACAGAAAATATCTCTCCCTTTTCAGTCTTTTGGCAATGAAAGGATCCTCTTCTCCATTTTCAAATACGTATTTTTTCCAAATATTTATAAATAAGTTTATTTCTTTCTTTCCCACTTCATTATTCTATCCAAGCCCACCCAAATTTCCCTTACCTTACATTCTGCGTCTTCAAAATGATATACTAAACAATATTAACTTACAGAGAGAATAGCATCTATAAAGCAAAAAGATATCAAAATGAAGTTGTAGGTGCCATGATGTAAGTACGCAAATGGATGCATTGTGTCATGAGGTCAACAATCTCTAATACAAAGAGGTTAGTTACCACATTTCTATTCTGACATCATCGTGTGCATGTTGACACTCTTTGTCCAACCCAATGGATGACCAAGCACAGATATGGATTTGTCATTTCAAAGACCGCAAAAGAACTTAATTCACATCAGGTCAAGCTAACGAACCAATTTTAATCTAGATTACATCACCATGGAGGCAGAAGGGACCTCTCTTGCAAAACGCATGAATATTTTAGTTGAAGCGACTTGGCTTTCCATTCAGGCATTACAAACCCTAATTTCCCATCTCTTGTACCAGTGATCGGAGTGGTATACAGAATGCTACCACTTTCTTTCCCTTCTCTATAACACTCCTGTGAGATATGTGGGTTGATAGAGAGCAAACCAGGAACCTTTCTTTTGGGTTTAATGGAAAAAAGATTTGGAGGTGGGGTGGGGTTTTTTTTTGGAACTTTGATGTCATATATGTTGAGAGCAGCAAGATTACATTATACACAAAAATGGCAGTACACTTCAATCCCCACAATGGATGAATGGTTGCAAAAGCTGATGGAGTTAGCAGAGAGGTCTAAATTGACTGCTTTGATAAAAGGGGAAAAAAAAACCCACCCCACAATTACTTTGGTTTCTGCTTGGAAACCGCTCCCGGACTTTGTCTTTGAGGTGGAAAAAAATAAAAATAAAACTTTGATTTGGGGGTTTACTGATTAGATAGATTCTTTGTTATAGAAATGGCTAGTTTATACTATTATGTAAAAGTAAAAAGTTGGAGTTTAATGTCACTTCTTATTCTACGACACCAAAGGGAGTCAGAAGTCAATGTCTTTTCTTACTTTTTCCTTTCTTTTCTACACTTTTCTCTTCCCCTTTCCCTCCTCTGTTTTTCCATCATCATCATCATCATCATCATCATCATCAGTTGGAAGGGACCTTGGAGGTCATCTAGTCCAACCCCCTGCTCAGGCAGGAAACCCTATACCATTTCAGGCAAATGGCTGTCCAGTCTCTTCTTAAAAACTTCCAGTGCTGGAGCATTCACCACCTCTGGAGGCAGGTTGTTCCACTGGTTAATTGTTCTAACTGTCAGGAAGTTTCTCCTTAGTTCTAGGTTGCTTCTCTCCTTGACTAGTTTCCATCCGTTGCTTCTTGTCCTGCCTTCAGGTGTTTTGGAGAATAGCTTGGCTCCCTCTTCTTTGTGGCAGCCCCTGAGATACTGGAACACTGCTATCGTGTCCCCCCTCGTCCTTCTCTTCATTAAACTACACATACCCAATTCCAGCAAGGATAAAATACAAAATGAAAAAAAAATTACAAAGATAGAGAGCAATTTGCCCAAAATTATCCATTGAGCTTCTCTGGCAGGGTAAGGAAATATTTGTCAGAGGCAAAATTGTGAAACTCTTTGTAGTGCCATTTGTGTGAAAATCGAAAAAAGTACTGAGCAGACGTTACCTGTTAGGTTCAGATAGATTTCATCACTGAAGGTTGAACATTCTCTTCCATGCAGGCATGATCTGCAGTGGTATTTGCCCCCATGTGACCGGATGAGAGGGGACAAGGAAAATGCAGTCCAGTAGGATTCTGCCTTCTTAAACGCTACAGTTTCCATGTTATGACTTGGGCTTGTATATCTGGTGAGATAGACATCTCCCTGAAAATCATCCCGAGTCCCGCAGAAGATGGTGACATTTTCACCCAAAGCAACTGTCCTGCTGAAGGTGACAGATATCAAAGGCTTGGGAAGAGTTTGACCTGGATAAGAAAAACAAACAAGCAAAAAACAAAACAGCAGAATAATATCTGAATTTTTTTTTATTTTTTATTTTAATTCCATTTATATCCCGCCCTTCTCCGAAGACTCAGGGCGGCTTACAAGCTTAGCAGTAACCTTCATTCTATGTATATGCCTGCTTATTAGGGCTTTCACACAAACCCCAAGCGGCATTATTACAAAGTCAGCTTAATTGCCCCCAACAATCTGGGTCCTCATTTTACCTACCTCGGAAGGATGGAAGGCTGAGTCAACCTTGAGCCTGGTGGGACTCGAACCTGCACTAATTGCAGGCAGCTGGTGTTACTTAAGGAGGCATTAGCCCACTGCTCCACCAAGGCTCATTAAAAAGTGCAGCATCTGCTTATCCCACCCCACAGAAATGGAACCACTAAAGGAGCAGTACTTTCCTTTATGGAGAGTGCCTGATACTTTTTGGAAGAAATGATTACCAAGCATTTAAACAGAGAATACTCCTGCAACAACATCTATTTTGTTGCCATTTATTACCAAAGATTGCAACAACCAGGTTGTTGTTTTTTAAATATAACCTATGCCCAACTTCTGTTATTGGTCAAAACCAGCTGGTCTTTCTTTCTCACATGAACAGCTTTTTTCAGCCCTGAATTCTTTTGTGTGTGTGTGTTTGTGGTTTTGCTTTTTCCTGTGCTAATTATTTTATTTCCTCTTTTTTTTTAAATAGTAATGGTGAATCAAGCATTTCAAATTTGAAGTCTGCTTAGTTCAAAACAGACTGATTTGCCTTTATAGTTTGCTATTTTGAACTTGAAATCAGGCATTTGGCTTTGAAATATTTTGCATACCTGTCATTTGCTCTCCTTGGGGGAAAAAAAACTTGTCTGAAAGTGAACAACCCCAAGACAGGTTACTGTAGAAATTTTTCCTTTGGGCTTAACTCCAGAATTAGGACCCCCTGAACACAGTTAAAAGAAACCATAAAATCGAAAACTCCAATTGAGCAGAGATATGCATGGTGAGATACATTCCCAGAGGGATAAGGAACTTTGTGCAAAACCCAGAAAAACATGAAGTAATAAGTCAATTATATTAGATGTGAGAGATCAAGAAATAGGAATGAAAATGCAACTAAATCAGCTTTCTACTTACAGAGTTCAATATACCACTTTGTATATTTCTGTTCCTACAAACCTGCCTTGCTTTCATCACATCCAAACCAGTTTATAAATGATATTGCAAATTATAGGAGTAATTAAAAAGCAATGTTATTTCTTCACACACAGCTGGGATTACACAGAGTTATATTGGAATTTCCCCTCTATGCTTAACTCTGGAAGACAATTAAAGTGCTCTGTCGAATCTGAAATTGGCAAGACTTCCCTTGATCTGCAGTGCTAATCTATGAACACAAATACATATTCAGTGAGCGAAGGAACTTTATGCAAAGCACAGAAAAAGCAGATTAATGTAATAAGCCAGCCCAACACAGGTAGGAGATAAGGAAAAGGAATTTAAATCAGGTTTACCGCTATATGATTCATTCTACCACTGTCCCTTTTTGCTCTTGCAAACCACTTCCCTTGCTTTCAGTAAATCGCTTCATAAGGATCTTTGTTCTTTAAATGCACCACTTTTCACTCATTCAGGATCTAATCAACTCCATCTAATCACAATTCCTTCTACAGTATTTCTTCTCTTTCACTCAATGGAACCTTTTTGCTCATCCCTCTTTTCTTCCTTTTGTGATTGCATCCTCATTCCTTGTCTCTTTACGGTAAAACCTCAGTGTGTTTCATACTATGTGCAACGTGATCGCTGTAAGAAATAGAATTAGGACTTGTTCGTTGTTACCCGCACCAACATCCTTGAAAAGGAGGCAGAGGCTCACTCTTGTACAAAATTGCTATTTTGACTTCTTTTGACATTCATTCTTCAGGGCAAGCCATATGCTTAGTTTCTCCCAGGACTTACACCTCATAAAAGTTATCCATCCATTTCCCATCTTTAGGAAACTGTTGTGAATGAGAAAGATGGGACACGATTCTGAGGAAGAAAGTTACACTTTTTGAAAGAACAGTAATTCAGTTTCAGATTACAAGGGAAAAGGAACAGACTATAATAGAATGGAAAATCTTTTACAGGGATTTGGAATTGTGGGGTTAGAAAATTTAGGACTCTGGTTCACTGTCAGAAAAACTGGATAAGTTTGATTGTGCAAACGAGCTGTTTTATCATTGAAATACCCTACGTGTTACAGAGGCAACAGAGATGCTAGAAATAAGCATTGTTTCTGGTTAGCAAGTGAAGTTATATTGTTGAGATTAGGTGACAGTTACTTTGTACAATTGTCTTGGTCTTTTTTCCTCTCAGGACTTCTTCCCACTTTTGAAAATTTATGAAGGACCCCATGGGATATATTTATTGATATTTACCACATGGAAAATTAAAATTGACACATTTGCTGCCATATCACTTCTCGCAATTTGTTCGATGGGATTTTAATATTGTATTATTTTTCGTTTTGCTTTTTGGTACTTTTTGGCCTTGGACTGCAAGGCGATCCAACCGGTCAGTCTTAGAGGAGATCAACCCTGACTGCTCTTTAGAAGGCCAGATCCTGAAGCTAAAACTCAAATACTTTGGCCACCTAATGAGAAGGAAGGACTCACTGGAGAAGAGCCTAATGCTGGGAAAGGTTAAAGGCAATAGAAAAAAGGGACGACAGAGAATGAGGTGGCTGGATGGAGTCACTGAAGCAGTAGGCGTGAGCCTAAATGGACTCCAGAAGATGGTAGAGGACAGGAAGGCCTGGAGGAACGTTGTCCATAGGGTCGCAATGGGCCGGACACGACTTCTCAACTAACAACAACAACAACATTATTTTTCAAAACAGACAAATCATTTTAATGTCATGGACCCCTGAGGGGGGTTTTGGGTGATCCCCTCTAGGGTCCTAGGATCACATTCTAAGAAACATTGCCTTAGTCAATTGACTGAGCTGCATTTTTCCTGCCTGTAGTCAATTTCATTGTTTCTTTATTAATTGTGACCCATTTTTCTTTTCTTTTCTGCAAGGAAAGGATTAGTTTGGAGTAGGATTTGTTTAGAGGCAGGAATAGTTTTAGGGAGATCTGAGGGGATTATGTAAAGTGGGGAACTGAACCTGGTCCCATCGTCTTTCATGTTCAGGGAAAGAAGCCCTGGAAATAAACTCTCTTCCCACTTCAGCCACAACACTTTTTACGAAGATACTCATAATTTTCTACTTGCAATAATATTTCACGATCACTTGCAGTTCTTCACTCTATGGTATTTACCTCGTCAAATACAGCCTGCCTGGTCTTTGGTGCATTAATTTTCAGATTAATGCTTCCTGTTTTATCAGACATTCTTTCAAATATTCACTGCAAATCGTTGAGATTGTCAGCCAACCACAGGCCATCATTTGAAAACTGCACACAAAAAGCAATACACAAAACACCTAAAGTACAGCAAAGATACACACAAACACCACCACAACTTCTTTCGAATAGGTTCTCTCAGTGCTTTTTTTGTAAAAGAAATATGTGCTGGAACTCACACATGTTATATAACCCACCTTGCCCTCCCTACAAGGTTCCATCCAAAAAAGGTGCCGGAACTCCGTTCTGAGCGTTCTATGAGAAAAAAAGCCCTTGGTTCTCTCCAAATATATATGCCCCCTAATGCATATATATCCCAACAGCTCAACTTGAGCATCTGCTAATCTAATTAAATAGACTGAGGTCAATGAACACATAAAGTAGCTTGACCTGACACAACATACTACAATACAAGGGCCCCCCCCGCCAATAAATAAATAAATAAATAAAAGTAGCTGAACTTCATGCATCGTATAGATGCAATCGCCAACTTTAATGGAGCCAATTAAGAATTTTGTGCCAATTCAGCATGCAATCATGGCTCATCCAGAGCTGCTCAATAGTGAAATGGGAAGCATATAAATAATTTATTTATTTATTTATTTATTTATTTATTTATTTATTTATTTATTTATTCGGTTTATATACCGCCCTACTCCCAAAGGACTCAGGGCGGTTTACAAGGCAAAATTTTAAAACAATACAATATAAAATTAAAATAAAATTAAATTAAGTCTAGCCGCAAAAAATTAAAATCACAATTTAAAACATTAAACCCCTCAGTCCAGGCCAGATAGCTCAAAGAGCCAGGTTTTTAGGTCCTGGCGAAATGAACGAAGGTCGGGGGCAGTCCGGAGTTCCGTTGGCAGTTGATTCCATAGGGCAGGCGCGCCCACAGAGAACGCCCTCCCCCTGGGGATTGCCCATCGGCAATCCTTGACTGGCGGTACCCTGAGGAGGCCCTCCCTGTGGGAGCGCACAGGACGATGGGAAATTGATGCTGGCAGCAGGTGCTCCCTCAGATAATCCGGGCCCATGCCATTTAGGGCTTTATAGGTCATCACCAGCACCTTGAATCTCACCCGGAGGGCAACTGGAAGCCAATGCAGCTCTCAGAGAAGAGGTGTTACATGGGAGTATCAGGAGACTCCCATCACAACTCACGCAGCTGCATTCTGCACCAGCTGAAGCCTCCGAGTGGTCCTCAGGGGCAGCCCCATGTAGAGAGCATTGCAGTAGTCTAGCCGGGAGGTCACGAGAGCATGGGTGACTGTGCGTAGGGCACCTCGGTCCAGATAGGGCCGTAACTGGCGCACCAGGCGAACCTGGGCAAAAGCCCCCCTGGCCACGGCTCCTATGTGATCGTCCAAACTGAGCCGTGAATCCAGGAGGACGCCCAAGTTGTGGGCCCTATCAATGGGGGATAATACCTCACCCCCCATAGTTAACGATGGAAAAGATTGGTTAGTCTGAGATGCCGGTATGCACAGCCACTCAGTCTTGGCAGGATTGAGACGAAGCCTGTTTCTCCCCATCCAAACCCGGACTGCCTCCAGGCAACGGGACATCACATCGAGGGCATCACTGAGTTGGTTCATGGTGGAAAGAAAAAGCTGGGTATCATCAGCATACTGATGATACCCCACCCCGAAACCACGAATTAGCTCACCCAGCGGCTTCATATAGATGTTGAACAAGAGGGGAGAGAGGACTGACCCCTGAGGAACTCCACAAACGAGAGGCCTCGGGGCAGACCTCTGCCATCCCATCAACACCGACTGCGAGCGGCCTAGGAGGTAGGAGGAGAACCACTGTAAAACAGTGCCCCCCAGTCCCGACCCCCTGAGACGCCGCAGTAGGATACCATGGTCAATGGTATCAAAAGCCGCTGAGAGGTCTAATAGGACTAGGACAGAGGAACAACCCCTGTCCCGAGCCCGGCAGAGATCATTCACCAGCACAACCAATGCCGTCTCCGTGCTGTACCCGGGCCTGAAACCCAATTGGTACGGGTCCAGATAATCAGTTTCCTCCAGGAACAGAGGGAGCTGAAGTGCCACCACGCTCTCAACCACCTTCGCAAGAAAGTGAAGGTTGGAGACCGGACAATAGTTGTTCAAAATAGCTGGGTCCAGGGCAGGCTTCTTGAGGAGGGGCCTCACCACCGCCTCCTTCAAGGTGGCAGGGAAGGTACCCTCCCTCAAAGAAGCAGTTATTACTGCCTGGAACCAGCCTAGTGTCTTCTCCCGGGCTGCATATACCAGCCAGGAGGGGCACGGGTCCAATAAACACGTGGTGGAACTCAGTCTCCTCATGATCCTGTCCACCTCATCTGGGGTCACATTATCGAAATCACTCCAGGTAACATTCTCTAGACCGCTCGATTCCTCCCCGTCAGTCTCTGCCCAGTCAGAATCCAAACCGGCTCGAATCTGAGCAATTTTGTCCGTCAGATGATAGCTAAACTCCTTGGCCCACCCCTGCAAGGGCACCTCCCTCACCTCCTGATTAAGGAGGGAGCGAGTCACCCTAAAGAGGGCGGCTGAGCGATTATCTGCGGATGCGATGAGGGCAGTGAAGTAATTAGACTTCGCTGTCCTCAGCGCCGCGAGATAAGACCTTATAAAGGTTCTTAACTGCAATCGGTCAGACTCAGACTGGCTGGATCTCCAACAGTTCTCTAGACCTCGTCTCTGATGCTTCATCTCCCGGAGCTCTACAGAAAACCATGGAGCCCACCGGGATCTGTGCTGGGTCAGGGGTCGCAAGGGTACAACACGGTCGAGCGCCTCGGTGGCAGCCCTTTCCCAGGCATCCACCAAGGCGTCGGCCGGGCTGTGAGCGAGGGTGATAGGTATAGACCCAAGCGCCGTCTGGAACTGTTCCAGATCCATTAGGCGCCTGGGGCGGAACCACCTGGTCGGTTCCGCAGCCCAGCAGCGGGGTGTGGCATAGTGGAAGACCAACCGCAGGAGGTGATGATTGGACCATGACAGGGGGACAATAGTTGGCGAGCCCCCTCCCAGATCATCAAACCACTGCCCAGATAAGAAAACTAGGTCGAGAGTGTGTCCTCCCCCATGAGTTGGACCCTGAATTACTTGGGTCAGGTCCATGGCTGTCATGGAGGCCATGAACTCCCGGGCCAACTCAGACGACCCTCCCAGAGAAGGCAGGTTAAAGTCGTCCAGAACTATAAGTCTGGGAAACTCAACCGTCAACCCTGAGAGGGTGTCGAGAAGCTCGGGCAGGGCCGTTGCTACACAGCTGGGTGCCAGGTATGTTAGCAACAAGCCCAACTGAGCCCCAGGGCCACACTTCAGGAGGAGGATTCACTCCCGCCTATCTGTACAATAGAGGTCTCTCGTGGACATAAGGTCTCCCGTATAACTACCGCCACCCCACCGCCCCTGCCCTGAGCCCGTGGCCGATGTAACACACAGAAACCTGGAGGGCAAAGTTCAGTCAGAGGGACACCTCCCTCTGAGCCCAACCAGGTTTCTGTAATGCATGCCAGATCCACGTGTTCCTCCTCGATCAAATCACGGATGTGGGGAGCCTTGTTCACAACGGATCTGGCATTAAAGTACACTAGCCTGAGCTCAAGGGCCTGATCCCTCTCACCCCCGGATAAATGGGTACCAACTGGAGGGTCTGAAAAACAAGGGATTCCTCCCAAATTTCACTGCAGAAGAGACTTTTGAAATAAATACCTTGAATGACCCTTGTGGCCAACTATTTTAGGATTAAAATATTCATCAGTGGAACTGACTGCTTGTTGGAGTGCTTTTGTTGTGCCTCCGTCTAAGCTCAAATCCTCCCAAGTGCAAAAAAAGTATTTCAGACGGTCCATAAGCATCCAGAAAGCCACCCCAGAACCTCCCAGCATTTTGGGAAGGGGTGCAAACCCCCCCAACCTATTGACTCACCTCTAGAAGTCCAACACTGCCTGGCCAACCACCACCCTGGAAAGAAGATCAGGCCGTTAGAGACACAGAGCAACCAAGAAATAGGAAGCAGTGGTGAGTTTCCCCCCCCCTCTATCAAACAGCATATATGATTCTCTTTCCCTTCCATTTGATCAGATACCAACCAAAGAAGAGGATGTTAAAGGATAACTTCATCTTCAAAGTTCCCTCAGTTCTACAGCCAGGATAGTCTTCTCAGCTCTTCTCATTTGCAGAAAATGGTCCCCGCTGAGGATTTGTACCTCCTAACACACAACACTGACTGAACTGTGTAGATGGTAGTATCCAATTGTGACTTCTGTGAGATCACACTTTGATGTCGTTCACAGTCAACAGGCCTTATCATTTGGAAACCACTTCCCGTTTTTCTATTGCCAAAGAAGCATAAAATGTACCCAGGGGAAGGAATGTATTGCAAACACCCACAGTTGGGAGGATTTCTCAAAATGAACCTGACAAGTTAATGATATTTTTTCCTCTTTAGCAGCATCAAGCGTGTCAGTTTTCGAATGAAAAGAATTGTGACTTCTGGAATGGAGTGCACCTGGCTTAGTGTTTTTACCTTCCTTCTCCATCCTCTGTGAGACTTATTCCAAGGTGGGTGGGATGGTGGTAACAAGCACCCTCCCCCCCCCTTGGGGGATGATGTCCTGTTCTGTAAAGAGAAGCAAAACTGCATACTGAAAAACAAGAAAAATTGCATAATGCATGTGGAAGCTCCTAAGCTTGCTATTTTTGTTGCTAAAGAAAACCCCCCGATCATCATTAACCCAAGTTAGAAATGCAGGTGTGAAGAACACCTGATGTGGCATCTGTGAAGAGTATTGCTCCCAGTAGCTGTAGCATGAAGGATCCTGGGAACTATAGTTCAGCAACATCCAAAGGGCCCCATAGTCCCCAGCCTCTATCATAACAGTTGCCACCCAACTGATATACTTATACTTTAAATAAGTATACCCTAAATTTATTTTATTTATTTATTTAGAAGATTTGTATTGCTGCCTGCTTGCACATGGTGACCCAAGGCAGCTTACATAAATAAAAAACACCCTCTAAAAAACTAAAATAACAAGAGGAAGACTAAAATGATATAATAAAACCCCATCCCCCACCCAGCAACAACACACATTAAACAAGCCATTTGCTGGGCTCTATCTCACCCTGCGTTCCCCATGCCTGCTGACAGAACCAATTCTTCAGCTCCTTCTGGAAGAGTGTTAGAGTGGGGGCCAGTCTAATCTCTGAGGGAATGATGTTCGAGAGAGAGGGAGCCACCACGGAGAAGGCCCTTTGTTTGCGTCCCGCCAGATGCATCTCCTCAGGGGATGGGATCCGCAACATTCCTTGCCTTCCCACTTTAGTGGGTCAGGTAGATGTGACTGGCAAGAGACGGTCCCTCAGATAACCTGGTCCCAAGCCATGAAGGGCTTTAAAGGTGACAACCAGCACTTTGAATTGCACCCAGAAGCAAATCGGCAATCAATGCAGTTTCTGCAGGAGAGGTGTCACATGTGCACACTGAGGTCTGCACAAAACCATGCAGGTGGCTGCATTTTGTACCAACTGGAACTTCCGGATGCTCTTCAGGGGCAGCCCCATGTAGAGCATGTTGCAAAATAAAATAAACAGCGTGGTGGCCTAGAGGTGGAGCTCTCGCTTCAGGAGGCTGTGACTTCAATCCTATTTAGCGGCAGTTATTTCTCTCTTTGAGCGCAAAGAGAAAATAACTGCTGTGAACTCTGTGTAGGCATCAGGAAGGGCATCCGGCCAGTAAATGCTTAGCTCCTTTCTATCACCCTGACTCCATCCCAATGCAAGGGGTTACAGGGTTATTAAAAGGGGAAAAAATAGCCTAAATGCAAAATAAAAAAACCAAGAATTAAATATAAGCTTCTACAGGATGCTAAAGAAAAAGGAAGTCTGAGGTTGCTAGATCATAGATTATATTACGATGCTTGTTGTTTGATATAGTTAAAAGATTGGATAACTTTGACAAGTTGAAGGTTTGAGCTTTGGGTGGCATGCTTAGCTATGGTATGATAAAGTAAAAGTTAACCCTGGCTTTAAGAATCATATTATTAGGCAGACAGCTGGAAATAGAAAAGAAGATTGGTTGACAAAATGCCACCTTAGCTATCACTCATGAAGCACTACATCGGGATTTACTGATATTTGAAAAAAGGGATTTAAGATAAAAAACAAGAGAACAACTAGTAGGTGAAGGATTTGCTTGTGATTGGTTTAATTATTATAGAATTTTTGAAAGATCTAAACTTGATAAAAAAAAAACATTTTGCTTTCGTAGGAGCTAAATTTGAATTGGATATCAACTTATGTTCTGGAGATGATCACCTGATTGGCAAAGCATATAAAATAAATAAATAAACCTTTATTGTCAAAGTACAACATGTGTACATTGAGATTAGCTGAGCCTCCCCCCGTGCTCTCTACCCCCAACACACAGTGACAACAGACCCTCCATCCCAACACAACATGTGAACCAACTACACCACACACCGGCCTCCCAAGTCAATTCTGCATAGGTTCACAGAGATTATGTCCCATTTAAAAGCCTAACAGCCCACGGATAAAAGCTATTTTTCAGCCTGTTGGTACGGCTGGCTATATTCCTATATCTCCTACCGGATGGTAGGAGAGTAAAGAGATACCGTCCAGGGTGTGAGTCATCCATGTGGCTTAGGATGAATCTGGAAGATGAATATGTCAAAGATTGTATGGTAAAATGGGCTAAAAACTTTGGGTATAACATAATGCTAGATAAACGGGAGAGTGTATGGATCAATGGTTTAAAATTTACCTTAAATTTTAGTTTGAAAGAATTTTTTTTACAAAATAATGTAACATTGGTATTTGACCCGAGACAGTCTAATGAAAATGTATGGAGGGATTTCCAAGAAGGGTTAGAAATATAATCAAAGTCCACATATATTTTAACATTTGTGCTTGTCTTGTAAATATGTTTATATCATATTGGATAAACATAGTAATGGATAATGCAGGACATATTTAAGATACCAAGATTAATGAAACCTGAAGCTTTTCTTTTAGGGATTATGGGTAAACCAATTGAAAATAGTTTGGGGCACTATTTCTTTACGTGGTGGCTGCTGTGAGGATTGTACTTGCTAAGCACTGCAAAGGAAAAAAGACACTCGCTGTTGAAGACGGGATTTTAAAATTGACCAAATTAACAGACGTGGCAAAATTAACTGCCTTGATTAAAGACAATGGACTAGACAGCTTTATAAGAGAGAAGAAGGTGTCTGTGAACTTTCTACGTGTTAAATATAATAACAGATGGTTAACAGAGGGATTCAAAGTTTTATTTATTTTATTTATTTATTTTATTTATAAGATTTATATACCGCCCTTCTCCCGAAGGACTCAGGGCGGTGTACAGGGCAATTGAAATACAGCATACAAAAGTTAAAACAGATTAAATTAAATTTAGCCCCAAACAAATAAATTAAATTATATAATTTAAGACCCCAATCCCTCAGTCCAGGCCGGCAAGCTCAAATAACCAGGTTTTCGGGTCGCAGGGAAAAGACCGAAGGTCGGGAGCCATCCGGAGCTCCACAGGCAGCTGATTCCAGTGGCGTAGCGTGGGTTGTCAGCACCCGGGGCAAGGCAACCGGAAGCGGAAATAGAGGGGCGGGCGGGCGGTGACGTCACGGCACCGCCGAAAAGACGCGCGGCGTAGACTTTCCAAGAAGAGTCGCGTGCATGCGGGATGCTTCCGGGTCCCTCTCGAGGGCGGCTGGGTGGGGCTCCGACCTGCAAGAGCCGCTGCATTCAAGCTCGCACGTGAGCCTTGCTAAATAAAGCCACGCATGCGCACGAAGCTAGGCCGGCCGGCCGGCGGGTCCGTCTTCGCTCGGCCAAGCCTGCCGGGGCGCCTGCGGGGCGCTTGCGGTTGGCCTGAGCCTGGGCGGAGAGTTGGGCGCTTCTATTTATTTTATTCAGTTTATGTGGCCGCCCATCTCACCTGCCGGACTCATTTCGCTTTGCAAGAAAGAGCAGCTCGAGAGCGGAGCCAAGCCAACTCTGTGCAGCCCTTGGGGCTCCCTGAGCAGCTCAGTGCGAGCGCCCCCCCAGATGTTGCGCCCGGTGCGGCCGGCCCCCCCCTGCACCCCCCACGCTACGCCACTGGCTGATTCCACAGGGCAGGCGCGCCCACAGAAAATATAGTATATTTGTTAAATAAAGATGGGAAAGCTTATAACTATTTGGAGACCCATTATGTAAGGGGAAGAGAACCAACAGGTTTTTTAAATTTATTTTTCAGCATCCAGCCTGAGTGGATTCTTTACGTTTAGTATTAGATCTATTTGACTCCCCCCACCTTTTTTGTACACAAGAATTTTTTTCTTTTTTTCATTGTTAGTGTGGGATGCTTGTTTTTCTGTTTTTTTATTTTATTCTTGTTGATAAATGAAAATACACATACAAAAAATAAGTATAGCCTAAACTTAAGTAATTAATTTCCTATACAGGTAGTCCTTGACTTATGATCACAAGTGACTGCTAGAAGTTATAATGGCACTGAAAAAGGTTTCTGTGCCCTTATGACTGTTGCAGCATCCCCACCAGTGGTGGCATTCAAATAGGTGAACAACCGGTTCTCTGTTTGGATGCCGCTTCCGGAAGTCCATTCTGGGCCCGGGCAACAAAAAATTAGCTACCGGTTCTGCCGAAGTGGTGTGAACTGGCTGAATCCCACCACTGATTAAAATTTTGGTGCTTGACAGTTGCAAGGTTGGGGGGGTGTCATATGATTGTGACTTTCCCAGGTAGTTTTTGATAAGTGACACCATTGGGGAAGCCAGATTACTTCATGACCATGTGATTAGTTTAACAACTGCAGTGATTTGTTTAACAACCATGGCAAAAATCAGGCGTGACTGAACAAGCGCCTTGACTAGCAATGGATATTCTGGTTCCAGTTGTGGTTGTAAGTTAAGGACTATCTGTAGGCCACCTAACAATGGCTGACCGAGAGCCCACTGACGTGGCAAAAGAGGAACAGCAACAATGATCAGTTGTCAGTTGAGAGCTGCTTGAGTAATTGCGTCAAATGTCTGATGGGTCCTCTATTATTAGTAGCTTACCAGGCATACAACTGAACTTTGCACAGGACCCAAAAGAATCCAGCCGAATCTATAACCTGAACCTAAAGAGTTGACCAAATAAGCAGAATGGGCAAAAATACACTCCCTTGTTTAATTTAAGTGCTTTCAATAACGAGATGTGCAAACTCCCATTGTTTCTGCTTCTCAGTCCATCCAAACCAGTTCAGCGGTTCAAATACCAAAAGTTTAGCTCTGCATTATTCTTGTGAAGTTTCTGCCATGAAGGATTTAGGGATTGGGGGTGGGGGTGGGGGGCTTCAGCAGAACGTTGAGTCCACAGGATGGAAGGCTAGAGATATGTAATGGTGTGTGAGGAGGACCTTGGGAGACTGAGCAAGGAGATGCTGCCTAGGGAAGGGTCAGATAAGAGACATTATAGCCTGCAACTGGATGGTGGGCACAGTAAGAGTTTCAGAAGAGACCCTCCCTAGTTTGTCAAGTTGTAAACGGGGGAGGAATTGTAGACTTTAGACTTCCTACTTTCTTTAAAGGTGTTGTTGTTAGTTGCGAAGTCATGTCCGACCCATTGCGACCCCATGGACAACGTTCCTCCAGGCCTTCCTGTCCTCTACCATCTTCTGGAGTCCATTTAGGTTCATGCCTACTGCTTCAGTGACTCCATCCAGCCACCTCATTCTCTGTCGTCCCCTTCTTCTATTGCCCTCAATCTTTCCCAGCATTAGGCTCTTCTCCAGTGAGTCCTTCCTTCCTCATTAGGTGGCCAAAGTATCTGAGTTTCAACTTCAGGATCTGGCCTTCTAAAGAGCAGTCAGGGTTGATCTCCTCTAGGACTGACCAGTTTGATTGTCTTGCAGTCCAAGGGACTCGCAGGAGTCTTCTCCAGCACCATAGTTCAAAGGCCTCAATTGTTTGGCGCTCAGGCTTTCTTATGGTCCAACTTTCACTGCCATACATTGCAACTGGGAAGACCATAGCCTTGACTATACACACTTTTGTTGGCAGGGTGATGTCTCTGCTTTTTAGTGTGCTGTCTAGATTTGCCATGGCTTTCCTCCCCAGGAGCAAGCGTCTTTTAATTTCTTGGCTACAGTCCCCATCTGTGGTGATCTTGGAGCCCAGGAAAATAAAATTTGTCACTACCTCCATTTCTTCCCCATCTATTTGCCAGGAATTCTTTAAAGGTAGCTTTACAATAAAGTAAAATTAGCTCATCTGGAGGCGATTCCTATCTGGTTTATCCCACATCAGTCTTTCAAATCTGAGAAGTACAATCGTGCCCCACTCTGTGCTCTCCTTCAGCAGATCACGTGGCTGTGATTAAACAAAGAGATTCTTTTCATGTTGGCACTTCCAACCTCATCGGGTGGTGAAAGAGCAAAAACCAGACCACATTTTATCTCCTTTCACTGTAAGCATACATTTGCTTTTGGAACATCTGGTCCTTCCTTTTTTAATCTTGATTGCGGGGGAGGGAGGTTGATCAGGCTGGGATCTAGGATTAAGAAAGATTCAGTGAAAGATCCATATAGAATCTGTGCTGAATGCAGCATGTTTAATCTCTTCACAACAAATGTGAAAACAAGCAAGGCTTCGATCACATGTTATAGCCACTATTGTGTGGGAAGTCAGTCACCCCCCCAGAGAAGGAAATATTAAAAGGGCAGAAAAATGTATTTCCTCAAAGGATCTTAAAGAGGCAGAAAAGCATGCCGAGTTTTTCTTAATAGCCCCAGGTCTCCCTCCCCCAAGTAGAAACCAGCTCTGTAGAAATGCAGATGGAGGCCCCCAGCTAGAAGACTAAGAAAACAAAGACACCTAAAATCTACATACCCCACCCAAGGTCTAAGACAGGACATAATAGGATTAACTCACAGATGCCAAAGGGACACAGGTCAAAATACATGACACAGGAAATACAAAGCCTCAAACAGGAACAGGAAATAACCTCCAAACAAAAGGCTCAAGAGGGTATAGAAACCCACTCCCTACATGTGCTCAGCCCTTTTTTTCTCCTTTTTCTGCCAGAGCCAGATTCTTCAACAAACTGTAACCTTCTTTCTAAAGCAGTTGCCATGTTTATTCCCAGCTTGGACTGAACCACGATGAAGACTTTTCTTCCAACAATTGTGACTCTTTCGACAACTAGGAAAGTACATGGGGGGAAAATCTCTACAGATACCTGTGATAGGGGGATCACAATTAGAGAACCTTTTAGACCAGACATGTCAAACACAAGGCCCGGGGGCCAGATCCGGCCCACAAAATGGTTTCATGTGGCCCGCAAAGCATTCCTGGAAACAGTAAGGGAATGGCCCCCACTGCCTTGGCCCTGGCCCAGAGACCCTCCTTCTGCCAGAGACCCCCAGATCTCTCCCACTCCTGCCCAGGCCCCCATAGGCACCCTTGATGCAAACAATGTAGAGTTGGCCATGCCCACCCAGTAGGCCATACACATTATAGCCACGCCCACCCAGTAGGCCATACGCACTCTAGCCACACCCACCCAGTAGGCCACGCCCACCCAGTCCATACCCACCTGGCCCCCTGAGGGCAACCACAATGCTGATGCGGCCCTCAATGAAATTGAGTTTGACACCCCTGTTTTAGACAGAACAGAATTAAAATTTAAAAAATTGTTGCTGTAAGAATTTCTGGAATCCAAGATAAAAGAAAGAATGACATATTGCTGAACTGAAAGTCAGTGTATTATTAAAAGCTGGCTAGGCTTAAATTCAAAATTCACACGCTCTATTTTGGCATTTGATTGTCTTCAATCAAAGTATTGTTTCCATTTAATGGACCAACACAGCTTTCTTTATTAGGAGTTTAGATCCAGTTCATCTGGTGGCATTTCCTTCCCTTTTCTCTTTTTTAAATTACCTTTTACATTTTCAATTCTCTTTCACTATTTAAAACATTGTAAAATGAGCTTTTAAAATAATTTCTTAAATTGCTGGTGCATAAAAACCTTTTAATGAAAGGAAAATATTTTTGGAATCATCTTGCTAGAAACTTATTATTCACTCCACACTGAAGTATAAATCCATACTACCTAATACAGAAAGTTACCCAGGTAGCAGAGATTGTTAAGCTATTTACCTCCCACAATCTGTTACTCACAGGTTATGTTGTATTGCAATGAACAAAATTTCCACCCTGCGCCAACACAACATGTGAAGGATTCTAGAGTTTCCCTGCGGTATATATTGGCCAATATTCTGAATGACTTCAAGAAATTTATCCCTGCTGGGTAGAAATTTACCTGCTGCAGGGTAGCTGAGCTAACACAGTGCCTCCAGCTGTGGTCTCATTCACACGAAACAATGTTTGAACAGTGGGAGAAAAAATTTGGACCAAGGGAATCAATTCACCTCTCCCAATCACAACAACTGGGTTACTTAGCTCTGACTACACAAAGTGATTTCCTCTGTGGTGTTATTGTCCCCAACTTCAGCTAGGGTGAAAGGAACTCAGTAGTGTCTCCATATTGTTTTTTCATTTGTGATTGTGTTAGTTTCCCTCACTTGCACGGATTTTTCTTGACTGATTTTTCTCTGGTCCTGATACTTGCTAGTAATATCAAGCCTAGATCTCTATGACTCACTACGATCCTCAATTTAGAGAGTTGAAGGTGTCTTTGTAAGAAATGTATTGACTCGTGTGATTTTTATTTAACTGGTATCTTTTGCTTATTTCACTTCACTTCACAGTGTGCATTTTTTTTCTGCATGTATCCAGAGTTGAGTGTTTTCAGAAGTCATTCTTGCAGACACAGACATGGATACTAGCAGTGCTTTTTTTGTAAAAGAAAAAGGTGCCGGAACTCACACATGTCATACAACCCGCCTTGCCTACCCTACAAGGTTCCATCCAAAAAAGGTGCCGGAACTCCGTTCTGAGCGTTCTATGAGAAAAAAAGCCCTGGATACTAGTACAGGTAATCCTTGATTTACAACAGTTCATTTAGTGACTGTTAGGTACAACAGCACTGGGAAAAGTGATTTATGATAGGTTTTCACACTTACGACCATTGCAACATCCCCATGGTCATGTGATCAAAATTCAGACGCTTGGCAATTGACTCATATCTATGATGGTTGCAGTGTCCCGGGGTCATGTGATCGCCTTTTGCAACCTTCTGACAGGCAAAGTCAATGGGGAAGCCAGATTCACTTAACAACCATGTTGTAAAATTAACAATTGCAGTGATTCACTTAACAACTATGGCAAGAAAAGATCATAAAAATGGCGCAAAACCTACTTAATAACTGTCTTGCTTAGCAACAAAAATTTGGGGCTCAATTGTGGTTGTAAATTGAGGACTACCTGTAGCCATACAATTCAGCATCCTTGAAAACTTCCTTCCTTCCTTCCTTCCTTCCTTCCTTCCTTCCTTCCTTCCTTCCTTCCTTCCTTCCTTCCTTCCTCAGTGTCCTAAGAATTATTGCTTCCCTGCTCCTAAATAAAATAACCCAAAATAGAACAAGCAAATAAAAACTTAAAATGCATGATTATATACCTGTGCATGCATACATGTGATTATTTACATAGTGTCATCCATATATAAAGAATAATGCTCTACAAACTATAATAAAGAGGAAGAATTTTATTGGCTTTCACAGACATCTTAGAATGTATTAGAGAAAAGTTTCCTTTAGTTTGGGACACAAAGCCATTGCAAGCAGGGGCATCATCACTAGATATTTTTTTTTAATCCCATTGATATCCCGCCCTTCTCCGAAGACTCAGGGCGGCTTACAATCTAAGAAGCACAAATCAATGTGCTTAGCAATAGCCTTCATTCTATCTATATGCCTGCTTATTAGGGCTTTCGCCTCCCCCCCCCCCAGTGGCATTTTTACAAAGTCAGATTATTGCCCCCAACAATCTGGTAAGTGGATGTCACCTTGTGTCAATAAGAAAATTTCTACTTGCACATTTTGAACACTTAAAGGACTTTGAAACAATGAGTGGTGTGGTGGCCTAGAGATGGAGCTGTCGCCTCACAATCAGGAGGTGGTGAGTGGGATCCTAGGTAGCGGCAGATATTTCTCTTTCTGGCTGCAAAGACAAAAGCCCAGCTCCGTTCAGTTGCCCTGACTCCACCCAATGCAAGGGATTGCAGGGTCTTTAAAAGAAAAAAAAAAGGGACTTTGAAACAATATTATTGAAAGGTGGTGTGATTGGTTATACTTCTTTGCCAATTTCCCTGCCTGATCTGCCCCCCAAACACCAAAAGCTAAGACAAACGCTGTCAGTTAGAGGAACCTCATCCATCCACAATTCCACACCCTGCTCCGCAAGCTGCTTTGGCTTCCGGTTGCCCTCTGGGTGAGATTCAAGGTGCTGGTGATGACCTATAAAGCCCTAAATGGCTTAGGTCCGGGATATATGAGGGAACACCTGCTGCCGGCATCAAGTTCCCTTCGTCCAGTGCGCTCCCACAGGGAGGGCCTTCTCAGGGTAACACCCAGGGGGAGGGCCTTCTCTGTGGGTGTGCCTGCCCTTTGGAACCAGCTGCCCGTAGAGCTGAGGACTGCCCCTGACCTTCGTTCATTCCGCCGGGACCTGAAGACTTGGCTCTTTGAGCTTTCCAGCCAGGACTGAGAATTTTAATTGTAATTTTATTTAATTGGGTTTTAATTGGAGTTTAATAGGGGTTTTATTTTATTCAAGGACTAAATTTAATTATTTTAATTGTTCTTAACTTTTGTAATGTGTATTGTTATTTTAAATTCCTTGTGAACCGCCCTGAGTCCTATGTGAGAAGGGTGGTATATAAGTCCAATAAACATAAACAACAAACATAAACATAAACATACAGCCAGGATCCAGGAACAAAGGCGTGCAAAGGCTGATCACTCTGACAGGTGTAGCATCCTACAAATGTTTAAGAAGGTCGTGGCAGAGAACTGTATCACATAAGCCTATTTAACTTGATCTGCAGTTTGGTGTGGATCACTCGTCAGGAGAAACGAAAATCTGACTTTTGTTTTTTTTACGGGGTGGCGGGGATTCTCAACCTTAAATAACAGCAACAGTTACTACCTATTGAGCCAAGTACCACAGCTACTCCATCAGTAAACAGTTCCGATTCTGCGTTTGGCAAAGGTTGAATTTTTTGTTTTGTTTTTTGTTTTAAGGTATGGGTGGTTGGAGTAGACCACATCTAGACAGAGAGGCAAGATCCTCAGTCAAATTTTCGGTTGGCGTTAAAGAAGCAGGTTTTAGTTTACTAACAAGCACAAGTTTCATGTCCCATAGAGGTAGGGAAAAAATAGCTTGGTACTTTGTTAATCAAGTGGTGGTGAGCCAATGACTTCCTTTGATTCACAAAATTTCTTTCACAGCATGAATGACTCTCACTTCCATTTCCTTTCCAAAAGTTGATTTCTGTACCTCTTCAATCAATCAACACAGCAGATGCTGCCGCAGCATACAAGCAAGCTGGCTAACCTAAAAGTACTGGACTTAATTGCTTAGAAAAATATGCCACAGGACGTTCCCAGCTTCCTAATTTCAGAGTCAAAAACGCCATTTGTAATCCCCTGCTTTTCATCCACAGAGAGGTAGAATGCCTTTCCAGGTCAGGCAATGTTAATGTAGGAACTGACATTAGAGCTTGTTTAAGTTGACAAAAAGCTTGATCATGCTGGGTGGTCCACTTAAAATATTTCCTGTCTTCCCCACAATGACTTCGTAGATGGGTTTGAGAAAACTCCAAAATTTGGAATCCAAAGATGACAAAATCCTGCCACACCCCCACACCCCCCAAAATCCCCTATGTTGATCAGTGGTGAGATTCAAATATGTGAACAACCGGTTCTCTGTGGGGATGCCACTTCCAGAAGTCCATTCTGGGCCTGGGCAACAATAAATTACCTACCGGTTCTGCCGAAGTGGTGCAAACTGGCTGAATCCCACCATTGATGTTGATGTTGGGTTTTTGGAGAAGAAATTCTGTAGACAACTTCAGTATGTTGGGTATTGAGTGGAAGCCATCCTTTGTACTTATATTGATATGATTTTAAAATGCCCTGTAAACCGCCCTGAGTCCTTCGGGAAAGGGCTTCTGGGTCCCTCTCGAGGGCGGCTGGGCGGGGCTCCGACCTGCAAGAGCCGCTGCATTCAAGCTCGCACATGAGCCCTGCTAAATAAAGCCACGCATGCGCACGAAGCTAGGCCGGCCGGCCGGCGGGTTCGTCTTCGCTCGGCCAAGCCTGCCGGGGCGCCTGCGGGGCGCTTGCGGTTGGCCTGAGCCTGGGCGGAGAGTTGGCTGCTTCTATTTATTTTATTCAGTTTATGTGGCCGCCCATCTCACCTGCCGGACTCATTTCGCTTTGCAAGAAAGAGCAGCTCAAGAGCGGAGCCAAGCCAACTCTGTGCAGCCCTTGGGGCTCCCTGAGCAGCTCAGTGCGAGCGCGCCCCCCCCAGATGTTGCGCCCAGTGCGGCCGGCCCCCCCTGCACCCCCCACGCTACGCCACTGGTTCCTGGTAGAAGCCCGTCCCATCTCCCCATGTTTTCTCCCAAATCTCTTATCTTTTGCCTCATTTGTACACCCTCCTTTCCATTCTCAACTCTCTGCCCCTGGTTGCCCCACAAATTCCTATTCCTATTGTCTTCTCCTCCTCTTTCCCTCTTCTTCTTTTTAATTACTTGCACCTCCCCCAGATCCTTTGCTTTACTTTCCTCTCCAACATTAACAACGGCTTTCTTTCCTTCTCACAGATCACTTTCCAAAATAGCTAAATCTAATGGGTGAGCTGTGTGGGAAGCCCCCCCCCCACGAAAAAGGAAATATTAAAAAGGACAGAATATTATATTTCCACAAAGGATTTTAAAAAGGCAGAAAATCATGCCCAGTTTTTCTTAATAGCCCCAAATCTCCCTCTCCCACGCACAAACCAGCTCTGTAGAAATGCAGATATCATAATCCTTTCAGAAAGACTGGCACTGGAAGCTTAGAGCTGATGGGATTAGAAAGACAAAGATCCCTAGAATCAACAGTCCCTCACACCAAAAAATCCAACACTGGACATAGTCATCAGCCACAGGGAAGCAGGATAGGTTACAATAAGATAAATATGCCCCTAAGGCTCTCTTAGGCAATCAAATCTATCCAGTTTCCCCCATATGGCCTCAAGACCTTGATAGTGAACCAAAGTCCTAAACCTTCCAACCCCACAATTCAAAATCCTTATAAAAAAAAACTTGCCGTTCCATTGTACTGTGTTCCTTTTTCTTTGTAAGGTAGAACTCAGGGCTGTTGTTTCGATAAAGTGTGGATCTTCATCCTCTTAGTTGTCCTGCATCTTCAGTGTTGTTGGGAGGGGGGCAATGACAAACAGGCTCTACTGCTTTTGTGCATTGATAAAGTTGCACACAGTATGAAGCACACTGAGGTTTCACCATAAAAAGCAGTTCATGCGAGAAAGAAAGACCAGCTGGTTTTGACCAATAAGAGAAGTTGGACATAGGTTATATTAAAAATAAAAGGATGTTGCAATCTTTGTATGATGTCCTGGATTAAATAATAAATGCAAGAGGAAGAACTAGAAGATAGGAAATATAAAACATTGAATAAACTAAAGGTTTTGGTGATATAGAATAAAATCTTCCCTAAACTACTTCTTGGGCTCAAACACATCAACCTATTTCCTGATCCCTGTTGCAGTATCCTAGCATTAATAATATCAAAAATCTGAAGGCATAAAAATGGTAATAAGTAGCAACAAAATAAAGTTAGTTGGAGGTGTATTCTCTGGTTAAGTGCTCCTGGCTGTAGTTGTTTCTTCCAAAAAGTATCAGCCACTCTTCATAAAGGAAAGTACTGCTTCTAAACTTCTAAACGAGTCCTGGTTCTTCTTCTAGTGCAGGGGTAGGCAACCTTGGCTCTTTCATGACTCGTGGACTTCAACTCCCAGAATTCCTGAGCCAGCAAGCTGATGATGAATCCTGCCATGGAGACAATACCCGGAGGGTCCAATGCTTCAGGTGAGAATCTCCCCATAGAATCACAGGAACTAAGAAATGGCCCAATTTTGCCCTTCATAAATCAGAATGAGGACTGTCTTTCTGCAGACTCTGTTGACCTTACCTGCTGAACCAGTTATAAACCTAACAGCTGTCTTTGACTATATACTAAGCACAGTTAGTTTTGGTTAATTATGCTTGGGACTAGAACACAGTTGTTGAGCCATGCCTTTGGGAAAGGGAGGACCTGATGAACATCTTCAAGGCTGTTGTGAGGATTGTGGTAAACACAGATAAAATTACTCAGGTCTGATGTGAGTTGGATTTTGGAGTCATAGACCAAACCCAACATAGTTTCCAATTTCCTCCAGTCAATGAGACAGACATGTCCTGATATTTTGAACGATTGCTAATCCTTCCACCCAGAAATCCCTGATGGAACGTTTTGCAGAGATAGAGACTGATGTTCAGCCACAAAGAGGGCAGGAGTGGTCAGCTCTGGGGTTTAAGTGAGCATATCTGGAAAAGCAGAAATCTGTTTTAGGCAATCACCAAAATGGCTGCCTTAAGAACTTGCTTCTTCTCAAAACAGCCACCATGATGGCTTCCCTGGTCAGAAGATGCCTACTTCCCAAAAGCACATGGGGACAATGTCTGTTCAATACCTTTTTTAGCCCCCATATAGTTTACATTTGATTGTTCCTGTGGGTATGGGCACACCTCTAAATAAAATATTGATTTTATTCTTTTCTAATTGTGTTTCTGGCACCTACATGGAGGTTCAAATATCTTCTTGAAATCAAACATGTTGCTAAGGAACGTTGCTTTGTTTGGCTGCATTGCTAAAATTGTAGGACACAGCCTGGCTGTCCCCAAGGCAGTTATTTGTGATCCCTTTCCATTTTATTGAGATCTTACAGAAAATAGGTTGCAACTTGGAACGGTCATTAAACATACTGTTGTAAGCCGAGGACTACATGTAGTTGCTAAACAAATGATTGAGGATTTTATCTATTTATTACCTATTTTAGATTACCTATTGTATAGGATTTCTGGAGGGGAAAAATACTTTCAGGCTTGCAAGATTGGCGTTATCCCTGCGAGGCAATCCAGAGAAGAAAAACAACCAGGAGTACTAGCTCTATCTTTACTATTACTTTACATTAACAGAATCTTGCAAGGCTGAAAAGTATTTCTCCCCTCCTTTCCTTTTTCTCTCTGGCAAACTAGGGAGGGTCCCTTTTGAAGTGCTTCCCTGTGCTCCTTCCCCCTTTTGTGGGCTGAGACGTCTTTGAAATGCCGGCTGCACCATCGGCAGCTCTTCTTCCTGTCTCTCAAGGTCACTCTCTTGCCCACTTGCTCCGTCTAAAAACAGCTGCCGGACACTTCACCACCACCTCTCCACGCTGGGTCATGTGTCCAGCGTGTGAGAGCACTAGATCTGTGCAAATAAGGAGCTACAGTACAGGTAGTCCTCGACATAGAACCACAATTGAGCCCAAAATTTCTGTTGCTAAGCAAGACAGCTGTTGAGTGAGTTTTACCCTGTTTTTACGACCTTTCTTGCCACAGTTGTTAAGTGAATCACTTAAATGAGCAACATGGTTGTTTACGAAGGTTGCCAAAGGTGATCTCATGACCTCAGGAAACTGGCAACCCATCATAAATATGAACCAGTTGCCAGGCATCCAAATTTTGAACACATGATCGTGGGGATGCTGCAATGGTTTTAAGTGTGAAGAATGGTCATACTGTAAGTCACTTTTTTGGTGCCATTGTAACTTCGAATGGTCACTAAATTAATTATTGTAAGTTCAAGACTACCTGTAGATAAGGAGGTAGTCTAATGCCTGATTATCATATTGTGAAGCACAGATCAAGCATTACACAGCAAAACTCCAGGGCCTGATCATGTTCATTCCCAAGAAGCTGAAACGGACAAGGAGAGACATCACCAGTGGCTGGAGGAAAGGATAGGAGGCATTCAAAATGGCCCTTAGGACCTCATAAGATCTCAGTCTCTGCTTCATCATCACCACATTTGCTAAAAAGTGCCACGTATTGTATGTGTAGCAAGGTGAAAATACTACTTCAGCACTGTTTGCTAAATCTAAAGCATCCTTAGTTATGGATGGGAGAGAATAAAGCAACGTCATGAGGATCTGTCCTTCAAGAACAGCTGGCAAGGCATCTTCAAAACTACCTTAGACAATTGTGTACAAGTCCTGTGTCCTCCATTAACTTGCCCCGTCTCGGTTACTTTATTTAAAATGCTTATAATAAAGGTTTTAGCCTCCAGTCCCCTAATCATCTTTGTTGCTTGGGAGGCTAGTACCAGCCTTGCAAATCTCACCCACTGTCTCTTTTTAACCAGCTGATAAGTAATGGTGGATCCTTTCTAAGCTACTTCCTCTGCCCATTGTTCAGCTGCAGGCTTCCCCTCCTTTTATCTGCTCGTTCCTAGGCAGCACCTCTTCCCCATGTGTACCAAGCTCATGCCCACACACCATTTCAACACCTCATGTGCTTGCATTGCAACAGAGAAGGAAAGTATGCCTTCTAAGCAGTGGTGGGATTCAAATAGGTGAACAACCGGTTCTCTGTGTTGATGCCGCTTCCAGAAGTCCATTCTGGGCCTGGGCAACAAAAACTTAGCTAGCGGTTCTGCCAAATTGGTGAGAACCGGCTGAATCCCACCACTGCTTCTAAGTCTTTCTGCTTCTTTCTAGTCCTCTGATGCTGGAGAACATCCGGATGAAGTCTCCTATGCTATTTTGAATCACCAGCCACAAAAAACCTGACAGGCAACCGATCCTTGACAAACCTCTGAACCTTGCTTATATGCATCAGTGGCTAAAAATGCAACTTTTCATAATTCCTTCTGTAAGACCTTGGGGGGACTCCTGAGTTGAATACAAGCAAGAATGCTTTATTTTTATTTCCCCACAGATGAGTAATTATAGATGCCAAATGTAAGGACCAGATCATACTGGGAGCTCCAGAAATGAGATCATCAGGATGCTCTTAACTACGGTACTTGGGACAACGGTGGAGCCTTTAGTATTGAGGCCTCCGCTCTTCACATTGTCACTGTCACCATCCATCATCATCCAAAGCTGAAGGAATTTGTTGACATTGAAATCTACTCCTGATCTGTAACAATGGTTCCTTCCTACACGCTCTTAGTCAATATTTGAATTACAGGCGATCCTCAACTTACAACCGGTTGCTTAGCGACCATTGGAAGTTACAACAAGGATTGTCCCAAGGATTACTTACAACCCGGATTGAAAGTTCAAAGTTCCAATGGTTGGGCTCACTCTGAAATCTACTCCTGATCTGTAACAATGGTTCCTTCTTACATACTCTTAGTCAATATTTGAATTACAGGCAATCCTCGACACACAATGGGTCTTCTTCTAAGATGATAGCAGTAACTGAAATTATTGTACCTTCCAATCTGACCCAGAAATGGCAAACTTGGTTTTGCCCTTTATGATACTACGATGTCTGCTAATTTAACTTCAGGTTTACTGCTGGTTCAATATTATTTAAAACAGTACATAAGAAAGACTGTGCTGGACCAAATTGTAGCCAGCTTAGGAATCAAGAACTATGTTAGAGTATTTAGCATTTACAGGGTTAATGCTGTTTCCTTAAGAGATGGCTTCTGGGAAATGTAGTCTAGTTGTTAGTTAGTCCTATATCTTATCTAGTCAGTGGGAGGAGCCTCAAAGTTTATTGCAGGACTTCCTAGCTACATTTCAGGTTGTAAAGCCTTTGTTTTAATCAACCATGCTGCATGCTATGAATAGCATCTGTAACAATGCTTAGCAATGCTTAGCTGAGATGGAAGAAACCACTGCTTTTTTATACCATGAGAATGAACAAATATACAGCATGAATATGTTGTGATGACCGGATATCTTTACTGCAAAATGTAAATCTTTGCTTAAAGTCCCTGGACAATAAATATTGGTTATATAATTATTTTTCGTTGTGTTAAACTGTCTGAAATCTGGAACTACAAAGCATTTTAGTTCTGGGAGCCAGAACAAAGACTCTGATTAGGACGGTATATGAACTCAGTAATAGCCGAGGTTTCAGTGAGTACACAACTCACAAGACTGCAACTCCTCTAAAGTACATTACATTATTTCAAGTTTACAAAAAGCAAAACTAAGGAAGTTTCCTTGGTAAAAGAATTAGGCAGAAAATGAATCCTGTCCTTAACCTTTTACGTTGATGTATATTTTGTTACTAAATATAACAAAGTATCTGTCTTCAGAATTTTGGCTGAATACCTAATTAGAAGAATAGAACCCTCTGTTTGATTCTTGGGCACTGGCAATAAGTACAAACATTTGTGTGCAAACCTGGAGCCCGATGTTTCCAAAAGACAGGAAAATATAGATATTTGTGTCAAAAACAGGAGAGACAAAGAAGAACGTCTTTCCTATCCAAGTACTGGGACTACTTAAGCCCGATCCTATTTAATTTTTCAAAATAACTTGAAATCAGTTGGATGGGGCCACCTGCTGGATTGGCTTAGTAGTTTACAATGCAATAAAAAGAGTGTAAATCCAAGGGATCCTTTGGGGAGTTACTGCTTAGGGTACATCATTCAGTCCCAACCCTTGAACGTATTGCAGTCCTGATATAGTCTAGGACAGTGATGGCGAATCTATGGCACACATACCAGAGGCAGCACACAGAGCCCTCTCTGTGGGCACGTGCACCGTCGCCCCAGCCCCACCTCCCCCGTGGCTCCCTCCTCACTAGCAGCCCCCCCTGGAGGAGAGTCACCCCTGGGTGCGGCCTGTGTGGAGTAGCGCAGCCAAGGCAGCGGAGCAGCGGGGACAAGCAATACAACTTGTTGTCTATTTATTGCCTATAGAGAAAATGGTTTCCAGCTGGCATTTTCTCATTCACCTGATTTTTGAAGAAAAGGAATATTAGCTTGATTCAGTCATGGTTCTTTCCCCCTCAAACTGACAAAGAAGTTGTCACGGTGTGGAGTCACTTGGTTAAGTAACAAAGCGCTAGGATCACTACAGCTGCATCCAACCTCTTTGCAATGTGGTCAGATGAATGAATAAAGCTGATTCAGAGTGCAAGCCTCATAGAAACCTTTGCAGATGCAATTGAAAAACACAGTCTCAATTTTGCTAAGTCTTGAAGTTGTAAGGACCTGTCCCCAGCTGGTCCCTCAGGTAAGCAAGACTCTTGAATCCACTGAACTGAATCAAAATAACTTTTATTGAGTGAAAGTAGTTGCAGAAAAGTCAGACGGAATCTGAAGGTTCTGTGCAAAGCACAAAGCAATTCTTTCGTGTTCCCCAAATTTCAATCCCCTTGACCAGTCCACCCAGAGCCAATGGGATGCCGAGAAGATGTTTTGAGAATGCTAAGGTGTTAGGTGGATAATAGGTCACTCCCAGGGCACAACAGCCTTGGAACCCCGTCAATCCCCCTCCCTAATTCCCCAGTGTACAGCAAAAGAGAGAGGATCCCCCAAATGCCAACCTCCCTCCCCTTCCAACAGAATGGCAGGACATGATGGTGGATCTGACAGAAGTCCTTCAAGGCTCTTCCTCTGCCAGCTTCACTGTCTCATATGCTAATGATTCAACCTGAGTTAATAGATTGAAACCCAGTTGCACAAAATGTCAGTTAAAAGAGCATCTTAAAAAGGCGCCTATGAGGGAACAAAGTCTCTCACTTCTGCCACCACATAACACCGGGCAGCTTCTAAGAATAATAACTGACAGACAGTGGATAAAAGTGCAGGAAAGCAAAAGAGTTACACGAAGACCATGTAACCATGTCATTTCCGACTCTCATTCTTTGTCTTCTGCTCCTGCACAATACAATGCTATTAATATTGACCTATTTTAATTGCTTATTTCTAAGATTCAGTGCCACGCTAGATGCATAATATTTCCTCTCTTTCCAACATTCACACTTCAGCTGCTGTTGGTTAAGCAATAGCCTAAGGACAAAAGAGAATATATTAGCATGCCATGGTTGTCTCTTCTATGCTCATCTGAAGTGCTGGCAGCCTTGCTGGAAGTCCAGACAAGAAGCACACTCAGAAACACTAGTTCTGCTTTTTGGTAAAGTTATATTAACAGACTCTTGCAATTCTAAAAGTACATTTTTTCGGTGCTCTCTGAGCATGGTGGTTTTCTTGCAGATGTTTCATTACCCAAACTAGGCAACATTATCAGTGCTAGTAGCACTGATGACATTACCTAGTTTGGGTAATGAAACATCTGCAAGAAAACAACCATGCTCAGAGACTAGCAGTACACTCAAGACTAGTCCTGATGATGTTACCTAGTTTCGGTAATGAAACATCGGCAAGAAAACCACCAAGCTCAGAGAGCACCAAGGACCCCTCATTTCAACCCGGAATTACAAATATTCTCCTTTCCCCCCCCTGCCTTTACAGCTCAAGAAACTAGGGAGGGTCCTTTCAAAGACATTTGTTTCATCCAGATTCTTCCTAAGGGTTAAATTGCTGCTTATCCAACCATTACCCTAGAACAGTGATGGCGAACCTTTTAGAGTCTGAGTGCCCAAAATGCAACCCCAAACCCACTTATGTATCATCAGGTGCCGGGTGGGCGAGGCCTTTTGGGCGGGCGTGGCTGCGGTGGTAACGGCAGACTGGGTGGGAGTAAAAAGTTCAATCAATTCCAACTTTCCAATATCTTTTTTCCCCCCGCAAGAAGTTGAAATTGATTGATTGATTGATTGATTGAACCTTTTTTTTTTCCTTGCACACGTCGGCGGAGGCCTAAAGCGAAAAGGTTTTATAAAACCCAGCTGAACGCCTAGGACTGGGGCAATGGCGCACATGCCCACAGAGAGGGCTCTGCGTGCCACCTTTGGCACACGTGCCATAGGTTCGCCACCACGGCCCTAGAAGCAGCTCTTCCCCCTCTCTCCCACACAGTATTACAAGTGCTGAAGATCATTCAGTCATGGCAGGAAGACCAATCTAAACCGCTCCAATGGGGCATCCATTAGCATCCCTTGGATCCCAAGGCAAACCTCTCCAAGGACGCAAACACACTCAGAGCTTTTTGTATTCCTTCACTGCCATTTAATAATCACCCAGATGTTTTGCAGCCAAATACGGTATGTCTATTCTCTCTCCATTCTTTCATGAAAGTTAGGAAGAGAAAGAGGGGAAGAAAAAGAGATCGGCCAGCAGTAATCAATAAGGAAGACATCAGACCACCAAGATCTCTGTGCTGCCAATCTATGCAGTAGGTCCTGAAGTGACACCACTGACTCAGGAATGGTATTGGAGAAGGAGATGGTACACACAACAGTGACAGGTTAGGGTTAGGGTTAAGGTTAGGGATCCTTCCCTTGCTCGTTCCTTCCTTTTTGCTGCCCTGCTATGCTACTTTAGCTCCTCTTAGGTCCCTCACACTTGGAGCATCATGTCCCGGCCACTAAAGTCCAGAGAACCATTTGTAGTGGGTTCTGGAGAGCAGGAAGGATGCCGAGACGATGAGTACAGCATGGCAGATCTTTATTCGGTGGAAGTGACTGTACTGGGGAATAGGGGTTACCTGTCCTCCTTTTATACCTGGCCAGGTGAGGAGCCAGCCAATTGGTTTGAACCTCTGTTTCCCGCTGAAACTGGGTTCCCGCCAAAACAGTTACAGTTCAACGCCCCCTGGTGGTGACTGCTATGTAAGTATGTGTTCTCTTCACCTGGATACATAACACCATTAACATGGCAGCAACAAGATGCAGAACACTTTCACTCTTTATTGACATTTAAGAACCACTTGGAATGTTCCAAGCTCAGTTCAGATCTACTGAGGTTCAGAAGGAAAAGGGAAGTTTCCCTGTCCCTGTGAACCACAACATAGATGCCCCTCAACCTCTCTAAGCCACCAAACTCATGGTCCCAGGTAGGAAAATAATCAAACACTGCAGGCAAAGGCAAGGAACAGCCTTTCTGGTGAGAAAGACAGCAGGATGAGGCCACCTGGAGAGCTCCAAGTGAGTTGCGCTGGCTGAACTTCTGTCTGATCACAACAACAGAAGGATGCTGCTCAAGGTATTTCGCTTCTTTCCTCTTTCTGTTCCATTTTATGGAAGAGTGAGACAGGAATAGCTCAGTGCTGACTGTAGCTTGACCTCCTAACCTCCTTCCTTCTATCTAGGGAAAACATCTGGGCTGCTAAAGGCCCTCACTTTTGTCCATGCCTTGAATTTCTGCAAGATTGGTTCTCCCAAGAGCTCATTTATGAGACAGAGGTTGATGGCAAGACCATGGCCATTCCCTTGGGATTGATTATGTGCCACCATGTTGTTGTTGACTCTTAGTGACCACATAGGTGGATTTCCTCCATAATGTTCCATCCCTAACCAGCTCTTTCAGGTCTCCCAAGGGTGAATCCATTGCCACCAAAACTGATGACATGGATGATCTTTATGGAACGGCCTAAGTCTTATTCTTAGCAGAGTCTTCAGTTGAAGAGGAGAACTGAGTAAGCTCCAGAAACAGAGAATATGGATGGAATGTGGGAGGGCAGGAGATTAGGTGGAAGGGTGGTAGAACGAAGTGGTCATAAACCCAACAGGGAGCATCATGAACCAAGCATGTGACTAAGATAATCTCCTGGGATCAGACAGATAGAGATTAGTGGAGTTTCCCCAAGAGTGGCATCTTTTAGCAGAGACTACTTCACAGAAAATTTACTGGCTTGATTAAGGATACAAAAGCTTCTCAGAGTAAATGAGGGCCAAGCCTTGGGCCTGTTTTTGCACTTAGGGAATAGCTGGGAGGCTTTAAGAGGAAAAAGGAGTGCCTTCAACCTCCCAAATGCTCAAGTCATGTCTGTATAGTGCACGGGTGTCAAACTCACAACATCATGTGACGTGTGGCGACGTATCATGACTTTTTGGGTGCAGTTTCACTATGATGCATCCAGCCAGCAGGCCGGCAGTTTGACACCCCTGGTATAGTGCATTGCTTTGGTTGTTTTAGTGTGGGCTGCCTGTGTAGGCGTGTTTGCTATTATTGTTTCTGGATTTTGTAGTCTTCCTGAACCCTAATATAGCAGGTGGTTATAACAAATATCATTAAGATAAATTAAATTACTCATTTTATTCTTAAAACCTCTGAAACTCCTTCCTAAAACACATTCTGGGTTCTCTTAATTTTTGGAGTGTGAACCTCAATAAGTCATTCAAAGTTTGGCACAGCCTTCAAGCAGATGGAATTTAAACATCCCTGTAGGAGACAAACATGGATTATAAATGCGGTGATAAATAAATACTTGGTTGATTGTTCTAACTGTGACCATATATGACAGTTATCTTTCTGCCTTGTGGTTAAAATACAGTGCAATACATTATTGTTATGTTTTATACTGTCCATTGTACTATACTCTTAGTAAAATAATTATGAGGAATATGAGCAATCCAAAAGTTAGGGTTTTTTTGATTCTGATAAATGTATAGGTTCCATGTAAATGTTTTCTGTGCGTGAAAGAAATGCAAAGAAATGTGAACCTGTTGGTTTATCATGTTGGACTATCTTGATGTATAGTGATGCATTTCTTGCTTGATAGTTTTGCATTTGCAAAATGTATTTTTCTATTTTGGGAGTGGCTTTTGTTTTTAAATTATTAAATTACACACTTAATTTTTATTTTTTTTCTATACTCTTACTTTGAATGGAGGTGTTTTAGTTTAGGGGCATTGTTAAGGGAATGCTTATATTTAACCTGCCCTGGTGAAAAGAAAAAAAAATATTGTTTTCTGCAGATCTCATCTTGGAATAGTGTGAAAATACTTCTATATTTGTCTATGATCTGTTATAGAGAGGTGAGACTTAGGATTCAGGACTGGAGTTGTAACCTGATCATCCGCTTCCTGAATCAAAACATAATTTGAAGAAAAGCTAAGAGGAAGATCACACCCAAACAAGATAATTAAAACCAATGCCTGTGGGCACCATGTCACTTTTGCCAAATCCAAATGGTTTTGAGATATTGTGACTTGGTTGCATGAACTTGATTTTAATCTGCTTATTCTTCCACCATGTTTCTACATCTATGGATGGGTTTCATTCATCTCTTCCTTCAATGCATCCCTTTATACTCAGTCTCTATACAGATTCCTATCAACATGTTGGTATCTCCAATGTTTGTTTCTTTCACAAAATCTTTCCAAGCATAAACTCATCCTCTGTAAGATGCATCATTATTCATTCCTATTCAATCCAATAATCTCAGGACATCAGTCCATATCAGCTTCTCTGGACCTTTGACTCTAGGTAGTCCTCAACGTATGACCATAATTGAGCCCAAAATTTCTGTTGCTAAGTGAGACATTTGTTAAGTGAGTTTTGCCCCATTTTACAACTTTACTTGCATGTTGTTAAGTGAACCGATGCAGTTGTTAAGTGACAAACCCGAATGTTAATGCGAATCCGGCTTCCCCATTGACTTTGCTTGTCAGAAGTTCACATGACTCTGGGACGTTGCAGCTGTCATAAATATGAGTCACTTTGCCAAGCATCTCAGTTTTGATCATGTGACCATGGGGATGCTGCAACAGTCATAAATGTGAAAAATGGTCATAAATCCTTTTTTTTTCAAATAAATGCTGTGTAATGTCAGTCACTAAATATATCACCTGTATTTGATACCCAGTTTTTCCCATTGGATGGAAGTTCTATTTTAATTTTAATTTTACTTCTAAAGCCCTGCCTACCTATGAAACTATTTTCATCCCCATATCTCACCTGGTCTAGCAAGGAAGGTATGTTGTGAATCCCATCAGATAATGAGCTCCCACTTCTGGGGTCCAGACCCCCCCCCCAGAAGTGAAGCAGAGCCCCCACTCTCCTGTCTTCCAGAAAGTTGTAAAAAGGTGGCTCTGAGGCCTTTCTTGGGGAGCGTAGAGAAGCATGCAACCATGGGGCCTGATTAGTGTCCTGAATCCTTCCTTTCACCTTTTACTTTTTAGTAAAAGGTGTTTCTCATCCTGGCCTCTTTTTTTACATTAACTTTCATATACTGTTTTTTGTTTTAATATTTCATTCTATACCACCCAGAGTGTACAGTACTCTCTGAGGAAGATGGGCGGTTCCAAAATACGATGAACAAATAATTCTTTTGAGGAAATAAAGGATCATCTATGTGTTATATGTTAAATGTTAATGTTAAGAGTTAAGAGCTGGAAGAATGTTAACGTTGTATGAGGTAAACACTGTGACAGGAATACACGCGGTAGCTTTTGACAGCTGTCAAAAGCTGCCACCGGCGCATGCGCATGCGCAGCCAGCTGACAGATCTCCGCTGTCAACGCAGCTCTCCACCACGCATGCGCAACCCGCCACGAGGACGCTAGCTGTCAAAACACACACCGCAGCCGATTGGCTCAGCAGTCTCGGCGGGAGAAGAACAAGCAGCGGATTGGCGCAGCCAGCCGGCTGCCGGCTATAAAAGAGCTGAAGCAGAGCACCTACGTGTCCGGTACCTCAATAAACTATTAGACCCAGCCAGCTGTCTCCGAGTGGTCCTTGAGCCACTTCAATCTACACTCTCTCTCCTTCCGTTTCTATGCACTGTCACCACTTGTAGTTTCAAGGCTTCCCCAACATTTCAGAAATCTGTTAAGTTCCAAAATTTAAGGCAAAGCCTTGACAGATCTGTCCTTTTGGCCTTTCCCTATATAGCACATTCTGTAGAGTTGTCAATACAGAATGAGGTAAAATAACGTGTTTGCTTTGCTTCCCTCCTGGTTGGGAATTGGCAGTCAGGCAAGATGGGGGATCAAGTGAAAAATTAGGCCTGAGGCACTGAGCATCCACAAAGAGGCCAAATTCTGTGGAACCTTATCTGTTTGTTTGTTCCCAAGAGATGGCAAGCAGTCTGGGGAGATTTTTGTATTCTAGATAGAATATAGGTAGTCTTCAATTTATGACCACAACTCCAAACATGTTTTTAAGTGAGAAATTTGTTATGTGCTCGCCACAGTTGTTAAGTGAATCACCACAGTGGTTAAGTTAATAACACGGTTGTTAAGTGAATCTGGCTTCCCCACTGACTTTGCTTGTCAGGAGGTCGCAAAAAAGGCTCACATGACTCCGGGACAGTACAGCCATCATAAATGTGAGTCAGTTGTCAAGCGTCCAAATGTGACCATGAGGAAAGCTGCAACGGTCATAAGCATGAAAAATGGTCATAAGTCAGTGCCATTTTTTCAGTGCCATTGTAACTTTGAATGGTCATTAAATAAACTGTTGTAAGTTGAGGACTACCTATACAATGAAACAGTCAACTTGAATTCTTTGCATGTGAATCTGATTGTTTGGGCCTGACACTCTTAGAAGTAGGAGATTCTCTATGAGTTCGTGAAGCAGCTTTGAGGGGGTGCCTCAGTTCAAAACTTCACTGAAGTCAAGCATCCCTTTGAAGTTTCACTAGCTCTGATCATTTTCTTTATTTATACTTTATTTATTTGGCCAAGTGTGGTTGGACACGCAAAGAACTATATAAGAAATGTGCCCATTCAACCATTCCTTCATCTATGTTCCTTCAGATCTTCTATCATAACCCATATAAGTGAAAACCCATCTTTAATACCAAACTCTTGGCCAAAACATCATCTGTTTTCAAAATGTAGCTGTTTAAAACTTTCACAACTGCTTAAATGCTTAACATGAGCCAAAACACATTCGTGCCTTCAGCTATGCCAGCACTTCTTCCAATCTGTTGTCCTCCAGATGTGCTGGGACTGCAACTTCAAGGATTCCCAGCTGACCCGTAATACAAGAGCTAAAGTCCAATCTAGTTGAAAGGCACTGGATTAAGAAAGGCTGAATTAGAAAGACCAGATATGGAATCCTGGGTTCAAGCCAGAATCAACTGTGCTATTGGAAAGAAGGCAGAAATATATAAAAAAAACTTTGGCTATTTGAAGATCTGCCCAAGTATACTGCGGAGTTTGGCAGCTGGGCTTTGCAGAAGGCCACTTTGGTTTATTTGAAAGAAAGAGACAAAGATTGCAATGAATAAAAACTTCATGATTGGCCAGTGCAGATAATGGATGCTTGTTTTTGTGATTTGTCTTGCACACTTAATGAAGAAAGCAAGAGAAGCTGCTCAAAGATTATTTTTTTGTCCCTCAAATAGCACATTCGTTGAGCTGGGATCAGCAAGCAAGTCCAAGCCAGCTGTTCTCAGATGGATGAGGTAGTCATCAAAACATCTGTGGAGGTGAGTAACTCACCTTGGTTTCAAAGTTCCTCTAATTCAGCCATGTCAAACTGCCGGCCCGCGGGCCAAAACCGTGCCCACCCCATTGCCAGCAATGGGGAAAAAGTTGTGATACGTTGCGTGATGTCACGTGATGTTGTGAGTTTGACATGCCTGCTCTAATTTCTGTTTTCCATATTGCAGTCAGAAAGGCAATGACCTGGTTCATACAGATCATACTAAGCCTTGGGGACCCCAGAGACCTCAAAAACATACATTAATCAGTAATAAAAAGAAACATATTAAGTAAATTTTATTTAAGTTAAATGTAAACATAAATCAAATGAAACCAAACTAAGTTTTGTCCTCTGTTAGTGCTGTTTCACATGGTAGTCAATTTCTGCAGACCCTCTCTCTTTTGCCTTACCCTCCTCCCACCCCAGAATGGAGAAATTGGAGAGAAAGGGATTTCAAGAGAGTAAGATATTTGCACAGTGTGTGTGGCTCCCAACCCTGGACTGTCAAGGGAAATAAGTAAGAATGAAGCATTCAGAGTGGGCTGGACTTAGATCTTCTTGCGGGTTCGCAGGGATTCATGACTCATGACATGTTTGACCCCTCCCTCTGGCTCAGCCTGCTCATCTCCTACAGATGGCAGTTTAGAAATGCAAAATATAAACAAACTCTCTTCGAGCAGGAACTGAGAGTCCAGAACTATCTCCAAATTACATAAGCTTGTAAGCCGCCCTGAGTCTTCGGAGAAGGGCGGGATATAAATGTAATAAAAATAAATAAATAAATAAATAAAGGCTTCATTTTGGAAAGTGTGATCTTATTGAGAACTACAGCTGGCAAATCTTGATAGTGGAAGAACTGAGGACCCACGGCCCCTCTGTCTTGTCAGGGTTTACGTCTGTTCATCCCCATCCAGATCTACACAGCCTCCAGGCACTGTGATATGGCCATGATAATCTTGATTGGTTGATATGGAGTTGAGATGTCCAACTGAGCATCATCCATCCGCTGTTAATATTGGACATGCACACCCCATCAGTGAAGGGCCTCACCTACTGTTTTAAGTGGGTGTTAAACAGGAGACTATGATCCCTGAGGCATACCCTTCAGATAAGGAGTCAAAGTCTTGACCTCCCCATTCCCTGTCAAAATTGATTAGAACCCACCTAAGAGAAAGGAGAACCATTCAACATGGTGCCTCCCACTCTTAGTCCTATAGTCAGTCCAGAAGGATACCATAGTGTTGAAAGTTACCGAGAGACCAAGAAGAGTCTGGATTGTTACAACACTCCTACTTGGGCTCTGTCAGAGGTCATTCACAAATGGACTCAATGTTACTTCCAAACTATTTTCCTAAGAAACAGAAGGTTGGTGACTGGACAAAAATTGTCCAGGACCATCCGATCCATCAATGCCTTTTTTAAAGGGGAGTTTATATCAGGGCTTTTCAACCTTTTCACCCATTGTACCACTTTTAGGATATGGCAACATCCGAGTACCACCACTCACCTAGCAAGGTGTCAAAAACGTGATGACCAAAAAAAAGAAGGAAAAAAGTGATGACGTACAGGTAGTCCTCGACTTACAACAGTTCTCTTAGTGACTGTTCGAAGTTACAATAGCACTGAAAAGAGTGCCCCCCAAGCCACAGCCGAGTAAGACACCTGCCTGCCCGCCGGGCGGCAGTTTTCCTCTTGTCCGAGGTTTTCATTGTTGTGAGCATTTCTGTTGAGGATTGGCAGCGGGGGTGGGGTGGGGGGTGTTGGGTTTTTATTCCCCCCTCTCTGCTGGGTGGTTGCAGCAGGTTTTGGTCACTTCACATCACCCTGGGACACTGTGACCGTCATAAATATGAATCAGTTGCCAAGCATCTGAATGTCAATCACAAGACCCTGGAGATGCTGCAACATTCCAGCCGATCGGCGCTTCTTCTGGGCTCAGCGGAAGCGCCGGGATCAGCACCGAGCTCCAGCTGGATCCTGGAGCTGATCCTGGCGCTTCTGCTGAGCCCTGACAGCCCTGCAGCTCCAGCCGTCTCTCGCTCAGGCTTGTGCGGTGCTGCCACCGGTTCAGCTCATTCCCCTCCCCCGCTACCACTTTTCTAGGATGGTCGCGTACCACCTGCTAGGTGCCAATGTACCACAGGTGGTACCCGTGCCACTGGTTGAAAAGCCCTGGTTTATATCACCACTTTGTTCAGGGCAGATGGCACCATCCCTTCACACAAACATTCACCGACACATGGACCCAAATACACACTACTACCCTGCACATTATTGGAAAAAAAATGTCAGATTGATAGAGTTTAGGATCCTGTTCAAGGAGACACATGGTCAATTTAATAGCTATCTGCAGAGATGGAAAGAATGGAGAAATAAGAGGTTTTGCTGTACTTACCATCACCATTTTATTCCAAATTACATCCCAATCTTTGACTAAGATCTTGGTCAAACTATCCCCCATCCTGAACGTTCTCAAGCTCGTCTAGTTCCCTTCCAGGTCCATTAGGTGGCAGCAATAGCCCTAAAGCAACCAAAATGTGATCTATCTCCATCTTCAGATCATATCACAACTGGCTTCCCCACTGACTTTGCTTGTGAGAAGGTCGCAAAAGTGATCCATGTGACCTTTGGACTCTGCAACCCTCATAAATATGAGTCATTTGCCAAGTGTCTGAATTTTGATCATGTGAGCACGAGGCTGCTAGAGTGGTAGAAAGTGTCGTAAAAACAGTCATAAGTCCCTTTTTTTAGCACCGTTATACTTTGAACAGTCACTAAATGAACTGGACTTCAGTAAGGCATTTGATAAAGTAGATCACAACTACTACTTGATAAGATAGAAAAAAGTGGGTTAGATAGCATCACCACCAGATGGATTCGTAGCTGGCTGACAGGCCGTACTTAGCGTGTGGTCCTGAATGGAACTGCATCTACATGGAAGGAAGTGTGTAGTGGGGTGCCCCAGGGCTCTGTTCTGGGCCCAGTGCTCTTCAACATTTTCCTCAACGATTTGGATGAGGGGATAGATGGGGAACTCATCAAATTTACAGACGACACCAAGCTAGCAGGAATAGCCAATACTCCAGAAGATAGGCTTAAAGTACAGGAGGATCTGGACAGACTCGAACACTGGGCGCTATCTAACAAAATGAAATTCAATGGTGAAAAAAGTAAGGTTCTACATTTAGGCAGGAAAAATCAAATGCACAGGTATAGTATAGGTCAGGGGTAGGCAACCTTGGCTCTTTTATGACTCGTGGACTTCAACTCCCAGAATTCCTCAGCCAGCGTGGGGGAACTATGGCCCCTTCATGACTCGTGGAATACAACTCCCAGAATTCCTGAGCCAGCATGGGGGAACTATGGCCCCCTCATGACTCGTGGACTTCAACTCCCAGAATTCCTGAGCCAGCATGGCTCAGCTTGGAAACCTCTCCCTTTCCCCTCAGTGTGGCTGGCTCAGGAATTCTGGGAGTTGAAGTCCACGAGTCATAAAAGAGCCAAGGTTGCCTACCCCTGGTATAGGTGGTACCTTGCTTGATAGTAGTAACTGTGAGAGAGATCTCGGAGTCCTAGTGGACAATCACTTAAATATGAGCCAGCAGTGTGCTGCAGCTGCCAAAAAAGCCAACACAGTGCTAGGCTACATTAACAGAGGGATAGAATCAAGATCACATGAAGTACTAATACCACTTTACAATGCCTTGGTAAGGCCACACTTGGAATAGTGCATCCAGTTTTGGTCACCATGATGTAAAAACGATGTCGAGACTCTAGAAAGAGTACAGAGAAGAGCAACAAAGATGATTGGGGGACTGGAGGCCAAAACATATAGGGAACGGTTGCTGGAATTGGGTATGTGTAGTTTAACGAAGAGAAGGGTGAAGGGTGACATGATAGCAATGTTGCAATATCTCAGGGGCTGCCATAAAGAAGAGGGAGTCAAGCTATTCTCCAAAACACCTGAAAGCAGGACAAGAAGCAATGGATGGAAACTAACCAAGGAGAGAAGCAACCTAGAACTAAGGAGAAACTTCCTGACATTTAGAACAATTAACCAGTGGAACAACCTGCCTCCAGAAGCGGTGAATGCTTCAACACTGGAAGTTTTTAAGAAGAGACTGGACAGCCATTTGTCTGAAATGGTATAGGGTTTCCTGCCTGAGTGGGGGGTTGGACTAGATGACCTCCAAGGTCCTTTCCAACGATGATGATGATGATGATGATGATGATGATGCCAAGGACTACCTGTAGTCAATTTATGACCACAATTGAACCCAAAGACTTCCATCCCTGAGCAAAACAGCTGTTAAGCAAATTTGGTCCCATTTTACAACCTTTCTTGCCACAGTTGTTAAGAGAGTAACTCAGTTGTTAAGTGAACCCACCCTCCCCATTGACTTTGCTTTGTCAGAAGGTCGTAACAGGGGATCACATCACTCTGGGATACTGTGACCTTCATAAATGTATGCAAGTTACCAAGCGACCAGAATGTAATCGCGGGACCATGAGGATGCTGCGACAGTTTAAAGGTGAAAAACGGTCATAAGTCACTTTTTTCCGTGCCGTTGTAACTTTGAACGGTCATTAAATGAATGGTTGTGAGTCAAAGCTTACCTGCATTTTTGCTCTAATTTTAAAGGTTACAAAAGCTTTTGGTTTGGTCTTGTTTTGTTTTGAAGTGTCTGCTTACTGCCGGGATCACTCTAACTCCGGCATCTGCTTTCCTTTGATAAACAAGTTCTGAATCCCCTCTGGGAAATGAGGCTACTGTGGCTAAATGCACCACTGGAACCACACTGACATTTTAATAAGTCGGATTTCTTTTTTGCCAGTTCCATAACCGACAGAGAGAACCTTCGTGCTCCTCCCCCCCAGCTGTCGCAAAGATCAAAATTTGACCCACCTCCCTGGAGTTCTTCTCAGACTAGGAAAGTGGAGCGATACCTACAGCCCAAGGGTGCAGTTCTGGTGAAGAACGAAGCCAGAATGAAGAAAGATAAAACTTGCTTTTCTGCATGCTGTGAAGCTGGTCAATATTGGGTCCCCACACATCTATTATTAGCTCCCTCCCTCCCTTCCAATCCCCAAATCCTCAACTTAGTTCATAAAGATAGCATTCGTCATCTGCTGCACAAGGCACACTGGCCTGAGGTTGAACACCAATGATGAGGAAAAAATGGGGGGGGTGGGGAAGACAGAGAGAGAGAGAGAGAGAGAGAGAGAGAGAGAGAGAGAGAGAGAGAGAGAGAGAGAGGGAGAGAGAGAGAGAGAGAGAGGAAATATGCCTTATCTTTGCTATGCACACCTATGGAAGGAGTTTTGTGGGGTTTTTTACTAAGAGCTTCTTTCTGAGTCACACCTTGAATGCCTATTTAGCTTTTTTTTTCACTTCCAAAAGAGGGATTAAAGCCGTGTGCTTTCAGCGCCATCAGAAAAAGGAAAGGCAGAAGGATAACACTGCACTTTGTAAAAAAAAAAATCACGTTTTTAATGCATGGAAGTGGAAAAAAAAGATCTGAGCTGAATGGAAAAAGGCTTGGCAGGAGTCGAGTGGAAACAGCATTCGCTTCTCTGCTTGTTAAGCTGCCTGTCTTGTCTTCTGCGCTGGCCCTGAAATGAAGCTTCAGCATGATGGAGACTGGTTGAAAGAAAAGCATTTTGGGTGGTGGTGGTGGGGTAATGGGGGTTCACAGGATCACGTATCTCAGCCTTAACATTAGGAACAGAGCAATTGATTTGAATGGAATGGAACTTTATTTGGCCAAGTGTGATTCGACACACCAGGAAGTTGTTTCCTGTACAGAAGCACTCAGTGTACATGCAAAGCAACAAAGTCGTCGTCATCATCATCATATGAATAAAAGGGTGGGGGGGAGTAAAGACGATAATAAGAAGGATAAACAATAATACTACAGGTAGTCCTTGACTTACAACAGTTTGATTCAAAGTTACAACAGCACTGAACCATTTTTCACACTTAACGACCGTCGCACCATCCCCAGGGTCACGTGATCAAAATTCAGACTGCTTGGCACAACCGGTTCACATTTTACGACGGTCACAGTGTCCCGGGGATCATGTGATCACCTTTTACGACCTTCTGAACAGCAAAGTTAATGGGGAAGCCAGAAGCACTTAACAAGCGGGTTACTAACTTCACGGCTGCAGTGATTCACTTAAGAACTGTGGCAAGACAGGTCGTAAAATGGGAGGGGGAGGTAACTCACTTAGCAAATGTCTCGCCTAGAAAGAGACATGTTGGGTTCAGTGGTGGTCGTAAGTCGAGGACCTCCTGTACAACCACACTATATGAGTAAAATGTACATGGACATTAGGCAGCACTGTAAGAATTAGGTGTTCAGCATAGTGATGGCGTGGAGGAAAAAACTAGCCCTGGGTCTAGTTCAGGGGTAGGCCACCTTCGCTCTTTTATGACTCGTGGACTTCAACTCCCAGAATCCCTGAGCCAGCATGGCTCAGCTTGGAAACCTCTCCTTTTCCCCTCAGCATGGCTGGCTCAGGAATTCTGGGAGTTGAAGTCCACGAGTCATAAAAGAGCCAAGGTGGCCTACCCCTGGCTCTAGTTGTTTTGGCATGCAATGCCTTATAATGCTCCCCCAAGGGGAGGAGTTGAAACATTTTAGGTCCCGGTTGTGAGGGGTCTGCAGATATCTTCTCAGCCCTCCTCCTGACCCACACAGTATTGCCTTCTGTTCACCTGATGGAGAAAGCCCATCCAATGTAGCTAGCCTTCAACGTACAACCACAATCGGGACCAGAATTTTTGTTGCTAAACAAAGGGGTTATTACGAGAGGCATGCCTGATTTTGTTACCTTTTTTTGTCACGGTTGTTAAGTGAATCACTACAGTTAAATGTACATCTATTAAATGAATCTGGCTCCCCTCCTTGGCTTTGCTTGTTGGAAGCTGGCTGGGAAGGTCACAAGTAGTGGCCATGTGACTCAGGGATCCCACAACTGCCATATATACGTGCCGGTTGCCAAGCATCAGAATGTTGATCAGCTGACTATGGAGATGCTGTGATAGTCATTAAGGGTAAGGACCCCCATCATAAATCCCATTTTCTGAGCTGTTGTAAGTTCAAACAGTTCACTAAATGAACCGTTGTAAATTGAGGACTACCTATAAGGGATTCAGTATTCGAAAGGGTCAGGTGAAATCCATTCTTTTTAAGTAGTCAAGTTCCACAATACAGATCCATCTATGTTCTTCGATAAAGTGACGAAACTAGTAGACCAGAGAAACGCAGTGGACATATACTTAGATTTCAGTAAGGCATTTGACAAAGTAGACCACAACCTACTAACTGACAAGCTAGGAAAAGCTGAAATAGACAACATCACCACAAGATGGATCTGTAGCTGGCTGACAAACCGCACTCGACGTGTAGACCTCAACGGCACTACATCCACATGGAGAGAAGTACTCAGTGGGGTACCACAAGATTCCATCTTAGACCCAGTACTCTTCAACATCTTCATAAATGACTTAGACGAGGGAATTGAATGGGAGCTCATCAAATTTGTAGATGACACCAAACTGTCAAGAATAGCCAACACTCCAAGAAGACAAACTCAGGATCCAAAAAGATCTTGACAGACTTGAACAATGGGCCCTATCTAACAAAATGAGTTTCATTGTGGAGAAAAGCAAAGTCCTACACTTAGGCAGGAAAAACCAAAGGCACGAATACAGACTGGGCGGGACCCAGCTTAAAAACAGTAACTGTGAGAGGGACTTTGGAGTCCTAGTGGATGATCACGTGACTATGAGCCAGCAGTGTGCAGCAGCAACCAAAAAAGCTAATACACTCCTGGGTTGTATAAACAGAGGCATAGAATCAAGATCACACAAAGTAATAGTACCGCTTTATAAAGGCCTAGTAAGACCACACCTGGAATACTGCAGCCAATTCTGGTCACCATATCACAAAAAAGATGTTGAGAGTTTGGAAAAAATTCAGAGAAGAGCAACTAGGATGATCAAAGGCCTGAAGGCTAACACATACGAAGAGCGGCTGCAGGACTTGGGTTTGGCTAGTCTAAAGAAAAGAAGAAATAGGGGAGACATGATAGAAGTGTTCCAGTATCTGAGGGGCTGTCACAAGGCAGAAGGGGTCAGGTTGTTCACCAGAGCACCAGAGGGAAGGACAAAAACTATGGTTGGAAACTTATCAAGGACAGAAGCAACCTGGATCTAAGAGAGGACAATCAACCAGTGGAACAGCCTACCCCCAGAAATCGTGGGCGCCCCATCACTGGAGATCTTTAAAAAGAGACTGGACAATCACCTGTCTGAGATGGTGTAGGTCTGTGGTGGCAAACCTATGGCACGCGTGCCATAGGCGGCACACAGAGCCCTCTCTGTGGGCATGCATGCCGTCGCCCCAGTCCTAGGCCTTCAGCTGGATTTTATAAAACCTTTTCGCTTTAGGCCTCCACCGTCATGTGCAAAAAAAAAAGGTTCAATCAATCAATTTCTACTTCTTGTGGGGAAAAAAAAGATTTCACAAAGATGGAATTGACTAATTGAATTTTTTAGTCCCACCCAGTGTGCTGTTACCACTGCAGCCATGCCCACCCAATGGGCCACGCCCACCCAATTGGCCACACCCACCCAATGGGCCATGCCCACCTGGCACCTGACGATACATAAGTGGGTTTTGGGTTGCAGTTTGGGCACTCGGTCTCTAAAAGGCTCGCCAGCACTGGTGTAGGTTCTCCTGGTTAAGTGGGGGGCTGGACTAGAAGACCTCCAAGGTCCCTTCCAGCTCTATTCTATTCTATTCTATTCTATTCTATTCTATTCTATTCTATTCTATTCTATTCTATTCTATTCTATTCTATTCTATTCTATTCTATTCTATTCTATTCTATTCCTTATTCTTTCCTCCTATTCTATTCTATTCTATTCTATTCTATTCTATTCTATTCTATTCTATTCTATTCTATTCTATTCTATTCTATTCTATTCTATTCTATTCTATTCTATTCTATTCCATTCTATTCCTTATTCTTTCCTCCTATTCTATTCTATTCTATTCTATTCTATTCTATTCTATTCTATTCTATTCTATTCTATTCTATTCTATTCTATTCTATTCTATTCTATTCTATTCTGTTCTATATGCTTGCAGTTTCTCAAAATTTGCATTCCTTGTAAAGAAACCTTCCATTTTTCTATCTGCTTCTATCTTGTCTCCCATAGACTGAGGCAGGATGTGGGTCTCACATTTTTTATTCCTCCCCCAATTGACTGGGGAAAATACAACATGTGGGGTCCTGGGTGCTCTCTGTGCTTGGTTGTTTTCTTGCAGACGTTTCATTATCCAATTAGGTAACATCATCAGTGCTAGAAGGGAGTGGGGCTTGTTCTCTGACCATATAACTGTGGCTTGCCCCCCCCCCCGAGTCTTGGTAGGAGTCTGGTTTTCTTCTTGGCAGTTCCTTAATAGGCCTGCTGTTTGTTGTCCGATGGTTTGTTTCAGTTGGTAATTCCTTAATTGGGGCTTCGTTTACCGCTTGATTGTTGATTTGGTATTAATCCTGGTGCTAATCCCTGCTTTCCTGGGTGTTGATTGCTGGTGAAAAGTTGTTTTGGTCTTTTCTTTTTAGATTTTTAATTGTCACTTTTGAATAGTACATAGATGTTGTTGATCTCTATGTGTCTGTTGATGGCTGATTTGTCTGAGGGCCGGTCTTCCAGGAATTCCTTTTGGCACTTAGCTTAGTCTAAGATGCTCACAGTTTCCCAGTTGATACTGTCCAGGCCTTGAGCAATCAAGAAGTTTTCATCCTGTCTTCTGACTGCTAGTTGGTAATTCATTTATTTTTTTATTTATTTTTATTTTAATTCCATTTATATCCCGCCCTTCTCCGAAGACTCAGGGCGGCTTACAAGCTTAGCAGTAGCCTTCATTCTATGTATATGCCTGCTTATTAGGGCTTTCACACACACCCCCCAAGCGGCATTATTATTCGCAGATGCGCACTGCTAATCTTCTGCCTGTTTGTCCTACATAGCAGGATACATCCAATCTTGCCAGAGGTTCACTATATATCCAGTTAATGCCTGTCAGAAGGGTGGTTTTTTTTGTGTGTGTCTACTAACCCAGCTTTCCATAACCGGGTACGCTTGAGACATGTGAACCCTAACCCTAGCCCCCCAGCCCCTTCCCTTAAAGACCGTGTTGGTTGACCATTGGGTGGTGCTGCTCCTCAGCTAGGGAAAAGCCTTCTGCTGTACAGGTAAGTCCTCGACTTACGACCACAACTGATCCCAAAATTTTCTACGGTTCAATGAGACATTTATGAAGTGAGTTTTGCCCCATTTTATGAGCCTTTCTTGCCACAATTGTTAGCTGAGTTACCGCAGTTGATAAGTTAGTAACCCGGTTGCTAAGTGAATCTGGCTTATGACCTTGGGACACTGCCACGGTCATAAGTATGAACCAGTGGCCAAGCATCTGAATTTTGATCCCATGACCGTGGGGAACGCTGCGATGGGCATAAGGGTGAAAAATGGTCACGAGTCCCTTTTTTCAGGGCCGTTGTAACTCGGAAAAGTCAGTTGTAAGTCTGTACCTCTCTAACTGGTCCGCTAAGTGGGACTTATCTTTATTGCGTAGAACAGGGCTTTTCGACCAATGGTATGGGTACCACCTGTGGTACATTGGCACCTAGCAGGTGGTACGCGACCATCCTAGAAAAGTGGTAGTGGGGGAGGGGCTGAAGCAGTGGTAGCACCGCAGAAGCCTGAGCGAGAGATGGCTGGAGCTGCAGGGCTGTCAGGGCTCAGTGGAAGTGATCAGGATCCAGCTGGAGCTCAGTGTTGATCCTGGCGCTTCTGCTGAGCCCAGAAGAAGCGCCGATCAACTGGAATGTTGCAGCATCTCCAGGGTCTTGTGATTTACATTCAGATGCTCGGCAACTATTCACACTTATGACAGTCACAGTGTCCCAGGGTCATGTGAAGTCACCAAAGCAGAGGGGGGGAAAATAAAAACCAAACACCCACCCTCACCCCACCCCGCTGCCAATCCTCAACAGAAATGCTCACAACAATGAAAACCTCAGACAGGAGGAAGAGTGCCGCCGGGCGGGCAGGCAGGTGTCTTGCTCGGCTGTGGCTTGGGGGTGGGGGGCACTTTTTTCAGTGCCATTGTAACTTCGAACAGTCACTAAGCGAACTGTTGTAAGTCGAGGACTACCTGTACTTCATCACTTTTTTCTTTTCTTTTTTTTTTTTTTTTTGGCCATCACGTTTTTGACCCCTTGCTAGGCGACTGGTGGGTACTCGGATGTTGCCCCATCCTAAAAGTGGCAGAATGGGTGAAAAGGTTGGAAAAGCCCTGGCGTAGAAGGTGAAGACCACCGGGGGGAGCCCCGCTCTCAGTCTCTGGCAGGGCAAGCCAAAATTGGGTGACTTAACGGACACGTTCGCTAGATGGCTCTGCGCCTTGCTCCATCCTCTCTCCCCGTTCCCAACCAGCTTTCTCTTTCGCCCCCCCTCCCCGATTTCCCCACAATCCCCCTCCCTCCCTCCCTCCCTCCCTCCCTCCCTCCCCCCCAATATCCCGCGCGGATAAGCCCTGAGGTTTTGCAGAGTCTCTCTTCACTCCATTTCCCAAACCCGTCCCTTCGCCAGCATGGAGGGAGGGCGACGTCCAGCACGGTGAGCAGCGCCGGCGCATCCGGCCGCCCCGCGAGGGAAAGATGGGGTCCCCCCAGGAGTACCGAGCTTCGTGGTGGACTTTCCTTCTGCACCAGGCGCCGCACATCAACTTCCAGTTCGAGGCGGCGGGGAGCGAATTTGCGCCGGAGGATTTGGGTTACCAGCAGGTGAGTCTCCTTCCTCCTTCCTCCTCCTCCTCCCCCCCCCGCCACAACCACCACCGCCCGTGGGAACGTGGGCATCGAAGGCGTGGGGTGAAGAGAGACGGGACCGGGGGGGGGGCTCGCTAGGACATGAGTGGGGAGCCGGCAGGCAAGGCAGCCGGGGACGGAGGCGAGGGGAGAAGAGAGAGGCGGGAGGCGGAGGAAGGCGGCTGATGGATGAAGCCGGGGAGAAAAGCGAGTGTGTGTGTGTGTGTGTGTGTGTGTGTGTGTGAGAGAGAGAGAGAGAGAGAGAGAAAGAGAGAGAGAGAGAGAGAGAGAGAGAGAGAGAGAGAAAGCGGAGCGGAAGACTTGAATAAAGCGAGAGAGAGAGAGAGAGAGAGAGAAAGCGGAGCGGAAGACAAGCGGAGCGGGAGTGGAAGACTTGAATAAAGAGAGAGAGAGAGAGAGAGAGAGAGAGAGAAAGCGGAGCGGGAGTGGAAGACTTGAATAGAGAGAGAGAGAGAGAGAGAGAGAGAGAGAGAGACAGAGAGAGAGAGAGACAGAGAGAGAGAGAGAGAGAGAGAGAGAAAGCGGGGCGGGAGTGGAAGACTTGGAGAGAGAGAGAGAGAGAGAGAGAGAGAGAAAGCGGAGCGGGAGTGGAAGACTTGAAGAGAGAGAGAGAGAGAGAGAGAGAGAGAGAGAGAGAGAGAGAAAGCGGGGCGGGAGTGGAAGACTTGAATAAAGCGAATCGAACAGCAGCGCAGCGCCGAGCAATCTCGGTGGAGGGAGGGAGGGAAGGAGGGAGGGGGCGATCAGGGGCAAAGAAAGACAAGAGGGGCAGAAGAGGGGTGGGGGAAAAAAGGGGGGGACTCTCGGAATAGGATGGGGCAGAGGCGAAGCGTGCGGGGCAGAGGGAGGGGGGGAGGGAAGCCCCGGGGCAGAGGGGGGGGAAAGTGAGACTCGGAGGAAGGCGGGAGGGAGGGAAGGGCGAGCCAGCCTGATTCCTGGGAAGCATTTTGGGAAGGGGTAGGATGGACTGGAGAACCCGTGGGGGGGGTGGGGGGGGGAAGGCGGTGAAGGGAGGGGCGAAGGGATGGGAGAGATCCGGAGGGAGACCAGCCCTGGGAAAGATGGAGGAGCAGATCGGTATGAAGTCGGGGTAGGGAGAGATGGAGAAGGAATGGAAACGGAAGGGATCAGAGTAAGGGAACTGAGGATGGGGGTGAAAGGCAGCAGGAAGGAGCAGAGTTGGAGGAGCATCCGTGATCTCCCTTGAGGTTACAGCAGGCAAGAAAATTCAGATTCTTCTCTTAAGCCGAATCTGACAATGTGCAGAATTTTGGATAGCCCTCCTCCTCCTCCTCTGTTGGGTGACATTCAGTGGCCTTAAGCAGCCTAGTGGTACCCTTTTTTCCCCAACCTGGCGCCCTCCAGATGTGGTGGAATGTCTTTGGCCATGTTGGTGGGAATCACGAAAATCACAGAACTAACACACCAGGAAAGTGCAACGTTGGAGGAGATTGCGTTGCGGTGTTACTTAGAAATTGAGTTCTGTAGACAGGCTGGTCTAGAGAAGGTCCCATAGAAAGATATGATCAGAGGAACCAAGTGAGCGTGGATATAGCTGGCAATGTTCCAACAGTTGTGTCGCTGAGAAAAAGTGCTGCACCGGTTGTGGAAGTGGATACCAACCAGTGCTGTGTTTGGTGGATTCACAAGTAACATCTCTGTTTGCTTGAAAGCAGCCATATTATCTAGCATAACAGAGTACACGGCAGCCATACTATCTGTACCAATTTTCACAAGCCATCACTTGATGAGTTTTGTCTTGATATGTTGTGCAAACTCAGCCACTCTGCTTTGTAAATCATGAGCAATGACACAGGCACTTGTAACTTTTTCAGCAAGCTGTGGTTTAAAGCAAACGTGGCTTAGCAAACTGGTCGGCACAAAATTACAAGCACTCACCTGTGTAATTTCCATTTAGCTAGTCACAATCCAACATTTTATTTCTTGATCTTTTGCTTCTTTTTAATCAAATATGACCTAAGGAACTTGGAAAACTACATATCTGGGAATAGGTAGATATCTGCCCATTTAAAAATGCTCACTTTTAAAGTAATTGTGTTGTGCAAACTGCTAAAAAATACAAATGCATATAGCAGCACGAATCATAGAACAAATGGGAGAAGGAAGAGAGGGAGGGAGGGAGGGAGAAAGAAGGAAGGTCGATCATAAAACATTTCCAAAAAGTTCTACTATATCTTTTAGAACTTTTTTTTTGTCTGTCAGAGGAAAAAAAATTTTTTTAGTGTCGACAAACAACATATATCCATCCATTTCTTTAAATCAGCTGTAGATTTCTCCCACTAATGTTATATCTCTTTTATCTAAACCCATGACTGAAAAAAATCCACAATTCTTGATACCTTGGTAGATACTAAATCCTGGTCATATACCCAATATCGCATGCCTCCTTAATATACCACTGTTGATCCAAACCAGTGTCAACTCACATTGCAACAGTAATAAGACAAGACCAAATCATATGAGTTCATGTTCCAGCCGCTGAATTATATCTCTAACACCATGGTAATTTTGACCCATAAAATGTCCACGATCTACAAAACAATTCTCTTGTTGTTAATGTATTTAAACACCTTGTTAAGGTCGTAGTGAACTGATTTCACATTGCTTACTGATACTCTGATACTCTGACATATTGAGAATAATGTCAGAGTATCAGATCAGGGTTGGAAGGGAAGATCTTGGAAGTGTGCCAGTCCCCCTCCCCCGCCCAAGGTAGGAGTCCTTATGCCATCTTGGAGAAATGGTGGTCTAATCTTTTCTTGAAACCCTCCAGAGATGGAGCACCCACAACTCTGGGAGGCAAATTGTTCCATTGATTAATTGTTCTCCTCAGTGTCATGAAATTCCTCCTTGCTTCCAGGTTGAATGTCCCTCTGACCAGCTTCCACCAACTGCTTCTTGTCCTCCCCTCAGGGGCAATAAATCAACCTGCTCTTCCCTGTGACCGCCCTTAATATTGGAAGATGGCTATTGTGTCACCCCCCCCCACCACCACCAAGTCTTCTCTCCATTAGGCTAAACCTACCTAGTTCCCTTAGCCATTCATCCTACAATTTAGCCCGCAGGCTCCTTGCCATCTTTGCTGCTTTTCTCTGCCTTCTTTCTAGGGCCTCAGCATCTTCTCTGTATCTTGGTGACCAGAACTGGATGCAGTATTCCAAGTGTGGCCTCATTAGCACAATATAGAGAATTCCTATCACTTCTGGCGATCATGATAATATCCCTCTGTTGATGCATTGGCTTTTGGGGCAACTGCAGCAAACCTCTGGCTCATACTTAAGTGGTGGTCCACCAGGACACCTACATCCCTCTCACATGCATTATTGTTGACCAGGTACTGCTTATTTTGTACCTGCACATTGGGTTTTCCCTGCCTAAGTGCAGAACCTTACTTTTCTCACCACTGAACTGCATCTGGATCCAATGCTCAAGGTCATCCTGGAGAAAAATCTATCTACTTGGTTGTGAAGAGCTGATAGCAATAGCACTTAGACTTACGTACCGCTTCATAGTGCTTTACAGCCCTCTCTAAGCGGTTTACAGAGTCGACATATTTCCCCTAACAATCTGGGTCCTCATTTTACCAACCTTGGAAGGATGGAAGGCTGAGTCAACCTTGAACCACTCAGGATCGAACTCCTGGCAGTGGGCAGAGTCAACCTGCAACACTGCATTTTGACCACCATGGCTCTTATTGATACTGACCTCATGGCACATAAGCAATTTCAAAAGTCACAAAATTAACTACTGCTATGTGCTTGACAGGGGGCTGCCCTTGGAGAACATCTGGAAGCTGCAGCAGGTACAAAATGCAGTGGTGCAGGCAAGTGCTGGTGATGACCTATAAAGCCCTAAATGGCTTGGGTCCGGACTATCTAAGGGAACACCTGCTGCCGGCATCAACTTCCCATCGTCCTGTGCGCTCCCATAGGGAGGGCCTCCTTAGGGTGCCGCCGGTCAGGGAATGCCGGCGGGTGATCCCCAGAGGGAGGGCATTCTCTGTGGGTGCGCCTGCCCTTTGGAATGACTTACCTGTGGAACTCCGGACTGCCACCGACCTGTGCTCGTTTCGCCGGGACCTGAAAACCTGGCTTTTCGATCTATCTGGCCTGCACTGAGGGGGTTTTTAGTTTTAAGTTTTAACATTGTTTTATTGTTGGGCTATTATTAATTTAATTCTTTTTAATTCTATTTTTATCTTAATTTATATTGTCTTTTAAATATTGCCCTGTAAACCGCCCTGAGTCCTTTGGGAATAGGGCGGTATAGAAAACTAATTAAATAAATAAATAAATTATGTGAGCTTCATTGGTTGCCAGTATGTTTCTAAATTCAATCCGAGATGCTGATAATTACCCAGTAACCTTTTCATGGCATGAGCCTACCCGTGCCATCAGGTCCAGTGAAACAGTCATGGTCCAGGACCCCATCTATTAGAGAATGTCATCCAGCAGGATGCAGGAAGACAGTCTTTGTTTGTCATGGTGGAACATCATCACTCTGGAGATTAGAGTAGCATTAATCCTGTTGGCATGATTGTGTCACCAAGCTTAGGGTTCTGGATGTGTGGCAGAGCCTGTGCAACGGTTGTGATAATTTGCTGCTGGAGGGGTGTACTGATTTCTACATGCTGTTATATGCTGTTTTTAAAACGGTTGTCAGACATTCAGAGTCATGGATTTAAGATAGGCAATCATCTACACATAATCCTCACTTAGCAACTGTCTCAGTGACCATTCAGAGTTACCACAGTGCCGGAAATGTAACTTTGCGACCAATACCTGCATTTACGACATTTGCATAGTCTTTCTCTCAGTTACGTGTTTGCCACTCCAACCAGTTAATACGTATTCTATGTAAAATCATAAGCACAGTCACGGTTACGTGATTATTCACTTGGCGACTGCTTCATGTAGCAGCTGAGTTGCTGGTCCCAACTGCAGTAAATTGAAATAAGTAAAATCAATTCCATCAACATCCTTCAAAGAAAAGGACTGTTGACTTAGGACACACAGATAATTGTTCCTGAATGTCTAACTTGATGGAATTTAATGATACAAGGGGATGATCTTGTGAGATGGCATGAAGAGATGCTGCCTAGAGAGCAGTCAGATAAGAGGCAGCATAGCCCATAGCTGCACAGTGGGTGGGACAAAAGGCTCAGAAGGCTTGGTGACTGCCGGAGAATTTTACTTTCAGACTTGCTAGATTCTGTTAATGTAGCTTTAGTTTATTTGGGTTTTTTCCCCTGTCTGGTCTATTTGGGAAGACTGACATAACAGAAGAGGTAACAAATATCTAAGCTGCACATATTTGCTAAGCAGCCCTCAGAGACAAATGATTTTTTTTTTTAGTTCTGCAAAACTTTTTAAAAGTTTTCTCAGAGCTGAGTGGATCCAGGATGATGTTATAAGACAGGGGTGTCGAACTCAATTTCATTGAGGGCCACATCAGCATTGCGGTTGCCTTAAGGGGCCGGGTGGGTGTGGCCAGGGTGGGTGTGGCCTACTGTGTGGGTGTGGCTAGAGTGCGTATGGCCTACTGGGTGGGCATAGCCAGGTCTACAACGTTCGCATGAAGGGTGCCTATGGGGGCCTGGGCAGGAGTGGGACAGATCTGAGGGTCTCTGGCAGAAGGAGGGTCTCTGGGCCAGGGCCAAGGCAGTGGGGGCCGTTCCCTCACTGTTTCCAGGATGGCTTTGCGGGCCACATGAAACCACTTCGCGGGCCAGATCCGGCCCCCGGGCCTTGTGTTTGACATGTCTGTTATAAGAGGACCAGTTTACCCAAAAGACATATTAAATGCTAGTCATTTATATAGCTTAGATTTTTCCCCCCATAAATATAAGCTTCTCATGGATAAACGTGTTTGCAATCCAATATTTCCAATATGTGACTTGCAGCTTGAAGTGTACCATACATATGAAACTACACAAACAGGGATGCCAGTACTTGTCAGGATCTCAGTCTCAACGGGGTCCAAGAATAATAACAACAACAGGAACACCACTTAAACATCACTGGCATTGACAAACTCACCATTGGTCAATTGCAAAAGGCAGCTTTACTCAGAACAGCTTACATTCTGTGAAGATAATTATAACACCATTAAAAATCAACATCCCTATCCCAGGTCCTTGGGAAGGACTCGATAGGTGGATAAAAATGCCAAACCCAGTCAGAACATCTGGCTGACTTTGCGATGAACCATAATAGTAATTCCCAATTTCAGCCGAAAGAAGAGAGAAAATGTTTATACTTTTAATGCTAGTCAGTAACTGATGCTAAGATAAATGCTTAGTGATGTACAGGGGAAGGGAGGGCGCAGGAGACATTCAAATCACCTTTCTTAATAGTAGCTATAATATACTCAAGTGAAAATATTATAGGACATCCTTGCCAAGAAATGTATCCATTGTGTTTTGCATTTATTTGAAATTATGTAATGGAAATACATGGGAAATATAGAAACTAAGCCTTGAGTGGTATTCATTGTAATGACATTTATCTTACTTCAAATACACGCGAGAGTTTTCAACCATCTGTCTAGATCTGTACTGACATCAAGCAAGGAGTAAATTCAAGTTTACTAGCTGAGAAATCTTCTGTAGTCAAGATAAGCAAAGGGGTCAGAGGGTGACCAGTACCATCAAGTAGGATTTACACCAGTTCAAAAAGTAATCAGAGATTATTCCAAACTCATGTGCAAATGCAGTAAGATTAGGAACAGACATTTTCTTCTGACAAAGGACATTATCAAGGAAATATAAAATGCTATGTTTCTCCCCCAGGCAATCTAATTTATAGTTTTACAATTTCTACCTAAATTGCAAAAACGGTCCTAAAGCTAAATTAAAGAGGACATCCCTGATGTGCATTTCAACACATGTTTGACCAAGGAGAAGGGCACACTATTAATAATAATCCCTAATTTAAGAGCTGAATAAATCTTGTCAATTCACAATGCAGGTAGTCCTCAACTTACAACCAGAACTGAGCCCAAACCTATGTTGTTAAGTGAGAAATTTGTTAAGTGAACTTTGCCCCATTTGACAACCTTTCTTTCCAATTTGGCAAGTGAATCACTGGAGTTATTAAATTAATAATGGGGTTGTTAAGTGGATTTGGTTTCTCCATTGACTTTGCTTGTCAGATGATCGCAGAAGGGGATCACAGGATCCCGGGACTGTAACCGTTATAAATATGAACCAGTCGCCAAGCAGTTGAATCTTGGTCATGTGACCATGGGGATGCTGCAACGGTCATCAGTGTGAAAAATGGTCATAAATCACTTTCAGCCTTCCATCCTTCCGAGGTCGGTAAAATGAGGATCCAGATTGTTGGGGGCAATATGCCGACTCTGTAAACCGCTTAGAGAGGGCTGGGAAGCCCTATGAAGCGGTATGTAAGTCTAAGTGCTATTGCTATTTTTTCAATGACGTTGCAACTTTGAACGGTCACTGAATGAACTGTTGTAAACCGAGGACTATCTGTATAAAACTTTTGCAGAACCTTTAGTTTTGAAGAAATAAGATCTGCTGGGTTTCATTTATTTTGAGTTAAAGCAAGAACATCAATTTAAATTCTAGTATTATAAGAAACCTGTCCGCCTAGGGCAGGGGTAGGCAACCTTGGCTCTTTTATGACACGTGGACTTCAACTCCCAGAATTCCTGAGCCAGCATGGCTCAGCTTGGAAACCTCTCCCTTTCCTCTCAGCAGGGCTGGCTCGGGAATTCTGGGAATTGAAGTCCACGAGTCATAAAAGAGCCAAGGTTGCCTACCTCTGGCCTAGGGTAAATCCAGCTTGAGCTACAGTTGGAAAAACAGTCTGTAATGTACGGGGCCAACTTTTCACTTTTAAAGCCCTTCGTGGCATGGGCCCAGGTTACTTGAGAGACTGTCTCAACCCTCTGGGATTGAACCACTCCTGCCGGTTCTGTCAGCCTGAATATTTGAATATTCCGACTGGTGGGGTCTCTGCTGTTGTTCCTGTCCTCTGGAATGTGAGGTTGGCCCCAATCCTCCTATCCTTTTGGAAGGGCCTAAAGACCTGGCTCTGCCAGTTAGACTAGGGCCCCAATGGGAGAACAGCACAGTGGAGGTAGATCCCACCTGCCCCCATTCAACAGATCCCACCTCCCCCCCCCATTTTGCCCCCGCCCTCCCCACGTGTCCTTAGGTTTTAATGTTCGGTTTTAGTTTATTCATGTTTTAATGTAGCTGTATTTTTTTTTATCTCTGTAAGCTGTGCCAGAGTTACCTTTTGGTTAGATGAGGAACCAATATATTTTATAAACAAAACAAACTTCGTTGTTAGCATCTTAGCATCTGTTTTTATCAAGCAATGAGGTCTATAGTGAGAACAGATAGTAGAGATTTTGCCCAGCCTTATCAAAGACTAAAAGATAGGATTTTATTTGTAAAATGTTCCTTGTGGACCTTCTAAGGGAGATAGAACCCCAATATACTTTTTATGCCAATCAGTTTTCAAAACTATCTCTACCAGGAGTCTTCCAATTTCATAGATTTAATCACAGTGACAATTTAATAAAGTAAGATGAATAAGCTTGTCCTGTGATGAAGACAATGCCCTCCCTTCTGGAAACAGGAATCTCAGCTTCTGTTCTTATTGCGTTAAAATTTATTATAACGGCCCATTCTGGCAGACTTTGAGTGGCTTCCAAAATGAAATACTAAATTAAAGCAATTCGAAGCATAAGCAAAACAAAACAGACAAGCTAAAAACAGTCACTGATGAACAATTTGAATTATAGAATTCAGAAGAATTTTTTTTAAAATTTTGAGTGATGAATGGAATCCATTTATACCTTTCCATTTATATCCCAAGTAGATGGTACAATATTTACGACATTTCTCTCCTGGTTTGAAAATCATTGTAATCTACAATGTGATGTTCTAGAAAGAATTTTTTGGAAATATAAAGCTGACGGATATCACCATACAAGGGGTTAAAAAGATGGTGGCCACAGTCCTGTGAACCAAACCTTGGCCCTTTTTAATGTTTGACAAAGTATCTAAGAATGGAGAAGAGTTTTCACTGTATGGTTGCTGCCATCTTGATTTTTTTATATATTTTGTTGTGGACAGTACTGGTATTGCTTACACTTACAGTATTTAAGTTTGTGTTTAGCAGAGGACAAAGGTTTATACAGCGCCAGATATAGGTGGTATGCATAAAATAATAACAATTCTTTAGATTTCTCATTTTAAAATGTAGCTGTGGCTAATTCATGCTACTTTTTCTGTGATACCCATGAATTAATATTTCTGCTTCATAAAATACATATAATTCAGCAAAAATACCTTCATAGATAATTCAAAGAACGAATGGCGGTTTGAGCAATAAACCTCACAGAAGCATGACCTGAAATTAAAATGACACCTGTGTTAAACATGCTTTAACTTTAGATATCCCAAATGAAAAAAATCAACAAATACTCTTAATTTGGGCTCTTTCCCCAATCTGAGTTGTTTTCACAATCCGCTATTGGGCGTCCTTTTTAATACAAATGACATGGACCAATTTTGGAGCTCTAGGCTTCCAAAGTGTGCCATTGTGATGTGATCTGTGGTCCCATTCCAGCCTTATAATTAATTAAAAGTAAAATTAGCTTGTCCCACTTTTCCCCCCTTGTAAGCGGTATTTCCCCTTCAATCATCTCTGCAAGTGTCTTACTAGGTAATTATGAGAATAAAAAGGCAGGTGAGTAGACTTCTTGAATTCAGGAGAAAAACATGGGCAGTGATAAACCAAGTGGTAGAGGCCAGTTTGTTGAAATTGACCAAAGGGAAAATGGGGGCATAAAGTATATTGAGGCCAGTGTGAACAACACAACCCACTGACTGAAAATTTTGTTGTGTTGTTTTCTATGGAACTATTCAGCACGTGAGCTGAATGAGGCCAGATCACTTTCTCTTTCTTGGAGGGGTAGACTGTCCACAGCCCTAATACTAGGTCTCTATAAATTGGACAGAGGAGTGTAACAAAAAGCCTTTATGAAAATGGTTAGCTTTAATAAGGGTCTTCACAACATTTATGAACGGGTGGGCTGAGTATACTCATACAGCACGGTTCTTCAAACTTGGCCCTTTTATGGCTTGTGGACTTCAACTCCCAGAATTCCTTAGCCAGCGTGCCTGGCTGAGGAATTCTGGGAGTTGAAGTCCACAAGCCATAAAAGGGCCAAGTTTGAAGAACCCTGTCATACAGTATACAGTGGTCCTTTCAGTCAGCTTCATTTGTTCACTGACAACTTTTCATAGATGTTTTTAACTAACAAGTTGGACAACGGTTGAATAAATCACCGTGAATTATTAGGCCTAGGTCAGTGTTTCTCAACCTTGAGCCCTTTAAGGTATGTGGACTTCAACTCCCAGAATTCCCCAGCCAGCATCTTAAGTCTGCAAGATTGAGAAACACTGGCCTATTCAAAGCTGATAATACTTCCTATTCCTTCTCTAATTCTTAAAACAACAGCCATCACTGTTCTGAATCCATGATTATAAACTGGCCCTGTTATGATCTGCTCCAGCTCTGTCAGCCTAGTGCAGGGGTAGGCAACCTTGGCTCTTTTATGACTCATGGACTTCAACTCCCAGAATTCCTGAGTCAGCATAGCTGGGAGTTGAAGTCCATGAGTCATAAAAGAGCCGAGGTTGCCTACCCGTGGCCAAGTGCATGGCAGAGTACTTAGACTTCAGTATTTTCCCAACTAGTTTGAATTTGAAATCCTTGTTATTGGGGGAGGCAACATGATAAGACATCCAACAAGCAACGTAATTACAGTGGTACCTTGGTACTCATTGTTAATTGGTTCCAGCAGGTAAAATGAGTATCAAAAATCAAAGCAATAATGTAGTGCAGAGCTCCCCAATCTTTCTGGGTTGGCGGCCCAGAGGGAAAGGCAGGAGCAGGAAAATGTATGTGCGCATGCGTGCGTGCGTGCATGCGCAAAATGGGTGCACGCACAGTGGTGGCACTAGCACCTGTGCACAGGCACAAGTGGGCCACATGCACCCACAGTGGCACTGGTGGCAGCGCTGGAGCCCATGCACAAACGGGCTGCTAGCACCCACATGCATGTGCAAATGGGACAGTAGTGACCACATGCATGCGGAAATGGGGCGCTAGTGCCCATGTGATGCTGGTGGCGGTGCTAGCACCCCCACACATGCGCAAATGGGGCCTCTAGCACCCACGTGGTGGCACTAGCATGAGTGGGGAGGGTGCCAGCCATTCCCACAGCCTGGTAGCCAATAGGCCACGGATTGGTACTGGGCCACAACCCAGAGGTTTGGGACCCCTGTTGTAGTAGATCACAAAGCAGCCAACACCACTCAAGCTCAAAATCTAAGAGAGAACTTTTATAAAATGTTTTATAGATGGCATCTAGATCCTAAAAAGCTTGCAAGTATGTATCCGAATTATCAGCCTAAGTGTTGGAGGTGTGGTGATGAAGACGCAACATATTTTCACATATGGTGGACATGTAAGAAGGTTAAGGCTTTTTGGATAAAAGTCTGGTGGAATATGAAGAAGATTTTTAAACAGAGGATAAAGTTTTGTCCGCAACTTTTTTTGTTGGGAATAATTGCAGACGCTACAGCTGTGGACACCAAGCTGATGTTGAACTTAATTACGGCGGCAAGACTTTTGATAGGTCAATATTGGAAGAAAGAGGAACTGCCGACCATAGAAGAGTGGACTTTAAAGGTTTCCGACCTGGCAGAGATGGCGAAGATTTCGGCCTATTTGAAAGATCATTCGCAAGAACGTTATATTATGGAATGGAGAAAATGGATTGAGTTTATCCAGAACAAGTATAGGGTTAAGAAGTTTTATGTAGCATTCGAATAAGTCTTCTTTCGTTTTCTTTTTTCTTTTTCTATTTTAGTCTTCTATATATATTTAATAATGCTAAGTTTTGTTTGATCCTATATAAGTTAGAGAGTGATGGATTTTAGAATTTATAGTTGTTAGTATATGGTTGTTTATGATTGCTTTTTTATATATATATACCTTGTATTTAGCTCTGGGAAGTCCGGGGGGGGAGGGGGGCTGGGGGGAGGTAGGGGGGGGAGGAGGGAGGGGGGGAGGGGGGAGGAAGGGGGGAGGTAGGGAGGGGAGGAGGGAGGGGGAAGGGGTTTTTTTTTAAAGGAAAACTGTATTTTAAAACTTTTCAATAAAAAAAAAAGCAGCCAACACCGACAAGTTCTCACTTGTGCATTGAATACTAAACAAACGATGAGTACAGGTAGTCCTTGACTTACAACAGTACATTTAGTGACCACCCAAAGCTACAACGGCGCTGAAAACAGTGACTTATGACCATTTCTGTTACGACCTTTGCAGCATCCCTGTGGCCATGTGATCAAGATTCAAATGTTTGGCAACTGGTTCATATTTATGACAGTTGCCATGTTCTGGGGTCATGCGACCCCCCCCCTTTTGCGATCTTCTGACAAGTAAAGTCAATGGGAAAGCCAAATTCACTTAACAACTGGGTTACTAACTTAAAATCGCAGTGATTCACTTAAAAGCCTTGGTGGAGCAGTGGGCTAATGCCTCCTTAAGTAACACCAGCTGTCTGCAATTAGTGTAGGTTCGCATCCCACCAGGCTCAAGGTTGACTCAGCCTTCCATCCTTCCGAGGTAGGTAAAATGAGGACCCAGATTGTTGGGGGCAATTAAGCTGACTTTGTAATAATGCTGCTTGGGGGGGCGAAAGCCCTAATAAGCAGGCATATACATAGAATGAAGGCTGTTGCTAAGCACATTGGTTTGTGCTTAAATTGTAAGCCGCCCTGAGTCTTTGGAGAAGGGCGGGATATAAATGGGATTAAAATAAAAAAATAAATAAAATAAATAAAAACAACTAGCACAAGAAATGTCGCAAAACGGGGCAAAACTCAACAAGTGTCGCACTTAACAACAAACATTAGGGGTCCAATTGTGGTTGTAAGTCGAGGACTACCTGTACTGGGGACAAAATTTTCATGTCAAATACGTTGAATACCAAATTTGATGAGTTTCAAAGCAGTTGAGTACCAAGGTACCACTGTACTTCCCATGGGAATTAGCTTCTCCTTCATCATCCCAGTCTTTAAAAGAGTTGCATTCAAGAAGGAGCATGGAATAGAGCATGGGGATATAAACTGTTAAACTCGTTTGTGCTGGAATTCCTCAAGGCTTTTTTTCAGGTGTGATAGCTGGAGCCTGCAATCTGTTTAACCTGGTTGTTGAATTCATTCATTTGCTGGCTTTGCACAAACCACTAACCTATAACCTAGCCAAATGGACTGTGTTTGCACAAGATGCTGAGCTAAAAAACCAACCGGAGTTAAAATTAATTGAGGTTAACAGGTATCTGCAAAGGCATGTGGAAATACATCAGCTTAGCTATTGCCTCGTTAAGCAGGGAGGGCAAATACACCAGACTGTCACTGAGCGCAAATACGTTTCTTTGAATTTTTGAAAGCCTTGACAGACACAGGCATTTAGCAAGGAAGTGAGATGCTACAATTAATCTGCTTTGCCGTACAGTGTATTTCTTAATGTACATGTACTTTATAAAGCTTTTCTAGGCAGCAGAAGCTAAGAAAAATACTGAATGAAATAGTTCTTTCCATTTAACACACAGAACTGAGAATGCTACAAGTGTTGGGTTAATCCTGAAAGAAAAGGAAATTGTCTAAAAAACTTCAAGAGTGGATTTTGGCTCCTTAAATCAAGGTTGTCTGGGGAGTGGCCAAGAGGGTTTAATCAATCAATCAAAATAGAGCTGGAAGGCACCTTGGTGGTCTTCTAGTCCAACCCGCTGATCACGCAGAAGACCCTATCCAGGGGTAGGCAACCTTGGCTCTTTTATGACTCGTGGACTTCAACTCCCAGAATTCCTGAGGCAGCATGTCTCAGCATGGAAACCTCTCCCTTTCCCCTCAGCATGGCTGGCTCAGGAATTCTGGGAGTTGAAGTCCACGAATCACGAAAGAGCCAAGGTTGCCTACCCCTGCCCTATACCATTTCAGACAAGTGGCTGTCCAATCTCTTCTTCAAGACCTCCAGTGATGAAGCACCCACAACCTCTGAAAACAAGCTTGTTCCACTGGTTAATTGTTGTTCTCACTGTTAGGAAGTTTCTCCTTAATTCCATGTTGCTTCTCTCCTTGGTTAGTTTCCATCCATTGTTTCTTGTCTTGCCTTCTGGTGCTTTGGAAAATAAGTTGACCCCCTCTTCTTTGTGGCAGCCCTTCAAATACTGGAGTACTGCTATCATGTCCCCCTTAGTCCTTCTTTTCTCTAGACTAGCCATACCCGGTTCCTGCAACCGTTCTTCATATGTTTTCGTTTCCAAGCCTTTAATCATCTTAGTCGCTCTTCTCTGCACTTTTTCCAAAGCCTCAGCATCTTTTCTGTAACGTGGTGACCAAAACTGGGTGCAGTATTCCAGGTGTGGTCTTACTAAGGCTTTATAAAGTGGTACTAACACTTCATGTGATTTTGATTCTATGCCTCTGTTTATACAACCAAGATTTGTTTTGGCTTTTTTTGGCTGCACGCTGCAATACAGTGTGAACAACAGAACAATATTTCTGAACCTTGGAAGCTGGAAGATGTTGTGGACTTCAATTCCCAGAATTTCCCGGGCAGAGGAATTCTGGGAGCTGAGGTACACACCTCTTTAAGATGCCAAGATGAAGAAACAGCTGTTCAGAATGATGAAAACTATGGTGTGATAGAAGCTGTACCCTTTCTGTATTATTATGATTTCATACACACATTCATTACCTAGAAGGAAGAAAAGAGGCTGACACGTTTCCTTTCAATTAGGCCAATTCTTATTTGCATAGCAAAATCAGGTGGGCTATAGGCCCTGTCTTGGCATGCACCTTTTTAAAAAAACAACATCTTGCATGTGTGTATTCTTGTTTTGTTGTTATTTTGCAAAGGATTGATGGACAGCAGAGAGACAACAATTCATCTCTGTTATTTTCCTATTGTGCTGGTTTTCAGTCTGTGTGAAAGTTCTATCTATCTATCTATCTATCTATCTATCTATCTATCTATCTATCTATCATCTATCTATCTATCTATCTATCTATCTATCTATCATCTATCTATCTATCTATCTATCTATCTATCTATCTATCTATCTATCTATCTATCTATCTATCTATCATATTGACTAAACAATCCTGGATTGCTTTGGGGGGGATAGAGTGATGTTAGCAGAGTCACAATGCCACAGTCACAACACAAGCCCCTTGCTTTGTCCACATGTATTTCACATGTTGCAGGCCTGCCCCAAAGATGCAGAGCTTACGATTTGAGTCATGATTCAGATCAAGGGCAGGTAGTCCTTGACTTAAGACGAGTCAATTAGTCACTGTCCAAAGTTACAATATAAGGGACGCGGTGGCTCAGTGGGTTAGGATGCTGAGCTTGTCAATCAGAAGGTCGGCAGTTTGGTGGGTCGAATCCTGAGTGCCGCGTGACAGAGTGAGCGCTTGTTACTCGTCCCAGCTTCTGCCAACCTAGCAGTTCGAAAGCACGTAAAAAATGCAAGTAGAAAAATAGGGACCACTACGGAGGGAAGGTAACAGCGTTCCGTGCGCCTTTGGTGTCTAGTGCCGGCCACATGACCACGGAGACGTCCTCAGACAAGCGGTGGCTCTTTGGCTTTGAAATGGAGATGAGCACCGGCCCCTAGAGTTGGAAACGACTAGCACGCATGTGCGGGGGAACCTTTACCTTTACCTAAAGTTACAATGGACCTTCCTGGGAGTATTTATGACTTAGATTCAACATTCTGACAGTTGCCGACCCCCCCCCAGGCACATGACCACATTTTAGGTGCTTGGCAACATGGCTACATTTGCTACCGTTCGCAGCGTCCTGCAGTCACATGACCCCATTTTATGATAGTTTGCTGAAAACCAACATTTACTTCTTTTCTGGGCAAAACCCCGGTCATCGCAAACCATTGGTTCACTTAAGCCCCATGGCCTTTATTTAACAACACCACAAAAAAGGTCATAAAAATCAGATTGGTCATGTGACTGACCTGCTTTACGACCATCACAAGTTATGACTGTGATGGGCATGCTCCATTACAGTTGTAACTTGAGGACTACCTGTACATAAGGCAATATAAAAAGATAATATAAAATTAAAATGAATTAAATTAATTAAAGCCCAACAATTAAAACAATATTAAAAAGCTAAAACCCCTTCAGTCCAGGCCTGATAGATCGAAAAGCCAGGTTTTCAGGTCCCGGCGAAATGAACGCAGATCGGGGGCGGTCCGGAGTTCCACAGGTAAATCATTCCAAAGGGCAGGCGCGCCCACAGAAAATGCCCTCCCTCTGGGGATCACCCGCCGGCACTCCCTAACCAGCGGCACCCTAAGGAGGCCCTCTCTATGGGAGCGCACAGGACGATGGGAAGTTGATGCTGGCAGCAGGTGCTCCCTAAGATAATCCGGACCCATGCCATGTAGGGCTTTATAGGTCATCACCAGCACCTTGAATTTTGTGGTGGTAAGTCAAGGACTACCTGTAATTATAATCTAACATCACTGGAGGACATTGAGTTGAAAAAACCGACAATATTTGTGTAGTAACAATATAAGGGAAGAGCTGTTTTCTCAGTTCTACTACTTATTACCTTAAGTTTTAGAATCATAACCTGAATTTCAGCCTTCCAGACAGATACAGTATTGAGTTCCATCATAGCATCCAAGCCCAACTACTAGAATCCTATTTCTCCCACAGGTGCTTTTTCAGGAGGCAACTGGACTTCCTTGTTTCTCTTTGAAGTCGTTTCGCTTCTCATCCAAGAAGCTTCTTCAGCTCTGACTGGATGGTGGGGAAGGGAAGGATTTATACTCCTTGCAGACAGCTGGTCATTTGCATTCTTCTGGAGAGTTGATGAGGTCACCTGGAGATTTACCTATGTCCTGAAGGTCACCTGAAGTGGTGCAAATGGGTGTAGAGCAGGGGTCTTCAAACTTGGCCTTTTGTGACTTGTGGACTTTGACTCCCAGAATTCCTCAGCCAGAGTGCCTGGCTGAGGAATTCTGGGAGTTGAAGTTCACAAGTCATAAAAGGGCCACGTTTGAAGACCCCTGGTATAGAGCCTTCTTGGAACTGCTGAAAAGACCGTGTTGTAGACTGGAGATAGATGATGTTGTATCCCTCCCCCTCTGTTGAGAAAGGGCTACTGATGAGAAGCAAAATGTCTTCAAAGAAAAACAAAGTCCAGTTGCCTCCTGAAAAAGCACCTTTAGGACAATCATGACTTGGATGACTGGGAATCCCCATAGAGAATCCGGTTTGGTTTGGTTTTTTTCTCACTTTCTCATTGCTTAAAAAACACCATGGATACCACAAAATTGCACACAGATAGTCCTTGACTTACAACGCCAATTAGGACCAGAATTTCCCTAGCTAAGTAAGGCAGTTGTTAAGTAAGTCACCCCTGATTGTTTTTATGGTCGTTAAGTGAGTCACATGAAATTTTATGAGCTTTGCTTTAGCTACTAAGTGAACCGCTGCATTTGTTAAGTGAATCATGCAGTCACGAAGCAAATCCGACTTCCTTCATTGACTTTGATTGTTGGAAGCCGGCTGGGAAGGTCGTAAATGGTGATGACGTGACCTCGAGATGTTGCAGCCGCCATAAATACATGCTTGTTGCCAAGCACCCAAAGGTAGGGTTGCTGAGAGTTATAAATGTGAGGATTGCTCATAGGTCACTTTTTTGCAGGGCTGGTGTAACTTCGAACAGTCGCTAAACGAATAGTTATAAGTCAAGGACTACCTGTATTTGAAGTAGCTATGAAATGTGCAGGCTATGTAAACATTTTCAACTCAGTGATGGGTAATTCAGTTTTTTAAAAATTGAGATTTCCGAGCACGTAAAATGTGGGATGTCTTTTTCTAACCTTCTTTTTTGGAGACATCTAAACAAAAGTCCTTTTCTTCTTCTGTGCCACAAGCCTTTTTTCTTTTTTCTTTTTAAACAGCTCTTTAAAATATCCTAGTTATAGCTTTTTACCTGGCACTTCTTCACAGCTCTCTTTACACCTTCTGTCTATGGTACGGTTCATTTGCGCGGACTTCTTAGAACTTTAATTAATACCTCATTGTGGCTCCAGTAAGCAATGGCCAAATTATCTTTCAATCTCCCACTTCTAAGCCCTGTTGCAGGGGAGCTGCCGGAGTCCTGGCTACTACTCGGTGGGCAGCAGGGAGATCTAAATGCCCATCTGCTCCCTCTACCCCCCTCTTTGATGCAGTTCTTGTCTAGCCAATTAAATCTGTGCAGTGCCCAGGTTGTCTGCAACACAGTCTCGTTCAACGGCATTGTGGACAATTTAAAAGGTTACCTCAGTGAGACCTTTTATGTTTATGTATATTTATATTTCCCATAATGCAGTTGAGTGTCTCTTTGCCTGTATTCATCTATTGCACTAAACCATGGTTTACTCAAACCACAATAGATCAGAATGCTAAGCTGCAGATCACAGTTCAGAAATCACGCTGGTTGGAGTCAGTTAGAATACTAGAAACAGACAAGGGGTAGTACTCAGTTTATGATTAGCTGCTTAATGACCATTAGCTGCTTATGATGGACCTCCTTGGGCACACTTATGATCCAGTTCCGAAATTCTGATGGTTGCCTCCTTCAGTCACAGGACTGCATGTCAAGCACTTGGCAATCAGCCAGGATTGATGGTCATTTACAGTATCCCGTAGTCCACAGGTCGGCAACCTTGCGGCTCCTAGCCGCCCGGTGCGCGCGCTCCTCTTCCAACGGGCAGTGGTGCGCACGCACCTCTTCCAACGGGCAGTGGTGCGCGCGCACCTCTCCAAATGGAGAGTGGCACCGCCCGTTTGGAGAGGTGCACGCGCACCTCCCCGAATGGGCGGAGGTGCGCGCGCACCTCCCCAAACCTTTGGAGAGGTGCGCGCGTACCTCCGCGCGAATGGGCAGCGGTGCCGCTCTTTGAGGAAGCTGCTGCGGCCCGTCTGCGAAGCTGCCGCTTTCGGCAGCTTCGCAGATGGGCCGCGGCAGCTTCCTCAAAGAGCGGCGCCCCTGCCCATTCCGAGAGGTGCGCGCGCACCTCTCCGAACGACCGGAGGTGCGCGCGTACCTCCGCGCGAATGGGCAGCGGTACCGCTCTTTCAGGAAGCTGCCGCGGCCCGTCTGTGAAGCTGCCGAAAGCGCCAGCTTAGCAGATGGGCCGCGGCAGCTTCCTCAAAGAGCGGCGCCCCTGCCCATTCCGAGAGGTGCGCGCGCACCTCTCCGAATGACCGGAGCTGCGCGCGCACCTCCCCAAACCTCCCCAAATGGAGAGTGGCACCGCCCGTTTGGAGAGGTGCACGCGCACCTCCCCGAATGGGCGGAGGTGCGCGCGCACCTCCCCAAACCTTTGGAGAGGTGCGCGCGTACCTCCGCGCGAATGGGCAGCGGTGCCGCTCTTTGAGGAAGCTGCTGCGGCCCGTCTGCGAAGCTGCCGCTTTCGGCAGCTTCGCAGATGGGCCGCGGCAGCTTCCTCAAAGAGCGGCGCCCCTGCCCATTCCGAGAGGTGCGCGCGCACCTCTCCGAACGACCGGAGGTGCGCGCGTACCTCCGCGCGAATGGGCAGCGGTACCGCTCTTTCAGGAAGCTGCCGCGGCCCGTCTGTGAAGCTGCCGAAAGCGCCAGCTTAGCAGATGGGCCGCGGCAGCTTCCTCAAAGAGCGGCGCCCCTGCCCATTCCGAGAGGTGCGCGCGCACCTCTCCGAATGACCGGAGCTGCGCGCGCACCTCCCCAAACCTCCCCAAATGGAGAGTGGCACCGCCCGTTTGGAGAGGTGCACGCGCACCTCCCCGAATGGGCGGAGGTGCGCGCGTACCTCCGCGCGAATGGGCAGCGGTGCCGCTCTTTGAGGAAGCTGCTGCGGCCCGTCTGCGAAGCTGCCGCTTTCGGCAGCTTCGCAGATGGGCCGCGGCAGCTTCCTCAAAGAGCGGCGCCCCTGCCCATTCCGAGAGGTGCGCGCGCACCTCTCCGAACGACCGGAGGTGCGCGCGTACCTCCGCGCGAATGGGCAGTGGTACCGCTCTTTCAGGAAGCTGCCGCGGCCCGTCTGTGAAGCTGCCGAAAGCGCCAGCTTAGCAGACGGGCCACGGCAGCTTCCTCAAAGAGCGGCGCCCCTGCCCATTCCGAGAGGTGCGCGCGCACCTCTCCGAACGACCGGAGGTGCGCGCGTACCTCCGCGCGAATGGGCAGCGGTGCCGCTCTTTGAGGAAGCTGCCGCGGCCCGTCTGTGAAGCTGCCGAAAGCGGCAGCTTAGCAGACGGGCCGCGGCAGCTTCCTCAAAGAGCGGCGCCCCTGCCCATTCCGAGAGGTGCGCGCGCACCTCTCCGAATGACCGGAGCTGCGCGCGCACCTCCCCAAACCTTTGGGGAAGTGCGCGCGTACCTCCGCGCGAACGGGCAGCGGTGCCGCTCTTTGAGGAAGCTGCCGCGGCCCGTCTGCTAAGCTGCCGCTTTCGGCAGCTTCACAGACGGGCCGCGGCAGCTTCCTCAAAGAGCGGCACCGCTGCCCATTCGCGCGGAGGTACGCGCGCACCTCCGGTCGTTCGGAGAGGTGCGCGCGCACCTCTCGGAATGGGCAGGGGCGCCGCTCTTTGAGGAAGCTGCCGTGGCCCGTCTGCTAAGCTGGCGCTTTCGGCAGCTTTGCAGACGGGCCGTCGCCGTCGGGCAACCGGGAACCGGTTCCATCTCATTTTTTAAAAAATGGCAGCCGCGTGCGTCCGCGCATGCGCAAAAAACCTTTTTGTGCATGCGCGTGCATGGACACACGCACGCGGCTCCCTCTTTTTTTAATTTGTGATGGAACCGGTTCCCAGTGGCTCTTTTTCTTTTTTAGGTTGCCAACCCCTGCCGTAGTCATATAACTAGGTTTTACAACAGTTTTACAAAATCACGTGAAATATTAGTACTGCTTTATAAAACCTTAGTAAGGCAACACCTGGAATACTGCATCCAGTTTTGGTCACCACATTACAAAAAGATGTTGAGACTTTGGAAAAAGTGCAGAGAAGAGCAACTAAGATGATTAAAGGCCTGGAGACAAAAACATATGAAGAACGGTTGTAGGATTTGGGAATGATCAGTTTAGAACTGCGATGGCGGACCTTTTAGAGACCGAGTGCCCAAACTGCAACCCAAAACCCAGAACATGCACATGAAGGATGCAAAGAGAAGGAATTCAGATTGCATTTCCTGACTGTTTAAACTTTATTGTAGAAACGTTACAGACTTTAAATTGCAGATTTTAGAAATTAAAACACATTTCTAACTGGACTTTAAACTTGATTGAGGTAAACACATGCAGCCAGTAAGAATAATTGTTATCCTTGACTTCCTACTTGTAGACAACACACACAATGCAGCCAGTAAAATTGATCACTGATTTTTCACTTAAGCTTTGCAGATAACATGCATACACAATGGATTGCAGGCAGTAAAAATTAATAACTGTGTTTTGACTGTTCTGGGACAGGCAGTTGTATTGCGAATATAATTCCTTGTTAAGACACTTATTGGTCTGTTTAAGCGAATTTAGTCACATTTAACAGCCCTTTCCAGACAGTGAACTCATAAAGCACCTGGTTCATCTGAAATACCTTTATTTTGCATGTAGAAGGTGGTTACAGCAGAGAAGGTGTGGTCAGGTGAATCTGGCTGGAGCTTTAAGGTCAAAAGACAGTAACAGGATTACTGTCCGCATGGCTTGTGTTCAGATGTTACAATGGAGGATGGAACACAAGGGAGCAAGGAGAAGGAGGAAGTCCAACCCAGAAGGGGTGGATCCTAGTACAGCATCATGAGCAGGATAGGAAATACATCACAAAGGGGGAAGGTACTGGCAGACCCAATTAGCATATTGGTAATTTCCCAAGAACAGCCACGTGGTGGCAGCACAAAGATGTCTCCTCGCTAGAGTTCTGTAGCGTGGAACTGTCACCCAAAAAGGATACCCAATCTCTCATCCTTTGAACCAAGGATTATTGTAGTTAGCTACCCTGAGTCCTTCGGGAGATAGGGCGGCATATAAGTCCCAAAAATAAATAAATAAATAAATAAATAAATAAATAAATAAATAAATAAATAAATAAAGGACTACCTTCTTGACACTGGGAGACAGGTTGAGCCAAACTTACTTCAAAAGTGGTGGTGGGGTCACTGCTCATTTTGGAAGGGAGTACAGATCCTTTGAAGGATGAAATGGATGCTTAAAGCATCTGAATAACAAAGTTGGAAGAGACTTTGGAGGTCTTCTAGTCTAACCCTTGAGGGACCTGAAGAGATAGGAGTGGTTCAAAGTACACGGGAATGCTCACTTAGCACATTTCAGCAATCCTTGAACCAAACCAAACATGGATTGGGCCAAAGCTGCGAAGGGTGGAGGGATGACCCTAGGAAAACATATAGGCATCATCATATAGAGCAGACATGTCAAACTCACATGATGTCACATGATGTCACACGACGTATCCGAAATTTCCCCCCATTGCCGGCCATGCGTTGGGTCCTCGTGACGTGTCCGGCCTGTGGGCCGGCAGTTTAACACCCCGATATAGAGGAATCATACAGAACATCTCTGCATGTCCCAAAGAATCTTTTCTCCTTGAATCTAACTTGCTCCATTGTCTTTACACAACACCTGTGTAAAATGGAGAGTACATCATTGTCACTCCATTGACAACAAAAGCAGGTTCCAACAATCAGAGAAATTAGGATTGGAAGATGTGACTTTTGGCTATGTTTTTTAAGACAATCAAATGAAATCAACTAGCTTTATATCAGAGGAATCATACAGTTAGCTAGGATGGGAATGGCAGACGGTGGAAATAGTATGGGGAGCATAATTTGGTTTATTTTTCTTTGGCTCGGGGCTTTTGCCTTGCCTACCCTGCCACAAACACTCCTTAGCAACTCTTTTCTTTTTTTTCTACCAGGATAGTGCCTTAATCTCACCCCACCCCATCCCTGAGGCAACTTAACATAGTCCTTAGTTGTTCTGATATCGATATAGCTTCCTCCAACCCACTTTACAAATTTGTATATAGTGAGCCAAGTAAAAACCAAACCAACTTTATGGCTGGTTTCACACAGTAAACTGAGTATATATAATTAGATCTGTGTTGGCTGAGTTCCCGTAGCACACTAAGCCATAAATTAAGGATTCTAACTGGAGTAACTGCACTTGAACAAAATAGTAAGCCACAAATCACAACATAGGAATGGAACAAATTATATTGTAGCTTCCTGTGATAAGTAAAACCTTTCTTTGCCATGCAAGGTACCTTAAGACAGAGGTCCCCAACCTTTTGCACACCAGGGACCGGTTCCGTGGAGAGAAGTTTTTTCCTTGGACCGGAGGGTGTGTGGTTTTGTGTGCTCCTGCATCCCACAGATGGGGCTTTGCTTCTTTGTGCGGCCCGGTTGCTGGCATGTCGCGGCCCAGTATCGGTCCACGGACCGGGGGTTGGGGACCCCTGCCTTAAGATACCTCTGTTTTTTAAGGCACGGGGAAGTTTTGGTTTTTCTTTCCGATTTGAATGAGGCATTTTCAGTTTCCTACCTATGCTTTCCCTTCCCCCAAAATATAGATCATGCCTTCCTTTATGTCTAAAAGGATCAAAACGGGAGGTACCCCCGGTGCTCTCTTCTCATTCTTTGAAGAAGCAAAGTATAATGCTGTTCAAAGTGTATTATTCAAAGTCCACATTCTGGATAGAGAGGACCATTGGTTTGAAAAAAGGGTAAAAGAGGCCATCTAGGTCGGAGTTCCCTAACCTTTCCAGCTTTGTGGACCGGCGAGGAGGGGGAGAGGGGATGGTTCCGCCCGAGCTCCTGGCAAGCATTCCACATGCATGCAGGCACTCGCCCACTGCTTGTGCAAGTGGGGATGCGTGTGTGCGTGCTCACCTGCCGCTTCTGTGGCCCAGTTCCTAACAGCTCACAGCCCAGTAGTGGGCCACATCTTGGCGGCTGGGCACCCCAGCTTTAGGTTAAAATTGAACAACCCCTCTCACAGAGGGGGAGAGATAAGACACCACCTATCTCCTGTCTACTGCAGTCCTTTTAGCAGTTCCAAGAAGATTCTACATCCATTTGCACTCTGATTCAGGTGACCCTGTGGGCACAGATAAACCCCCGCAAGTGGTCTCAACAGCTCTCAGAGAGAGTGCTAACAACCAGATAACTGCAAAGAAGTAAAATCCTTCCATTCCACCCCCATCCTGACCGAACTAATCCTTCCAGCCCCACCACCACCACCACCATTCTGCCAGAACCGATGAAGCTTCTTGGATGAGAAGTGAAATGTGTTCAAGGAAAAAGCAAAGAAAGTCCAGTTGCCTTTTGAAACAGCACCTTTGGGACAACCATGACTTGGATGACTGAGAGTCTCCGTAGACATTTGTAATTCCCACAGTTGGTTCATCTTCCTACCAAACGTCTTCATAGGCTATGTGAAATTCATCTCTCATAAGAAAAGAAGTCTCTACCAGCAGAGGAAATGTGATTTTTCAGGGCTAGGAAAAAGTAAATATTGCGTGTGACAGCAGAAAGGGCACAGAGAGTTGAAGCCAGGGACATGGGAAACTTCTCTTGCTCAGCTGCCAGGGGAAAGTTGTGAGTAATTCCGGAATTGCACACCGCCATCACGGTCTGTGAGTGAGGAGGAGGACATTTGTGGGAGTCATTTCCCTTACTACAGCTAGCAAGGAATTGAGCCTGCTCGTTCTGATATGTAGGTCAGGCCAAGACTCACAGCTGCAGCTGATCCAATTTGCTGATGATATGTGTGTGCAGGAGAGATGGATGAGACACAAATGATAGGGAGAGAACCCACAGATTCCTTTCGGGAGCAACCTACTCCAAACATCTTAGCCCTGAATTCAAGCTTATCTCCAAGACTGCACTGGATGCCCTTCTTCCCAGCGCCAGATAGAAGGAAGCTGTTTCTAACTGCCCCATGCTGAGGTAAAAGCATTCTACACATTCACAGGATGTCTTTGCCCAATATTTATGATTTTTCAGGACCCCTTGGTATTACAAACAATCCATACAGGTGAATCCTGGACCCGTTGAACCTTGACCTCTTCTTCTCAAGAGTCACTCATTCCCCTCCATTTTAACCTAGCTGCCCTCTAAAAAACTTGTTTTCCTATTCGGTTCCTATTTAGAACTGTGATATCTCCAGATATCCAGATGACCATAAAATGGCAGCAAATATTACTGGTTTAGCATCTCTTTGCTGCCATCTAAAGGATATCCAAGGTTTGCCACCCAAATATCATAGTCCTACCATATCCTGGTCTATTATAGGGTTACGTTCAATGTAATAAAATTTGACAAATAAACAAATACTTGGAAGCACTGAAAGCATATGGCACTTAAAATATTTTTTAAAAGGCGAACATGTTTTAGCAGAGGTTCCAGAAAGAGAACTGTTTCTCCCAAACGTTGCAGCATAAGCAATCAAATATCTGGTGATTTCTTCAGAGCTAACAAATGTATTATAATGTAAGTGTTTGTGGCATTCCACTTTATCAGAAGACTCTTCTTTATTAAAGTTTCCAGAGAAGGCCTTCCAAGGAAAATCTTAAGTGATGGGCAGGTACTTGTTAACAAATTCATGGAGGATAATGCTGCCAGAAGCTATTAAGCATGATGGCTACATATTAGATCCAGTAGCAAAAGCAGCTTCTGAATTCCAGTTGCTGGAGAACAGTAGAAGACAGTCCTATGCCTCATGTCTTGCTTGTGAACCATTTTTTCTGTCAGACAAAAAGAAAAAGAAAAGATATGTTTCGATCCAGCAAGGATTTTCTTGTGTTCTTATGAGGCAGTCTTTTAGAGGTGGAGCAATGTAGACCAGTATTTCTCAACATTGGCCACTGGAAAATATGTGGACCTCAACTCCCAGAATTCCCTAATCAGTCATGTCTACATTGCTCCACCTCTAAAAGATCACTTCATAAGAACACAAGAAACACCCAGGGGTAGGCAACCTTGGCTCTTTTATGACTTGTGGACTTCAACTCCCAGAATTCCTGAGCCAGCCATGCTGAGGGGAAAGGGAGAGGTTTCCAAGTTGAGCCATGCTGGCTCAGGAATTCTGGGAGTTGAAGTCCACGAGTCATAAAAGAGCCAAGGTTGCCTACCCCTGGACATGGACACAACATTAGAGATATTACCCAAAAACAGATCCTCCCCATCCTCTTGCCCTCCAGATATATAGGATCTCAGGCCCTTTATACACTAGATATGTTGAAATCCTACATATATGTAAAGCACCACGCTAAGGAAAACAGTTCTTTTAAACACTACTAATTCTGGAGCCACACCATTACTAGCAGGATCATAACACCCACAAGGGGCTGCCACGGAGAAGAGAAGCTCAATTTATTTTCCAAAGCACCAGAAGGCAAGACAAGAAACAATGGATGGAAACTAACCAAGGGGCAAAGCAACTTGGAATTAAGGAGAAACTTCCTAACAGTGAGAACAATTAACCCGTGGAACAAGCTTGCCTTCAGAAGCTGTGGGTGCTTCGTCACTGGAGGTTTTTAAGAAAAGTCTGAACAACCACTGGTCTGAAATGACACATGTTCTCCTGCTTGAGCAAGAGGTTGGACTAGAAGACCTCCAAGGTCCCTTCCAGCTCTGTTCTAGTTGATTGAGCCACACTGGTAAGAATTAGCGCATTTGTTTTTGGATCTGGGTTCTCATTAGTAATAATCTAACCTCTGCTATTTTTATGGTCATTTTTGTGCTATAGAATATAAACCTCTTCGCCCCGTGTTAAGTGCTAAGGTTGGTGCACTCGGTCTAATTTGGCTGTCAGATGTGTTGGCAAAGAATTGAAGATTTTAGAGCGAGAAGAGGAACGATCAGTCAGTGCCCAGCGTGTGTTTGAGATGGCATCTCTGGGTCTGTGAATAGGGGTATCAAACGTTAGCAGGTAGGCCAAGGCTAGTGCACATGGGATGAATAGCATCTGCAGGAAGGGAAGTTGGTAAATACCTTTCTGTGAAGCGATGGATCAGTTCTGGGCGAAAATGGATGACTGCAGGAGCCTCAGTGAGCAGAGATATTAGACGAGTTCTTGTGACTGAAAATGTTTCCAGGCTTGAAAGGCTAGGAACTGATTTTACCACCAGCTACTCCCTGCCTGCGCCAGCTGCTGTAGGCACAGATTGTAGAGTCTCAGCCCAGGCAAATTTGTCAGATTGCCTGTAATCTGTCTGTCAGAGGGAGAGGTAAAGAGAGAGGGCGCATGAAGCAAATAAATACTCTTGCTCATGCCCAGATCTACGCCTTAGGCATCTCAGTCATCAGGATGGCGCTTGCAACCTGCTGTATTCTGAATCTGGGCATCACCGGGAAAAACCGTCAAATAATTCTGGATGGGAAAGGAGCAGGAAGAAAAATATGGGGGGAAAAATCAATATTTACAGATAGTCCTCGACTCTATGACCACAATTCAGACCCAAATTTATTGCTAAGTGACGTATTTATTAAGTGAATTTTGCCCCACTCCCACCCCCCCGGGGTTTTGCCATAGTTGTTAAGCGAATGACTGCAGTTGTCAAGTTAGTGCCGTGGTTCTTAGGTGAATCTCTGGGTTCCCCTTTGACTCTGCTTGCCAGAAGAACACAAAAGGTGATCACATGACCTCCAGGACACTGCAACCGTCATAAAGATGAGTCAGTTGCCAAGCTGTCTGAATTGGGATCATGTGACCATGGGGGATGGTGCAACGGATGCAAGTGTGAAAAATGGTCATTAGACACTGTTTTCGGTGCCGTTGTAACTTTGGTCACTAAGCGAACCGTTGTAAGCCGAGGACCACCTGTATGTGGTCCGTAGGTTTGTTAACGTCCAGGATTGGAGGACATGGGCACAGAAGTTGTAAACCAGCCCAGAACCCCTAAAGATAGGGTGGCTTTTGGTATCTGGGGAAGTCTGTACAGCCAGGGTTAACATCTAAACAATGCAGGACTGTTTGTATTTTGTGCTACTTTAAAATATTCAAGCCGTTGTGTTTCTAAACGCTCAAATTCTGAGTTCAACTATAAAGCAAGGACACAGTGTGCGTTTACCCCAAAGGAATCCTAATTCTGTTTTATTTGGCTCATTGTCAAGTTAAGTGGAAATGAGACTGAAGCTTTAGATGAATTCTCTTGTTCTTATTAGTACTATTATTCTATTGTATCCTTTTATAATGTGTATGTGGGGGGGGGGGGCCTGCGGCCCTTCAGTTTTGCTGAACTCCAGTTTCTGGCATTCCTTATCCTGATCCTACCAGTAGGGCTGCTGGCCAGAAGACTTCAGCATAACATCTGGCAGGCTACAGGGGCTTCCCAGTGGTCCTAACCGGATAGAAGATCGCACAGGAATAAATTCCAAAAGCTTTTAACTATAAAAGAAGGCACGGGTATCTCCCAGGGCAGGAAAACGGCCAAAGGACATCACATTCATGGATGTGGCGCGAACCAGTCACTTATAGGGAAAGGGAAAGAAAATGGAGGCTGGATTGATAGAAGAGAATATTTGTAGTTCAGGGTTGAACTGTGGGGTCCTTGGTGCTCTCTGAGCTGACATCCTTAGCACTGATCATGTAACCTAGTTTGGTAATGAAATGGCTGCAACAAAACCACCAAACTCAGAGAGCATCAAGGACTCCATAGAGGTAGGATTGAAGGATTATTATTATTATTATTATTATTATTATTATTATTATTATTATTATTATTATTATTATTATTATTATTATTATTATTATTATTTTATTATTGTTGGTGTTGTTATTATTATTGTAACCAATGGTTCACAGTAGATTGAATGTTGTTTAAGCTAAACAGTAATGACTGGGTTGCTCGTTAACGTCTCCAAAATCCATGAAACAATGAAGATCTGCAGGAAGCCATGTTTTTGAACGTATTTTGTCAAATATTCCTAAGGAATCTTTTGTGCTTTTTGAAAGATTGGGGCTCAGGCCTCAGTATGTATTTTTATAAGTTATCTTTCATTTTGAAACCAAAACTAGACAATGTGAGCAAAGTAAGTGTACTATAGAGTCCGATTTAAATAAGCAATAACATCCTTAACCGCAGTACAGGTGGTCTTCAACTTACAATCTCAACTGAGCCCCAAATTTCCGTTGCTAAGCGAGACAGTTGTTAAGTGAGTTTTGCTTGATTTTGCGACCTTTCTTGCCACAGTTGTTAACCAAATCTCTGCAGTAAGTTAGTACGTGGTTGGTAAGTGATTCTGGCTTCCCCGTTGGCTTGGCTTGTCAGAATGTCACAAAACAGGATCACGTGACCCCGGGACCCTGCAACCCTCATCAATAGGAGCCAGAGGCCAAGCGTCCAAATTTTGATCATGTGACCACGGGGATGCTGCAACGGCGGTAAGTGTGGAAAACAGTCATAAGTCACTTTTTTCAGTGCCGCTGTAACTTGGGATGGTCACTAAACAAACTTTGTAAGTTGAGGACTACCTGTATAAATGCAAAGTGAGCTTCCCCTTCATTTCTCTGGATTGTAACTTAGAAATACTAGAAGCACGGCAAAGGCATGTCGGAATATTTATTTATTTATTTTATTTATTTATTTTAATTCCATTTATATCCCGCCCTTCTCCGAAGACTCAGCGCGGCTTACAAGCTTAGCAGTAGCCTTCATTCTATGTATATGCCTGCTTATTAGGGCTTTCACACACACCCCAAGCGGCATTATTACAAAGTCAGCTTAATTGCCCCCAACAATCTGGGTCCTCATTTTACCTACCTCGGAAGGATGGAAGGCTGAGTCAACCTTGAGCCTGGTGGGATGCGAACCTGCACTAATTGCAGGCAGCTGGTGTTACTTAAGGAGGCATTAGCCCACTGCTCCACCAAGGCTCAATATGAATTAGCCTCTGGGTTCCTCCCCCCCCCAACACACACACACACACACACACACTTCTCTATTCTGTATCAAAAAGAGGAACATGCGGGTCCAAACAGGTTCATGGAGGGAACGAAGTAAGAGATAGGAAAGGCTAATGAATATGTGCAAAGGAGACCTGTTGACGGAAGCCACCTTAGCAGGGCACCAGGTTTGCAACAGTGTTCCCAGATGAAACTTTCATCCTACAATAGATCTGTGTGTAAACCCTTTGGAAGAGACGCTTCAGAAAGCACAAAAGCTTCTCTTTTTTGAAACATTAAAGCAGCTGCATTTTGTCCAGGCTCAGACAAATGCTTTGAAAGCTGCCCGCAGCTTTCTCCTTCTGCTTCCAGTGGTACATTCGTTTGCCCAACTTTCCAGAATGGTTTTTTTTTGGACCGGGGTGGGGGGAGGAATGTTGTCTCCCTTTCAAAGCTAGCCATGTTTTCTCACTGCTTACCCCAGAGCAACCCAACCTTTCTGGGTTGGTGGACCGGAGGGAAAGGGCAGAGCAGGGAAATGTATGTGCGCATGCACAAAATGTGTGCACGCATAGCAGTGGCACTAGCGCCTGCGCATTTGCGCAAGCGGCCCACGCGCACCCACGGCGGCACTGATGGTGGCGCCGAAGCTTGCACGCAAGCGGGCCGCCCGCAGGCATGCGCAAAAGTGGCGCTAGTGCTTGTGTGATGCTGGCGGCAGCACAAGAACCCCCATGCACGTGCAAATGGGGCCGCTAGCACTCACGCAGCAGCACATGTGCATGCACTGACCAGGCATTCCCGCAGCCTGGTGGCCAACAGGCCACAGTACCAGGTCACGGCCCACAGGTTGGGGACCCCTGGCTTACCCCATCTTTTATTTTTGACCCTATCAAAAAGAAAAACTAAGGAGGGAAAAACGGAGAAGCTACACAATGACTTTTGAACAGCAACACTGGGCCACTTTGACCTACAAGCACTTGACTGCTGTTTCCTCACCAGTGTCTGACAGTGTCTTCTAAAGTCATTCAATTATTTTTTTGGCAATGAGGAGAAATCTAAAAAAAAAGCTATAACGAAAAAGCGGTCTTAGAAACGGATCTTATCTACATTGTCAGGACCCACCCCAAACCACGTCTTAGGAAGACAAAATTCTTGGAGTCAAATCTATTCCAAAAAGAATCTTTACTATGACATGCTTGGTTGTAGGAAACGAGACAGGACTTAATATTATTCCACGAAGTAAACCCTTATAAAGAGTTCCCGGTTTAACCCCCCTTAACCCCATTTGGTCAGTCCCCCATCCTTTATCTCGCATCATCCCTCTCGTGGGAAAAAGGAACTTAGGACCCTTCATGTTTATTGCTCTCTTCCGTGACACAAGCCAGATGCTAGCCCCCCCTTTTGTTTCCCCAGTTCAAAAGGCTTCTCCTTTCCTTTGAAATGCCTAATACCGGTTCAATACACATCTATTCTCTTCTCTTCGGGAGATGGCAGAATCCATGGAATAATGTTTGAAACATTCCATTTATGAATATGATATAAATGGATTCTGACATACATGCTTTCACACCTATTTCCTTATTCATCACAAACTAGAAACCTGGCAGAGAAAGAAAAGAGAGATGTAGAGTTCTTGCTGCTAAGGAGAACACGGATGTACAATGTACAACTTTACAACAGTTCATTTGGTGGCCGTTCGAATTACAACGGCACTGGGAAAAGTGACTTATGACCGTTTTTCACACTTACAACTGCTGCAGCATCCCCAATGGTCACATGATCAAAATTCAAAGACTTGTCAACTGACTCCTATTTATGACGGTGGCAGTGTCCCGGGGTCACTTTTGCGACCTGGCAAGCAAAGTCAAAGGGGAATTCAGATTCACTGAACAAACGTAACAAACACAGTGATTCGGTTAACACCCGTGGCAAGAAAAAATTCACTTAACAAAGGTCTCAACTTAGCGACAGAAATGTTTGGGCTCAATTGCGGTCGTAAGTCGAGGACTACCTGTATTTTCTTTACCCTAACCTCTGGGCTGAAAGCTTCTGGCTACTTATTTTTATTTTTTAAAAAAATCTCTGTTCATTCTTTAGGCACTTCTGTTTCTGGCCAGCGTCTCGGGTTTGTGCTTTGCCATCAGTCTAGTTCTCATTTGCGTCTACCTGATCCGCTTTTGCTGCTGCAGTAATGAAGATGAGGAGGAGACCAAGACACAACGGGTCTGCTGTGTCACCTGGAGCTGCGTGGCTGCAGTTATCATCTGCTGGTAAAGAAAGACTCCGTTCCACCCTGGCTGTCATTTTTTAGGCTGCAAATGCCATTTTCTATGAAATGGGGTTTTTAAACAGGTTCGGTGTCAGGAAAAACAAGCTGGTTTAATCCTCAAGATAAGTTTGTAATGTCCAGGTTGAATCTGCCTTAAAATAATTTCTGACAGATGCAAAGAGATATATAGGTAGTCCTCGGTTTACAACCATTCGTTTAGTGACCATTTGAAATCACAATGGCACCGAAAAAAGTGACATGACTGTTTTACACACTTATGACCGTGGCAGCATCCCCGTGGTCACATGATGAAAATTCAGACGCTTAGCAACTGGCATGTATTTATGATGGTTGCAGTGTCCCGGGGTCATGTGATCCCCTTCTGCGACCTTCTGACAAGCAAAGTCAATGGAGAAACCAGATTCGTTTAACAACCAGGTTACTAACTTAACAACTGCAGTGATTCACTTGACAACAATGGCAAGAAAGGTCATTAAATGGGGCAAAAGTCACTTAACTGTCTTGTTTGGCAATGGAAATTTGGGGCTCAGTTGTGGTCCCAAAGCAGGGGTGTCAAACTGCCGACCCGCGGGCCGGATGAGTCATGCGGAAGCCACACCCATCCCAGCTTCGGCAAGAGGAAAAAAAATCACGATACGTCGTGACACATCACATGACGTGACACCCCTGTTCTAAGGCGGGGACTACCGATATTGCAGTCCTTAGACCCGTGGTGGCGAACCTATGGCACTCTTGCCACAGGTGGCATGCCGAGCCCTCTCTGTGGGCACACGCGGCGTCACTCCAGTCCTAGGCCTTCAGCTAGGTTTTATAAAACCTTTTCGCTTTAGGCCTCCGCTGCCATGTGCAAAAGGAAAAAAAAAGTTCAATCAATCAATTTCAACTTCTCACGGGAAAAAAAGATCTTGCAAAGTTGGAGTTGATTGATTGAACTTTTTAGTTCTACCCAGTCTGCCGTTACCACCGCAGCCACGCCAACCCAATGGGCTACGCCCACCCAGCACCCGACGATACATAAGTGGGTTTTGGGTTGCGGTTTGGGCACTCGGTCTCTAAAAGGTTCACCATCACTGCCTTAGATTCTGGATCAAGTGGCTTGAAGAGTTGGTAAGATCCCACCTGGTGGCTACATATCCTTGCTCTCTCCAGCATACTTTCACTTTCAGTCTTAGGGCGTCGGAGCCTGGTTCCACCTATTAGACAGCCATCTTCCCTTAATTGGATAGAAAGGCCTTATGCCCCTTTTCCTGTGTCTCAAACAACCTTCTCCAAACTAATGGCCTCCAGATGTTTCAGGATTGCACTTCCCATGATTCTTAAACAGCACAAGCAAAGGCATATTGGCCAGGGAATTCTGGGAGGTGTATTCCCAACACATCCAAAGGGCATGAATTTAGGCACTTTAATTTCAGACAGTCACTAAAACGAATGGTTGTAAGCCGAGAACTACCTGGACTTCAAGAGCCATCACAGATGCCATTTCTCCGTCCAAAATTACCTAATTTTTAAGATCTCTGAGTCCCAGATAGTCACTAAGGACAACGATCAAAGAAAATGGAAGCTACGGTCCAAAACATTAGTGAGTAATAGACGACGGGATTGGCCAGCTGGCAGCACCTGATCAATTTTGTCTGGGCTCAGATCGAGTTATTATTTGAATGGGAATTCTCCAGAGAATCCCAGGGCTTTGGTCTAGGCTGGAAAATGGAAAAGGCTCGTTGGAAAAAGGCAGTGACACCATTTCCCTGCTGCTGCCGAAGACAGCTAGGTGGGAACAGCCGTGAAGTCAGCCACAGCTGAGCTCAACTGAAAAAGGAGTCTTGACTTTAGATGAAGGAAGGACGCACTAACGATTTCACAAATAAGGCTCACACACAAGACAACGCTCCCCAACGCATGCATAAATCTACCACACTCAGCCAAGCTCAGCTTCTTGGATTCTGGCATCCTTTACCAGCCAGTCATGCATAACGAGATGTGGGGGTGTGGGAGGGAGCTTCTAAAGCAATGGTTCAATCACCTTGGTTCAGTCAATAAGGTAAGATTAAATTCCCAGTTAATTTAGCAGTGCAGGCTAGAAGAAACCAATCAAATGCAAGGTGTACGTATCAACTGGCAGCTAGGTCACAGTCAAAGTTGGCTTTCGTGGGAATTCTGCAATGCCCTCTCTAAGAGAAAAGCTACAAAGCCCAGTTCCTCAATATCCACCCCCTCCCTCTCCAGACATTTACTGTCTAGAATATTATTGGTTTCTCTGTTTCTTTCAAGCCTCTGGTGGTTCTCTCCCATCTCTCATTCATCTCCCATCATGTCCACACACACACCCCTTTTTTCCCCCTTGAAATGAAGCCACAATGAGCCTCTTGTTCCATTCAGAATAAGGAATTGTGTCCCGTTCTCTCTATTCCATCATATCCTCACCAGGACCCCTTTGTGTACTTGTTATTCCAGGTCTTGCACTCTCTGCAAACCAGTCCCCAATTTCACCACTGCCCCCCTTCAGCTTTTCTCCCTCTGTCTCCCCCTCTCCTACACACAGACACACATACACACACACACACACACACACACAGAGAGAGAGAGAGAGAGAGAGAGAGAGCACTGCTGTGCTGTGCTGTGCCGTAAGGCAAAGGTTTGAAATCCTCATCAGGATTCCATCATTTCTGCATCAAAAATCTGCTCTTCGGAGCTGGAAAGGTAAAAAGGAGGAGACTGCCATATTGCTAGAGGTTGTAGATCTGCAACAAGTAGTTCAGGGACAGACATGACATCCCTGGAGTAGTATACTACAGAACAGCAAACGAACAGCACTCGTTGTTTTCTTGCTGCACTTGATCTCAGTTATCCGGCTGAGCTGTAGCTTTTCTTTCCTACAATCCCTGTACACCTTTGCGACTCTGCAGATCTGGAGGTCCTCAGGTGGGACCGGGAGAGACGGGAGATTAAACATGCATCATGCTGCGAAACTTACACATCTGGGCCAGACCCTGGGATGGAAATTCCCAAAGACAGGACTTGTGTTCACAACCTCTTTCTGCCCCTGTCATTTTTCCTCTGTCATAGCTTGCCACAGATAGCAGCGTCTTTATAAACCCACCGTGCTTTAAAGCAAATCAATGAACGCTTGGAGTGAATGACGATACCTGTAAATGCATCCCCTTTAAAAGAATGAAACGTGTACGCCCTCCCCCCCCACACACAAAATGGCCAGCGATCCAAACGGATGACTGAACTGCACCCTGATGAATGAAGCTGAAAGGAAGGGCCTGTCCTTGGGAGTGGGGGGATCTGTTACAATTCCTGTTTTAACACTTTGTTTGTTCTCACACAAAGGAAGACTGCTTAAAAGTTTCTCCTTGCCATCAATCACTCTTGTCATTCATTCCCTCGGCAGCTTGTTCTGCAGAGTTTGCCCAAGCAGAGTGTGCTAGCAAAGGGGTCGTAACAGCTTTGCTTTTGAGAAGCTGACGGATGTCTTAACAGAATGTTTAAGCTCCAAAAGGATCGTGTTGTACTTACTAACAAAATAGTAACAACGCAAAACACATTCACCAAACAGACATTAGCGGGCCGAAGGGAAGCAGCATGGTGTTGCTTTATAGCCAGCTTCTAATATATTTATATGCTTTGGGAGTAGAAGCCAAGATCCTTCCATTCCCCCACTCCTTCAGGCTTCCAGAGGATGCTGAAATCAGCAAAATAAGCAATAGTAATGCATATCCTGATCATCTCTCCAACACACAGATATGAGACGAGGAAGTGCAGTGCTAGAAAGACTATGTAATACAGATAGTCCTTGACTTACAAAGATTCATTTAGTGGCGGTTTCAGAATGCAATGGCGCTGAAGAAAGGTGAATTACAACCAGTTCTCACATTTATGACTGTTGCAGCATCCCCACAGTCATGTGATGTAAATTCAAGTGTGTGGCAACCAGCCTGGATTTATGACGAAGGCAGCGTCTCAGAGTCATGTGATTGCCACTTGCAACCTTCCCAGCCAGCTTCCAACAAGCAAAGCCGATGGGGAAAGCCGGATTCACTTAACAACTGCATGAGTCACTTAACAACGGCAATGCTTGGCTTATCAACTGTGACAAAAAGGTCATAAAATCAGATGTGGCTCATTTAATAACTGCCTTGCTTAGTAACGGCAATTCAAATTGTCCTTGATTTGCAACCGCAAGTCTAAATTGTGGTTGTAAATCAAGGACTTGCCTGTAACAGGGCCTGACTCTGGTACAGCCAAATAAAATGGAGTAAATCTGCTCATGACAGGCAAAATTCAGGCTTGAATATCAGGCAGTGGAGGATACTACAGCGTTTGCCTTCCCTCTGCCAGGTATAAGCCTGCTCTTAGGAACTTTTTAATTGAGTCGCATGCAGCGCTGAACCGCATCTGATTTGTCTGAATTTGGTTAGGTGCATTATGTGAAAGCCAACTGTAGTTTATTCAATAAATTGGAATGTGTGAATCCTGCTATAGAATCCTCACCCCTAGCAGTTCCTTCCTAACCTGTATTTTATGAAGCCACTCTTTTTCCCACAACCATCAAAAAAGGAACGTTTGCATGTGTCAAAGAACCTGAGAGTCTTGATTCCTTGTTTATTTTATTTATTTTTATTTTAATTCCATTTATATCCCGCCCTTATCCAAAGACTCAGGGCGGCTTACAAGCTTAGCAGTAGCCTTCATCCTATGTATACGCCTGCTTATTAGGGCTTTCATACACACCCCAAGCGGCATTATTACAAAGTCAGCTTAATTGCCCCCAACAATCTGGGTCCTCATTTTACCTACCTCGGAAGGATGGAAGGCTGAGTCAACCTTGAGCCTGGTGGGATGCGAACCTGCACTAATTGCAGGCAGCTGGTGTTACTTAAGGAGGCATTAGCCCTCTGCTCCACCAAGGCTCAGTAACTGTAATTGTTGACTGTAATTGTTGTTGTTTCCTAACATGTCAACCTTCCCAACAGATCTATTAGAAATCCCTATGTTAGAAATTCTGCAAATTATACTTCCAGCATAATTGTAAAAGTCAAAAGGTTGAGAGGCGGTACTACAAGGGACGCGGTGGCTCAGTGGGTTAGGACACTGAGCTTGTTGATCAGAAGGTCGGCAGTTTGGTGGGTTGAATCCCGAGTGCCGCGTAGCAGAGTGAGCGCCTGTTACTCGTCCCAGCTTCTGCCAACCTAGCAGTTCGAAAGTACGTAAAAATGCAAGTAGAAAAATAGGGACCACTACGGTGGGAAGGTAACAGCGTTCCGTGCGCCTTTGGCGTCTAGTCATGCCGGCCACATGACCACGGAGACGTCCTCGGACAAGCGCTGGCTCTTCGGCTTTGAAATGGAGATGAGCACCAGCCCCTAGAGTTGGAAATGACTAGCACGCATGTGCGGGGGAACCTTTACCTTTACCTTTACCTTTACTACAAGGGAAATGTTTAAAAAGGTGGACAGTTTTTATACAGATAAGAGAAATCAACAAAAGGTGCCTAAAATCTTTGGAATTCTCACAGCATTTGGTAACACAGACAAGCTATCAATTGTGCACATGTACGTACATACGTCTGCATTTGATTTATTTGGCTGCCCATTGCACCATTGTGACTCTGGGTGTCCACATAAAGAAAAAAAATGATCCAAAACTAATTAGACCTTGACGATTCAGCAGGAGGCAATAATGCATACGGCTGAAACCACCGAGCATCCCTGAACCAACGTTTTTCAGATCGTTCATTGCCACCCTCTTCCTCCTTTTCTTTTTGCAATGTTTTGGAAACCTTGGCAATGTGTAAGACAACCAAACTAAATGGGCAGGGGATGGAAGACATCTTTGGTTTGGAGGGAGCAACTTTTGTTCAGAACATCCTTTGGGCTATTATATGAGTTTTCCCCGATCTGGGACTCTTTAAAAGAGTGGGACATTACATCCTGTAACAGCCAACGAGCTGCGGGAGGCAGAACCCTGCATAGTTGGGAGGGTACAGGCTGAGAACAATTGTGTGATACCACAATGCTTCCCTCAAACATTTGGCCCAAATTGGTCCAGCAGAAAAACTTGACAAGCAGTCTCCTTCTATCTCCCCCAGCAGGTCAGAGGGGTATATGTGCGTGTGTGTGTGTGTGTGTGAGAGAGAGAGAGAGAGAGAGAGAGAGAGAGAGAGACAGACAGACAGACACACACACAGACACACACACACACAATTCCATCCCCAAATATACCATCTTTTCCTTCAATTCTCCTCCACTCCATCTCTGCAGGAAAAACGGGGCGGGGGGGTTTAACCCCCACCCCCATTTTTTTTAAAATAGAAAAAAGTCTAGCTTCTGTCCTTCCCCCCCCCTTCCCTCCTCAACACCCCATCCCTGTCCTGATTTGACAAGGGTCGTATTGGGGTCCATTCCCAGCCGCTTTGGGAACAAGCCCAGCAACCATAAAAATAAGGCAGCCATTCATGTGGAGGCTCGGTCCATTCATGGCTGGAACAATGGTGCCTCTGTCTATTTCCTTGGTCCCAGTTGGGGTAGGCTAAGGGTGGATGGGGACGGACTGCTGAAAGACATTCTGCCCATCACACAATCCTTCCAACTCCTTCCCACAGTAAAGAGCCTTGACAATGGAGGCAGGATCGGCCCATGGAGCGGAGAACAAAAGAGGTTGCTATGGGTGTCCTAAGAGCCGGCTTTAGCCTTATGGACCAGGCCTTTTACATACAGTCTGCCCTGTTTATGCTAATCGCACTTTGTTACCTTCATCTTACCAGGAAGGCTGTTTGCTAGTCATTCTTATGAATGGAAGCCTGTGGTCCCGGTTCAAGGCCTGGTAAGCCGAAGATACTTATTCCGGGCAGCCTGGTAACAAGACAGGTCCTAAATTCTGTAAGAGATGGGCGAAGGGAAGAATTTTGGCCACTCTTTTCATCATGGCACTTGAAATCACAACATTAAAAAGAGAGAGGAGTCTGTCTACTGGCCAGCCTTCATACCTTCCTCCTTGCTGGCCTCTGTGTCTGTCTGTCTGTCTGTCTGTCTGTCTGTGTGTGTCTCTCTCTCTCCAGAGTTTTCAATGGTTTGTGATCCACATACTATTTTGCTTGCAGTTTATAAACCACACTTAAATGGTGGGGTGTTACCTGTGACTCTGTCAATTGTGACTTGAGCAACAAATCATGGTCGTAAAAAAAATCTTAGCTTAGAGTTGTGGGTGTTCCTAAAAGGGATGCTTCCTTAGCCTTTCGGAAATTGCATGCTGGAAAAATTTGATTCTCAAGGACTAACGCAAAAATTAAGACAGAGTGTCACAAGCCAAACATTTGATGGGAGAAGAGAGGAATTCTTATCCCAAGTGTTTGGTGTTTTTTTTAAAAAAAAATGTGAACAGCCCTGAAACTGAAAAACCATGGAGTTAGAGGTTTTTTAAGTAATCCTAATCTTTGAATATTTCTCCTCTCTTTAGTTCTTTTTCCAAACACAATTTCTATCCCAGCAGCTGTTTCCCCCCCCCCCAATGATGTAGAAAAAAAAAGAAATAACAGGGCTAGAAAAGTGAAGAAGAAAGAGATGAAGAGACTCCTTCACATTCCTCTATTCAAACTAAGACTTTTCCACAGCTGCTTTTCATTTCTAGCATTAAGATGCCCATGTGTGTTTGAAGCTGTTGAAGTTGCGTTCCCCCCACCCCGAGTTTATTTCAGAATCTGATTGTGTTGAACAGGAGAAGAAGCTTGAGGTTCTCATCAGTTCAGAAGTGAGGTTAGGTTAGGACATTTCTGCCGGTAGAACTGAGTGGGTAGGTGTCTAGAAATATCAGCTAAATATTTAATCCTAAAACTATTCATATCCTTGTTTTTCTTCTTCTTTTCAAATGGAATTTGCTGCTGCCAAGTCAGTAGCTTAGCTGTACAATCCTAATTTAATAAACGGGTTATCTATATGTCATAGACATTGAGGTGTATCTAAGCAGGAGCAGAAGATCTAATGAACACGGAAGGCCATAAAGTGTTATTTTCCCAGACTGATTCCCCCAAATGTATTCAGCTACACTGTTCATTCTTCAATACAGATAGTCCTCGACTTACAACAGTTTTTTTTTAGTGACTGTTCTAACGGCACTGAAAAAAAATGACTTACGACTGTTTTTCACACTTCTGGCTGTTTGCAGCATCCCATGATCACTTGATAAAAATTCGGATGCTTGGCAACTGACTCATCTTTATGATGGTTGCAGTGTCCTGGGGTCATGCGATCACCTTTTGCGACCGTCTGACAAGCAAAGTCAATGGGGACGCCAAATTCACTTAATAAACATATTACTAACTGTAGCGATTCAGTTAACAACGGGGCAAGGAAAGTCATAAAGTGGGGTAAAAATCATTTAACCAATATTTCGCTTAGCAACAGAAATTGTGGGCTCCATTGTGGTCATAAGTTGAGGACTCCCTGTATTCAACCTTCATAGGCAGCTGGTTTATGTGATGGGGCACTGGAAGTTGCATTCACAGGGTCTGGAGTTTACCAGGTTCAAGAGTAGGGCTCCATTTGGCTACCTGTTCATTTCTCTTACAATCTTTATAGATTCCAGTGTTAGGAGCAGGGCTTTTTTTGTCATAGAACGCTCAGAACGGAGTTCCGGCACCTTTTTTGGATGGAACCTTGTAGGGTAGGCAAGGCAGGTTGTATGACATGTGTGAGTTCCGGCACCTTTTGTTGTGATTCAGGGTCAGCCTGGGGGTTCGGCAGTTGGGTCGGACGACTCAGAGGAGGAGGGGGGTGTTGAAGAGCTTGCTGATGAGAGCCCTCAGCCAGGCCCCTCCCACCTGGTCACGACGGAGACCCAGCTGTGTGAGCCTGACAGCGTGGATGAAGATGACCCATAGCTGGCCCTGTTCAAGGACGCCCGACGCAGGAGGCAGTCAATCAGGAGTAAACAGAGGAAGGCAATGGGGCACCTCGGAAGGAGGCAGAGAGAAGCCATGCCCTGAACTGTATAAAAGGGGAATGCGTGGGAGGGCTGGTTTGCTGAAGGCAACCGCTTGAATAGTTCCTGTTTCATAGCTCCTGTTTCATGATTGGTGTCTTGTTTTGCTCTGTTTTATGTTAATAAATTTGGCAGGCTTAATTCCAGCCTCTTGCCATTTGTAAAGGGGTTGTCCCTGCCTTTTCTGCAGGGCCGGTAGCAGGCTGGTACAGAACACCTTTTTCTTTTACAAAAAAAGCACTGGTTAGGAGAGACTGAATAAGCTGACTGAATCCTGGGACACTAACAAGCAGACACGATATTCTATAAGGCAACGGGGAAAAATAGTTTGCTTAGACTTGTGAGCAATATATTGGATGCATTTGCATGGCATACTATATTCTGTGATTTAAAGATATACTGGTTCAATCCATGCATCACAATGCACTAGGCCAGGGTTCTCCACACTTAGCAACTTTAAGACTTGCGGACTTCAACTCCCAGAATCCCATGGCTGGCTGAGGAATTCTGGAGTCCAAGTCCACAAGTCTTAAAGTTGCCAGGTTTGGAGACCCCTAGACGATTCTAAAGTGGGACTGAGCAACTGATGGTTCAGCATGTTTTAGGGAAGCATATGTGGTCTGAACATGTTGTGTGAACCAGGTCATCACATGCTGTTACATTATGTGGTTTCTTTGGGGCCTAGCATGCTACATGAACACAACTGTTGTGTTTTGTTAAAATGTCATTAGTGCATCATGGCAACCCAGCCAGTACATTGATTTAAGCCGAGACTAAAGCAAATGTGGTAAACATGAAATATCTTAACCACATGACAGTGTGATATAACCTTAACCACACAAAATAGTGTGATGTAACCTACCTTATCTTGGACTCTCTTGCTTGATTAAGGATGGCTGAGTTGAAGTTAATGGCCACTTCTATCTTCTGGAACCTGATACAGCTCCTACTATTTCTTCCTTCCTTTCTTCCACTTATTTGCACATATGCCAATAGAGAAGAGAAAAGGAAAAGAAAGCAAGCAGATTACTTGGAACAGTTTGGTTTGTTTAAAACAATAGCACGAGACACTAGCAAAAATAGTTGGGTTACCAACAAAACATTTCTACCAGTTATAATCAGAGAATTTGATCATCTGATGTCAAATTGTAAGGTAAATTAACTAAGTTAAGAGTCATGTGTGTACATGTGTGACCTAGTGTACAATATTCAAAAAAAGCAGAGACATCACCCTGTCAACAAAAGTGTGTTATAGTCAAGGCTATGGTCTTCCCACTTGCAATGTATGGCAGTGAAAGTTGGACCATAAGAAAGGCTGAGCACCAAAGAATCGAGGCCTTTGAACTATGGTGCTGGAGAAGACCTCTGCGAGTCCCTTGGACTGCAAGGCGATCAAACCGGTCAGTCCCAGAGGAGATCAACCCTGACTGCTCTTTAGAAGGCCAGATTCTGAAGCTGAAACTCAAAATACTTTGGCCACCTAATGAGAAGGAAGGACTCACTGGAGAAGAGCCTAATGCTGGGAAAGGTGGAGGGCAAGAGAAGAAGGGGACGACAGAGAATGAGGTGGCTGGGTGGAGTCACTGAAGCAGTAGGCGTGAGCTTAAATGGACTCCAGAAGATGGTAGAGGACAGGAAGGCCTGGAGGAACGTTGTCCATGGGGTCGCGATGGGTCAGATACGACTTCGCAATTAACAACAACAACAACAACAACAACAATATTCAAACACGCATACTGTAGCATCCCCAATTACCCTTATTCATATACAGGTAGTCCTCAACTTATGCCTACAACTGAACCCAAATTTCTATTGTTGAACGAGATATTTGTTAGGTGAATTTTGCCCCAATTTACAACCTTCATATCTTGTTATGTGAATCACTGCAGCTGTTAAGTTAGTCACATGGTTATTAAGTGAATCTGGCTTCCTCATTGTCAGAAGGTCACAAAAGCTGATCACATCACCCTACAAGACACTGCAACTGTAATACGTCCATGCCAGTTTCCACGCGTTTGAATTTTGATCACATGACTATGGGGATGTTGCATCGCTCATAAGCATGAAAAAAGGTCATAAGTCACTTTTTCCAGTGCCATTGTAACTTTGAACGGTCACTAAACAAACTGTTGTAAGTCGAGGACCACCTGTATATTATTAAAGCACCAAGGTGAAGTTCACCTTCCACTGGTATATTCTTGGTGTGATTCAATTTTCCATTAGAACTTGGTGAGTACGTTGGTCCTGGAAGAGCTCTAAAAAAGTATGTTACAGCAGTGCATAGCTGCCAATTTGTTCTGAGTGAAACATAAAGTGCTACTTTATTATCTTCAAAGACCTACAGAACTTCCAAACTGTTTTAAGACTTGAGAGAATCTGAGATTTGCCTATGGTTGCCAGATCCTTACTTGATGAACCAGATAGGGTCCAACCCTCTTTATAGCTGCCCTAGTTGTTTGATATGCTTACCCTGCAGAGATGGGGCTCCCAATTAAATATCCTGAAACCGCCTGTTTTTAAGCAGGCTTTTTAAATGGTTGGTTTTTATTGGCTAATTTCAATTGTTTTAAATGGTTGTTTAGATCGTTTTTAATATTTCAGATTTTGATTTAAGTTAATGTTTTTTTTCTTAAACCCCTCAGCAGTTAGCAGTATGATAAGCTGTATAAACAATATAATAATCTTTCTTCCTGCATGCAGGCATAGCACGACATAATAGGCAAAGGAGTAATTGGCTAATTAGTTGTTCAATACAGCAGGGGCCAGGCTAGAATTCTAATTTTTAAGGTTCATTGTGCTATATGAAAATGGTAATTGGGTTAGTTTAATAAAACATAAGACAAGTTAACCATGAGTGTGTGAGTGTGTGTGTGTGTGTACACACACACACACACACACACACACACACACATATGTAGGTCTTGGCGTATTCAGGTCTGGCTTTTTTTCTCATAGAACGCTCAGAACGGAGTTCCGGCACCTTTTTTGGATGGAACCTTGTAGGGCATGCAAGGTGGGTTGTATGACATGTGTGAGTTCCAGCACCTTTTTCTTTTACAAAAAAAGCACTGTATATATATATATATATGTGTGTGTGTGTGTGTGTGTGTGTGTGTTAAATATTTGTCAAGTCATTTGAATATGCCTTGCTAATTAACTCTTTCTTTCCTGTTTGGCCTAACTCAAGTCTATCCACAGGATATAGTCACAACTTATGACAGCTCATTATTTGTGTAAATTATTCAAATTGCTAATAAAGAATTTAAGGGAGGCTGAAATGATCATTTCGAACTTCTTATGACTGAATGATGAGAACATAAGAAGTTCGAAATGATAATTTCAGCCTCCCTTGAATTCTTTATTAGCAATTTGAATAATTTACATATATATGTAAATTATACACAAAAATCAAAATCTGGGTGCTTGGCAACTGGCAGGTATTTATGACGGTTGCCATATCTTTGGGTCATGTGATTGCCATTTGCCACCCTCCCAGCAGGGTTCCGACAAGCAAAATCAATGGGGGAAGCCAGATTCACTTGACTGCATGATTCACTTAATTGCAGTGATTTGCTTAACAGTTGTGGCAAAAATGGTTGTAAAATCAGGCGTGACTCACTTAACAACTCCCTTGCTTAACAACGAAAAGTCTGGTCACAACTGTAGTCATACGTCGAGGACTTATGAGTCCTGGTGGCGCAGTGGTTAGAATGCAGTATTGCAGGCTGACTCTGCCGACTGCCAGGAGTTTGATCCTGACCAGTTCAAGGCTGACTCAGCCTTCCATTCTTCCAGGATTGGTAAAATGAGGGCCCAGATTGTTGGGGGCCATATGCTGACATGGTAAACCCCTCAGAGGGGGTTGTAAAGCATTGTGGAACAGTATATATGTCTAAGTGCGATTGCTATTACTACCTGTGTGGTGTGAACCTGGTTAATTTATGATCAGAGTATCCCGCAAACAGGAAATAGTGCTGATTGAATAAAGTGGGGCTCATTTAATCATGGGTAAATGTCACGTGACCACCACGTACATTTTTATCGAGTTCTAACTAGGACAATTCTATACTTCTTAACATCATTGTTACTATCCTATTTTAACAGCTTTGAAATCCTTTCTGTTATAAATTGTTTAGCATGATATCTTGAATCATTATTAATAGTCCTTAATTACTAAAGAAATACCAGGAACATAAGTACTCCTTTGGTAACTCGCTTTTAATGTAGCATTATCGGTTTCCTGCTAGTGCAGTGTGACTGATTTATAACTGGCCTCTTACCGAAGCGACTGCTGGTTCCATTTGATAAAGCTATAGCAATGTTCTCATATATAGAAGGGGATGTTAAAGCCATCGCAATCCCCATTGTCACTATGTTAGTGCTTCATTATATGCTAGAATATGGTTCCCACAGCAATAGCTTGTAATAGACGTTTTGTTATGAGGATAACATTGTATATACCAGACATGTCAAACACAAGGCCCATGGGCCACATGTGGCCCGATATGTGGTTCCGTCCGGATTGGGCAGCAACTCTGGAAAGAGCGAAGGACTGGCCTGCCGCACCTTGGACCGGCCCAGGCCAACCGGGCGCTGATCTACAACCTGGTTACGTCCATCAAAGCCAGAACGCGCTCAGCATTAAATCCACAGGGCATCCCCGCTTTGCTTCCTGGGTGCACGCGCAAGTGGAGTGTGGCGTCCATGCTGGCTGTCTTGCCCTACAGACTGACTTCACAAGGATGCTGGCACTGTCCGTCTCCTGTGTGCACACCCAGGGGGCAGGACAGAGGCGGCGGGGCAGCTCCTTGCTGGCATTCTGGCTTAGATGGATGCAACCAGGTTGTAGATCAGCACTCCACACACACACACCAGCACCTCCAACCTCGCAGCCACAAGGCATCTTTTTCAACGGGACCACCCACATGGTATAGGAATGGCCGGCAGCAGCATATTAGTGCTGGCAATCTCTCCTCTCCCATCACCCCTTCCTGAACGCGGGGGAAGGAAAGAGATGAGAAGGCGAAGGAAGGAACGGAGGGGGGAAGGAAGGGAGGGGGGGAAGGGGGGAGGGAGGAAGGAAGGAACAGGGAAAAGGAACGGAGGGTGAGAGGAAGGAAGGAATGGAGGGAGGAAGGAAGGGAGAGTGGGAGGGAGGAAGGGAAAAAGGGAGGGAGGAAGGAAGGAACAGGGAGGAAGGAATGGTGGGTGGGAGGGAAGAAGGAAGGAACAGAGGAAGGAAGGGAGGAAAGAAAGAACAGAGGAAGGGAGGGACCATGTCCCGGCGCTCGCCCCAGTACCATCCTCCTCCATCGGAGACCCTCAGATCTGCCCCAATCCTGTCCAGGCACCCCTGAAGCGAGTGATGTCGAGCTGGCCACACCCACACAATAGGCCATGCCCACCCCAGCCACACCCACCCAGTAGGCCACACCCATCCCGGCCACCCCTAACCCCCCCCCCCAGGGCAACCACAGTGCTGATGTGGCCCTCAATGGAATTGTGTTTGACACCCCTGGATATACCACACAAAATTGATATCACACACTAAATCAAAAGCAAAGGAACCACATGTTAGGTGATCTGATGTTAAGAATCCAGCCAGAAAATAGATTTATAGTATATATCATTGCTAAACAAGGGATATTTGCTTGAGTTGACATACTGTGTGAATCTAGTGATCACACTTTCTAAGCCATGATTTGTGGTTTGGCATGCTGTATGGTCCCAGCCAAATAATATTTTTTCATCAAAGCTTAACAAAAATAAATCCAGTTTAGCGTAGTAACAATTCATAGTCTCTGTTGTTAGAGTGATATTAAAGATTCCAACATTTTTTATATTCTCTTCGCTATTAGACTATCCTTCCTTGTATTTCTAGAGAGATATCTCAGATTATAACAAAAATTTGTTCTAGGTTGCTTCTCTCCTTGGTTAGTTTCTATCCATTGTTTTGCTTTTTGGTCCTTTGGAAAATAGTTTGACCCACTTGTCTTTGTAGGAGCCATTCAAATATTGGAACACTGCTATCATATCTTGGCTAGTCCTTCTTTTGAGTAGACATACCCAATTCCTGCAATTTTTCTTTGTATGTTTTAGCCTCCAGCCTTCTGATCATACTTGTTATCCTTCTCTGCACTCTTTCCAGAGTTTCAACATCTTTTTTTATATTGTTGTGAACTGGATGCAGTATTCCAAGTGTGGTCTTACTAAGATTTTGTAAAGTAGTACTAAGGGGGGAGGGGTGTTATGTATGCAGGCACCTGCATAGCAACAGCCACCAGGGGGCATTGGCCTGAACGGTTTTTGGCGGGAAACCCAGTTTCGGCGGGAAACCTAGGGCCAACCCCATTGGCTGTCCGCTTACCTGGCTAGGTATTTAAGGAGGCCAGGTAACCCTGATTCCCCAGTGGGCCATCCCCTCCAATAAAGAGCTGAACTCACACTCTGGCTGGCGTCTCTTCCTTGCGTCGGACCCACGACACAGTAAACTTCAGATGATCTTGATTCTATAAGCCCTTTATTAATGCAGCCTAGAATTGCATTGTTGTTGTTTTTTGGCTGATGCTACACACTGTTGGCTCATATTTAAGTGATTGTCTACTAGGACTCCAAGGTCCCTCTTACTGTTATTGGCATTAAGCCAAGTTTCACCTAGTCTATACCCGTACAGTTTTCTTAAAGTAAAGGTAAAGGTTCCCCCACACATGCGTGCTAGTCGTTTCCAACTCAATTTTCTTACCTAAGTATAAAACCTTACTTTTATCTACGTTGAATTTCATTTTGTTAGATATAACACAGTATTAAAGTCTGTCAAGATCTTTCGGGATCCTGAGCTTGTCTTCTGGGGTGTTGATTATTCCTGCCAATTTTGTGTGTTCTGCAAATTTGATGAGTTCCCCTTCTATTCCCTCGTCTAGATCATTTACAAAGATATTCAAGCGTACTGGGCTTAAAATGGAATCTGGGGATACCCTACTGCTTACTTCCCTCATTTGTCATCCAGTTACAAACCCATCTGGTGTTGGTGCTGTCTATTTCACATTTTTCTAGTTTGCCAAGAAGTAGGTTGTGGTCTACTGAAGTATACTGTGCTCACAGCATTTCACTGATCCGCTACTTTAGTCACTTTGTCAAATAATGAAGTAAGATTGGTTTGGCATGATCTGGTTTTGACAGATATCATAATCTCAGATTATAATAAAAATGTTTATCTGTTTTATCCAAAACTTCATCGAAAGACTCTTGAGAATTTTAATGCAATTGTCCTGGAGCAAAATAAAATTAGCTGTCTGCTCTTTTAATAATGGTCACAGTAGGGGGAGAGCAGCGATAGTCTACAGTAGCCAAAAATCAGTAGGAATCTGGTAGCATTTCCCCCCCCCCCCAAGCTAACACGTTTTATTAATCTAAGAAGATTTTGTGAGCTGTAGCTCATTCATCAGATCCAAGGGAGTCTTTTAATAAAATGGGGCGGTCTGAAAAGGTGCTACCAGCCTCCATCTGATTTTTATCCATATTTTTAAAAAAGGAGAATCCAGTAAGTGGATTTTTTCTCTGCAGGTAACAGCTGCCGCATTTTCCTGTCCTCTTCATCTCTTCACACAGCAAGAATGCTTTTCTTTCTCTGCCATTGGCCATCCTGTTATAATTCACTGAAGATGTCAAGCCTTCCATGCATACTCAGCTTAGGTGCAGAAAAGTAATAAGGCAAAGGCAAGTATTTGAGGAGGAACTTTTTTAAAAGAATTTCAGCTGGGTCAGGAGTAGGTGCATTTGAAAAGCTCAGAAGAACGGCTGCAGGACTTGGGTTTGGCTAGTCCAGGGGTCAGCAACCCGAAACAGCAAAAGAGCCATTCGGAACCGGTTCTGTCATACAGACAAAAAAGTGGGAGCCGCAAAATGTGTACGCGCCTGTGGGCACGCACGCGCATGCGCAGAACAAGCAAAAACACACACCACCCCTACGCCTGCACCGCATCCTGAGCTGCACGCACCTGTCGCTGCCCAGTGCCACCAGCTTAGGGGGGGAGGACGGACTTGCAGGCCGAGGAAGGAAATGGCCTTTCAGAGGATCCCGCCCGGCCCCCCTCGGAGGCAATGGGCCCTTCCCCGGCCGAAGGAAGCCTCGAATGCGGCAGGTCTCCAAACGGGCGGCGGCGGTTTGGAGAGGTGCGCACGCACTCTCCAAACTGCCGCCGTCCCGTTCGGAGGTCTGCTGCGCTCGTCAAACATGAACGAACGTGGCAGACCTCCGAATGGGACGGCGGTGGTTTGGAGAGGTGCGCGCGCACTCTCCAAACCGCTGCCGCCCGTTTGGAGACCTGCCGCACTCGTCAAACATGGACGAACACGGCAGCTGTGCAAACAGGATGGCGGCGGTTTGGAGAGTGCGCGCGCACCTCTCAAAACCTCCGCCGCAGGCAGCAGTTCTGCAAACTGGAGAGCTGTTTGGAGAGCTGCTGCCTTCGTCAAAAATGGACGAAGGCAGCATCTCTGCAAACGGGGCAGTGGAGGTTTGGAGAGCTGCGCACGCAGCTCCCCAAACCTCCGCCGGCGGAGGAGGACTGGGAGCCGCAGGAGCCGGCTCAAAGAGCCGCATGCGGCTCTGGAGCAGCGGGTTGCCGACCCGTGGGCTAGTCTAAAGAAAACAAGAAACAGGGGTGACATGATAGCAGTATTCCAGTATTTGAGGGGCTGCCACAAAGAGGAAGGGGTCAAGTTATTCTCCAAGGCACCAGAGGGCAGGACAAGAAACAATGAATGGAAGCAACCTGGAATTAAGGAGAAACTTCCTAACAGTGAGGAGAGTGGAACAGCTTCCCTTCAGAAGTTGTGGGTGCTCTATCACTGGAGGTTTTTAAGAAAAGACTAGACCAGACATGTGACGTCGTGAGACGTATCGGGACTATTTTGCCATTGCTGGCAATGCGGTGGGCGTGGCTTCCAGATGACGCATCCGACCCACAGACTGGCAGTTTGACACCCCTGGACTAGACAGTCACTTGTCTGAAATGGTATAGGTTCTCCTGCATGAATGGGGCTGAACTAGATTAGAAGACCTCTAAGGTTCCTTCCAGCCCAATTATTCTATTCTATTCTATTCTATTCTATTCTATTCTATTCTATTCTATTCTATTCTATTCTATTCTATTCTATTCTATTCTATTCTATTCTATTCTATTCTTCCTTTCCTTTCCTTTCCTTTCCTTTCCTTTCCATTCCATTCCATTCCATTCCATTCCATTCCATTCCATTCCATTCCATTCCATTCCATTCCATTCCATTCCATTCCATTCCATTCTATTCTATTCTATTCTATTCTATTCTATTCTATTCTATTCTATTCTACTCTACTCTACTCTACTCTACTCTACTCTACTCTACTCTACTCTACTCTACTCTACTCTACTCTATTCTACTCTACTCTATTCTATTCTATTCTTTCTGGAGAACATCAGCTTCTGTGATATTTGTTTTTAATTCTTAAAGCAGCAGGTCAAGTCCTTGTTCATTTGACACCAATTAATAGCAGCTCTTCAAATCTCAGGCAGGATACAGGTAGTCCTTGACTTACCACAGTTCCTTTAGTGACCATTTAAAGTTACAACAGTGCTGGGAAAATGACCATTTTTCATACTTACAACCATTGCAGCATCCCCATGGTCACATGATCAAAATTCAGATGCTTGGCAACTGACTCATGACGGTTGCAGTGTCCCGCAGTCATGTGGTCACCTTTCACGACCTTCTGACAAGCAAAGTCAATGGGGAAGCTAGATTCACTTAACAACCGTGTTACTAACTTAACAACTACAGTGGTTCATTTAACAACTATGGCAAGAAAGATCACAACACGGGGCAAAACTCACTTAACCGCTGGCTCGCTTTGCAACAGAGGGCTCAGTTGTGGTCATAAGATAGTCCAGACGCTTATATACTAAGACCCCTGTTCATAGATATCTTACACTATGTGGATGGATGAGCGATGCAATTCTCTTGCTCTTTGGAGGGCATTGTACCAAAAAGCCAGGTGGCTAGGAAATATATTTAGCATAAAGAACTTTATTCATTTAGCCCAGGGAGAAATAGCCAGATGGTCAGAATACCATCACAGTTCATCAGCCAGATGCCACCCACTGCAGTGTAGAAATCTTCCTGGAGCCATGAACGATTATTTGTTCATTAGTCTGAACAGCACTGGTTCAAACTAAAGGACCAGAGTTCCTTGGTTTTCTGAATTGGTAGAGACGTTTTGTGCATTAGGATTGGGAGCCAAGAGATGTTTTTTGAGGAATGCATCTATGGATGAGAAACCATTAAATCCATTCCAGATACATGGAAGTTGTACATGATATAAGAACATCTGGTTGAGGATCATCATGTACATATGAGATCAAAAAGGACTAGTGTGGTTCATTATTCCAAATGGAATTTTCTTCTGACCAGATTCTCAGATAACCCATGCTATGTAAAGTGTAGTATAGGAGGTAGGTTGTAAATCATTTGTTGGTGGTTTAGAGCAGGGCTTTTCAACCTTTTCACCCATTGTACCACTTTTAGGATAGGGCAACATCCGAGTACCACCAGTCGCCTAGCAAGGGGTCAAAAACTTGATGACCAAAAAAAAAAGGGAAAAAGTGATGAAGTACAGGTAGTCCTCGACTTACAACAGTTCGGTTAGTGACTGTTCGAAGTTACAGTGGCACTGAAAAAAGTGCCCCCCAAGCCACAGCTGAGCAAGACACCTGCCTGCCCACCCAGCAGTGCTCTTCCTCCGAGGTTTTCATTGTTGTGAGCATTTCTGTTGAGGATTGGCAGCAGGTGGGGGGGTAGTAGGGTGGGGGAGTGTTTGGTTTTTATCCCCCCCTCTGCTGGGTGGTTGCAGCAGGTTTTGGTCACTTCACGTGACCCTGAGACACTGTGACCGTCATAAATATGAATTAGTTGCCAAGTATCTGAATGTAAATCACAAGACCCTGGAGATGCTGCAACATTCCAGCTGATCGGCGCTTCTTCTAGGCTCAGCAGAAGTGCCAGGATCAGCTCTGAGCTCCAGCTGGATCCTGGCACTGATCCTGGTGCTTCCGCTGAGCCCTGACAGCCTTGCAGCTCCAGCCGTCTCTCACTCAGGCTTGTGCGGTACTGCCACCGGTTCAGCTCATTCTCCTCCCCCACTACCACTTTTCTAGGATGGTCACGTACCACCTGCCAGGTGCCAATGTACCACAGGTGGTCCCCGTACCACTGGTTGAAAAGCCCTGGTTTAGAGTGTTGTAATTTATTTAACCAACCATGATTACACCATAGGTTACCTTTAGGCTTTGTAGAACTTTGAATATGGATTTTGCTGGCCCTAGCTAAACATGGATTAGGTCTGGAGAGACCCAAACCTCAACCATGGAAACTTACAGAGTGACCTTGGGCCAGTTAAACTCTGTTTCAGCCCAATCTATTTCAAAGGATTTAGGGATCTGGGGAAAATCAAAGGAGGCAATGCTGTATAGCTGCTAAAGGAAAGAGCATATATAAAACTATCACAGTTATCTCTTAATATTTTAAAGAGTGGTGAAGGTGTACTGAAGAAAGATTCCGATCCAAGAAATAGTCTAGACTTTATGTAGGAAATCAGGGCACATGCTAATAGAGAATACCTCCAAGCGTAGTAAATCAGGATTCCGGGCAGTTCAGATGAATGTATATATATATATATATATATATATATATATATATATATATATATATATATATATATATATATATATATATATATATATATATATATATATATATATATATATATATATATGTTTATTTTATGCTAAAGTTCTTTACAAGAATCCGTACTACTAACTGTTAAAGCAAGTTAAGAGATAAGAGTCAAGGGAATTCAAGGTGGGTTGGCCTAGATCTCTTGAGGGCACAAAGGGACTTGAGACTGATGATGACATGTTTGACCACTCCCTCACGCCCAGCCTTGTTATCTCCTGCATCTACATCCTATCGTCCAAAGTATACAGGATCATCTGAAGACGTGGTTGTTTTGCAATCTGAAATATATCTAGCCAGATCTTAACCAAGAGCGAAGCTAGGCCATCACAACTAGGTTCCGATACTTGATCACCACAGCTCATGTGCTACATAAGAAACGTTCATATTGTGTTCTGCTCCCTGGTTCAGACAGAGAGGAATCTGGTTACATCACGGCTCTGGTGCCTAAAGATATGCAGTATCAGACATGGTTTGAATGTGCACATGGAAGCTGCCCCCAAAATATCTCAGAGGAATACTCGAAAATGTTGCTCCATGCCTTCTTAATCACAAGTCCGGAAAGCCTGGTTCAATGAAGGAAAATTCTCCTTTCCTGACAACGCTGGGACAGGTTATGGCTAGGATACTGGGGACAGAAAGAGAGAAATGTAACAGTTGTGAAAAAATGGTTATACACTTGGCTGCAAGTTCATTATTCTTAGGAGTGTAAACTACCATACTGATGGTAGTTTAGGATCTGTTCATCCCAGGTTGTGCAAACAGAGTGAAGCTGCTTCCCCTCCTCTGGTAGTGTCAGCCCCAGTAGATGAACCAGATCAAGAAATCAACCATCAAGAAAGCTAAACCTACCTTTATTGAAACTGGCTTATTACAACAGAATTCTGTAAGTCTCATTGGGCTGTACCTCTTCCTCCTTATGTTGTTGTTGTTGTTGTTAGTTGCGAAGTCGTGTCCAACCCATTGCGACCCCATGGACAATGTTCCTCCAGGCCTTCCTGTCCTCTACCATCTTCTGGAGTCCATTTAAGCTCATGCCTACTGCTTAAGTGACTCCATCCAGCCGCCTCATTCTCTGTCGTCCCCTTCTTCTCTTGCCCTCAATCTTTCCCAGCATTAGGCTCTTCTCCAGTGAGTCCTTCCTTCTCATTAGGTGGCCAAAGTATTTGAGTTTCAGCTTCAGGATCTGGCCTTCTAAAGAGCAGTCAGGGTTGATCTCCTCTAGGACTGACCGGTTTCTTCGCCTTGCAGTCCAAGGGACTCGCAGGAGTCTTCTCCAGCACTCATAGTTCAAAGGCTTCAATTCCTTGGCGCTCAGCCTTTCTTACGGTCCAACTTTCACAGCCATACATTGCAGATTAGGGAAGCATCTGTTTAAGCCACTTCTGAATGTTATCTGGCTGTCCCTGGACTTAAAAATGCTTTGACCTCTTTTCCCCAAGTAACAACTGCTGCATAGCTCCATCAAGGGTTATCTTCCTTGCACTCCAGGGGTGGGATCATTAGAGATGTAGAACAAAGCCAGGGTTTTTTGTGATTGTGCCTTTTGCAAAAGAGGCAACGGGGAGAAGAGAGCCCTATTAAGGGTGAGGGAAAACACTCTGTGATCTCTTCCATCTTAAAATATCTACTCATTTGAACTTCCTGCGGTGAGATGGAGTTTGATGCTGCTGTGTGAGAAATTGAGATGGGAAGGGACAGAGTTTGGAGTTTTCCCCCCCACTCACACGGGGATTTGGTATAGGGTCTCCTGCTTGAGCAGGGGGCTGGACTAGAAGACCTCCAAGGTCCCTTCCAGCTCTATTCTGATTGATTGAAATCCAGATGCTTTGTGTGATGGTTCTAAGTGGATCATTGGGCCACGTTAGAATAAAATCTAGGGGGGGTTGGTGGGAGCGTGGGATGGGAGCCAAGATTCCCAATTTCTCTGCGAAGAGAAAAGAGCATAGGATGGAAGCCAGGGGTCTCTCCTCCCCCTCACCCCCAAAGCCTTTTATCCCCCCACACCCTTAGTCTGGGAACTGCCTCCAGTCTAAAGAAAAAAACTTGATTATCATGAGAATGACACCGCTTCTCTCCCGCCCTGCCTCACGGTGAAAGGAGGAGGAGGAGGAGGAGGGAGGTGGTTGTCATAGAAACAAGATTTAGGGAGAAAGGGAAAAAGAGGGCCTGGTGTGACTGAAAGACTCAGAGGCAGGAATGGGGGGCAAAGACCTTGGTGGGAACAGGGTAAATACGTGAATGGAAGGAGGGAGGGAGGGAGAAAGGGTGAATAGTTGGGATTGATATGTAGTAAATGACGAGGATGATGGGTGAAGCCAGAGCAGGTGGATCCATGAAAGGAAAGCTAACTCCCGGGATACTCCCATATGAGTAGGCTAAATGAGGAAGTCCTTTTTTCAGACAGGCTTCCTCAGGTGCCTTTGGGAAAAAACGGCATAAGTGGCTCAGTCACCAGTTGCTCATCTTGGTCCTGCTCCAAATGCAGCAAATTGAGCTGACTAGGAATGGCTGGCTGGTTAGGACGTCATTCAACATTGGTCAGTGCAATCTCTCCTAGATCGAGAAAGAAAGGAGTGGGTTTCCCACACCAATCCCCAACATTAGCTTAATGGGGAGAGGACTGTGTATGTGTGTATGTGTGCATCTCTTCCCGTTCTTTAATATTCTGATGGTTCTTTTGGCTGCTCTTTCTAAATCACGGGAAATCATCCTTTGGCCAAAAGCTGGAAAGAATCAAGAAGTGACATTTCTGGATTTGAGTACAGGTTGTGTTTCTGTTTGTTCACAGTGAACAAAGGCTAGCTTGCAACTAAGTCCACACTGTACTGATGGATAACTTACTTTTATTGGGCAAAGAGATGGAAGGAGAGCATTTACAATGGAACCTCAGGTGTCTTTATCTGTTTGCGATTTCCATCCTACTTCCCAGTGCTTTTTTTGTAAAAGAAAAAGGTGCCGGAACTCACACATGTCATACAACCCGCCTTGCCTACCCTACAAGGTGCCGGAACTCCGTTCTGAGCGTTCTATGAGAAAAAAAGCCCTGAATGCGGGGATGGAGAAGAAGAAGCATCCCAGATAGACTGGAAAAAAGATGGCTGGTATTTTGGTCCCTCTCGAAGCTAATCGCTATACTTTCAGTTGCAGCTGTTTCCTGCGTGTTTGTGTCATTTGGTGAAAGGCTATAATTACCCAACTGCATGCTTCCTAATTACAGTTAAGAAACAAGCTGGGGAGTGGGTGAGCAAGCACAGGTTGTCAGGACCAATCCAAAATGACAGAAAAGAATGGATGAAAAGATGTCGAGTCTTTCCTGTACATTGTTCTGCTCTCTCTCTCTCTCTCTCTCTCTCTCTCTCTCTCTCTCTCTCTCTCTCTCTCTCTCTCTCTCCTCTCTTCTCTCTTCTCTTTCTCTCCAAATCCGTTCCCAATCCCTGCCAGCTGCCATAAGGAGCTTAGACAGTTTTGCCTGACTGTAGTCGCGGGGGCAGCTCCCGTTCGCTTCGTGCGTATCTGTGGTCTTCCCTAATTTCTTTTCCTGTCCTCTCTCTCCATCTGTACAATTTCATCTGATGTGATTCTTCTTTGTAAGTTATCCTTGCTTCTTCCCCAGTTTCAAGAAGGAGAACCCTCCTTATTCTTGTCCAGGTTTCCCCCCCCCCAAGGCATGCCGATGCTGTAGTTTGGAAACGGCATGAATGGCAGTTTCCCATGTGCCTCGAAACCCTATCCATGAAAGTCCACCAGACTTAATTTGCCATTTTTGCCTGGTCTCATCACAGAGAAGAGTGGTGGGACCAGCAAAGCGGGTGGAGATTCGAAAGACAAAAAAAGATCATTTAGTGTATAATCACTGAACAGGAGTGTGGGATCCTATTAGGATCAATAAAAAGGCAAAGGTTCCCCCGCACATGCGTGCTAGTCGTTTCCGACTCTAGGGGCCGGTGCTCATCTCCGTTTCAAAGCCGAAGAGCCAGCGCTTGTCCGAGGACGTCTCCGTGATCATGTGGCTGGCATGACTGGACGCCAAAAGGGCACGGAACGCTGTTACCTTCCCACCGTAGTGGTCCCTATTTTTCTACTTGCATTTTTACGTGCTTTCAAACTGCTAGGTTGGCAGAAGCTGGGACGAGGAACAGGCACTCACTCTCTTACGCGACACTCAGGATTCGACCCGCCAAACTGCCAATCTTCTGATCGACAAGCTCAGCGTCCTAACCCACTGAGCCACCGCGTCCCTTTCAATAAGAAAGGCTATTTTCAAGGTCATCGTCTACACCATTTCTCTTTGATGTTGTTCACGGAGAATCAGGTCATCTTAACTAGGCTATTATTCCCAGGTGGAAGCTGTTTAAAGGCATAAAAAACCCCGTATGTGTAATATAAGTAGAGCCAAAGCTTTATTGGACTTAGCTAGAGATTACTGCAAAACAAGAAGAGAGAGACTTCAAAAAAAAAGGGAAGGATGAATTTCAGATGATCTCATTCTCATGCACGTTCATTATTCCCATTTCTGTACGACTTTTTATAAGTCTATAAAAAGCTTCCATGAAATTCACATTTGAAGACCCATTTAAATGTGTCTGTTAAATATAATTTTCTCTGAAGTTACTTATTTCTAAGCAGAGCATATTGTAAAACATACATTTAAAGTACATGTTGATATTCCTTTGAACGGAGAATCGATTGCAAAATTCAGAGACTGTGGAGCGTGACTGCCTATTTGGCTCCGAGTGTGTGCCATAAGATCAGCTTGTGTCAGTGATCAAACTCCTCAAGCATCTCTCTTTCCATTGTGGGGGATGTAAGAGGTGGACAGAGTCTAGGGGAAGAGAGAGATGCTCGTAATGTAGATGAGTTTTTATTGTCCTGGGTGGTTTTCACACTTGGCCAAGCTGTCAAAATTGAGAAAGAAGAAAAGTGAAGGGATCCATTGTATCCTTCCTCTGTTTCTGTCCCCACCTCCCTGCCCCCAAAAAGAGAAATAATTACTTTTTGGCTGCGGTATTACAGATCTCTTTGGGGTATGGAAAAGAGGTCTTCGTGGACACTGAAGGCCCTCCTCAAACATCCCACTTTCCAAAGAAAGAAACTCTAGTTTTATCCTTGCACAGAAAAAGGAGAAAGCATAAGCATAAACGTCTACAGTACATTTTTGATTATCAAGAAACATATTGCAGGTACCTTTACTTGTAGCCCAGTTTTACTGCAATGAACCTCCATTTCAGCCAGGAATATTCCTGGGCAGAAGGCTGAATGCAAAACCGAGATGTGACTCAAGCTAAGAGGAGGTCTGCTAAGGATATCTAAGCTCTTTTCTCCTGATTAATGACCAGAGTGGAAAGAAACAGGTGGTGTTTGCAAATATGTAAATAAAATACCTTCAGAATAATAAATATATAATTAAGCAAAATGATTGGGCAGAAAATAAAAGAGGTTTTTTTTTTCTTCCTTCTTTACCAACTGAGATGAAAGAAGGACGCCGTGTTTCCTCTCCGAAGCTAAACATGCAGCTGGAGAGCAACCAGAAAGTGCTGCCTGTTTTGCCTCCTGGAGATACTGTTATTGCAAGCGGCATATTTTATGTGAGAAATCCATAGCACGATCGCAGGCACTTATTTTTTTAATCGTGGTTTGGTAGCCCGTAAGACAGGAAGAAGACACAAGACTGGGGCATCCTTAAAAAAGAAAGGAGCTGAACATTTCACATGGAATATAGGAGAAGAATATTTGTTGTATTAATCGATAGACTAAGACTGGCTTTTTAAGTCCTCGTATTTAAATTTAGTTTTAACTTTGACCATCTGATGATTGGCTATGTGCCCTTCCAACAATCAGATTCTAAGACAGGTTATCTTAATTGTAGGTGGTTTACAATGAACACAATAAAACGTCTGTAAAATACTCACGCAACCCAATCAATTAAGAACCAATAAATGTAATTTATATTAAAAAAACTGTTCCTAAATCTAAATAAGCTCCTGAGGAAGATTGTTCTTGCCATTTCGTGAAGCACCATCAGATTGTGTAAGGGTGCATTTGATTTTGTGTCTGTGCATGCATACATACATGTGCAGACCTATATACATTTTTGTCAAATGTACACACTTTTAGAGGTTTTGTCATGCAATAGGCTTGTGTAAGTAGAATGTTGTGGGGGGAGGAGTAGTGTAGGATTGCAATTGCGAGATTTGAGAAGTGTGGACTAGAGTGGATAATTATATCCAGTCTGTGTATTTAATAAGAGACCTGTGAATCAGGTCAGCTTATTTTAAGATTTTAGAGGCTAAACAGAATTGCCAAGCGTTCATATTAGCATGAAGGCATGCACCTGATCAACTTAGGCTTCTGATGTACCAATTTAGAGTCATCTGAGGAACTAGATGACTATGGAAACAAATAAATCCCATCAGGTGGAAAACGAGCGGGTCAGTAAGAAGGCAGGCTAGAATATTCTTCTCCTGGTATAACTATCAAGTCTCCAAGACATTTTGCTTCCTGGGGTGCAGAATAAGATGGTACCTCTTGTCAGTGCTTTTTTTGTAAAAGAAAAAGGTGCCGGAACTCACACATGTCATACAACCCGCCTTGCCTACCCTACAACGTTCCATCCAAAAAAGGTGCCGGAACTCCGTTCTGAGTGTTCTATGAGAAAAAAAGCCCTGCCTCTTGTTATTTAATATACAGCTGAATTGGTAATGGAATTCTTTCTCAATAATGTTGTGACAGCAATCTCTATCACATCTGATAGATCGCTTCCCTATATCACAGTGTTTCTCAACCTCAGCAACTTTAAAATGGGTGGAGTTCAACTCCCAGAATTCCCCAGCCAGCATAAGCTGATAGCACAGCTGGCTGGGGAATTCTGGGCGTTGAAGCCTACCCATCTTAAAGTTGCCAAATTTGAAAATCATTGCTCTATCACCTTTAAGCAGCTTCTGAACAGCTTCCCTGAGGCTATGACCTCATCTTGCCCCAAAGTGGCACTGCCCGTCTAGTTTATGTCATAGGAAAAATATTCTAGACAGGAGGAAGATTCTATCAGATACAGGTAATCCTCAACTTACAGCAGTTCGTTTAGTGACCGTTTGAAATGACAATGGCCCTGAAGAAAGTGACTTATGACCATTTTTCACCCTTAGGGCCGTTGTAGCATCCCCTTTGGTCACATGATTTATATTCGGATTCTTGACAATTGACACACATTTATGAGAGTTGCAGTGTCCCAGAATCCCCTTGTGTGACCTTTTGACAAGGAAAGTCAATGGGGAAACCAGATTCACTTAACCGTGTTACTAAATTAACAACTGCAGTGATTCACTTAAGAAATGCGGCAAGAAAAGTTGTAAAATGGGGCAAAACTCACTTAACAAATTTCTCACTTAACAGCTTAAATTTCGGGCACAACTGTAGTCATAGGTTGAGGACTACTTGTATGTCCCATGGTAGTGTTTGAAGTAGTATAGCATGTATATTGTCTACTTTATCTAGGCATTATATCTCATAGCATAAAGAGACAGTGATGCCAAAAAAAACAACAACCCCCAAACCCAGGATTGTGAACATTTTTAGCAAAGCACACACCCATTGTTAAGGAACAGGGCTACAAGGTTTCCAATTCCTTATGTTCATATATTTCTCTTTCTTTTTCTCCACTTATCCCAACCCGTCACAGCGCTGGGATCGGCATCGGTTTCTATGGAAACAGCGAGACCAATGATGGAGTATACCAGGTCACCTATTCGTTGCTCAACGCTAACCACACGCTAAGCTCCATTGACAGTCTGGTAAGTGAACAAATGGGGAGGGGGGCAAGAGATCAAGGAAACACCTCTGAATATTGATGTAACCTCTTGTCCCCAGATGAAAGTTGGAAAGACATTTATATTCACATCCTAGGAATGAATCAAAGGTTGAAATTAGTTGTCAACAACCCTGGATGAGATTAAGTGATTCCTGTCTCAAGGATACATAACAAGCGTGAATCTGATAGGCTATTATTGCAATGGCAGCTAACGTGATGTCTTATGGCTACCAAAAGGTTATTTATTATTTTGCAAGCATTGGTGCGCGGGTGAATAGAGCAAAAGCAATATACTGACAGAAGACAATATTTATAGCTCAAGATTGAACTGTGGGGGTCTTCTTGGAGTTTGGTTGTTTTCTTGCCAATAATTCATTACCAAACCAGGTAACATCATCAGTGCTAAAAGGGAGTGGGGAATTGCTCTCTTTTTATGCTCAATACTAGACGAGCAGAGATTAACCTCAAGATTAGCAATAGACCAAGGATCAAGACGTAAACAATACTCCAGTCAAGGAACTACCAACTCTGAAAACACGCTAACAGCAAATCACAGCCTAATCAAGGAACCACCAGTAAAAAGAGAGCAAACCCCACTCCTTTCTAGCACTGATCGCATTACCTAGTTTGGCATTGAACGCGCCAGACCTTTGGAACAGCTTACCGGTTGAGCTCCGGATGGCCCCCGACCTTCGCTCCTTCCAGCGCGATCTCAAAACCTTCTTTTTCGAACAAGCTGGCCTGGTCTGACGGGATGGGGTTGGGTTTTCATAAATAGTTTTAATTTTAATATGTATTAATTTTATGGGCATAATGGTTTAATGGCTTTTTAATTTTTGTATTCTGTTTTTATTATGTATTGCCCTGTTCACCGCCCTGAGTCCTTCGGGAGAAGGGTGGTATACAAATTAAATTATTAAATTAAATTAAATTAAATATCTGCAAGAAAACAACCAAGTTCAGAAAGCACCAACGATCCCACAAAAGCAGTATGATATAAGGCAGGGCTTTTCAACCTTTTCACCCATTGTACCACTTTTAGGATAGGGCAACATCCGAGTACCACCAGTCGCCTAGCAAAATGTCAAAAACGTGATGACCAAAAAAAAAAAAGGAATAAAGTGAAGTACAGGTACTCCTCGACTTACAACAGTTCGCTTAGTGACTGTTCAAAGTTACAATGACACTGAAAAAAGTGCCCCCCCAAGCCACAGCTGAGCAAGACACCTGCCTGCCCGCCCGGCGGCGCTCTTCCTCCTGTCTGAGGTTTTCATTGTTGTGAGCATTTCTGTTGAGGATTGGCAGCGGGGGTTGGGTGGGTGGGGGTGTTTGGTTTTTATTCCCCCCCATCTGCTGGGTGGTTGCAGCAGGTTTTGGTCACTTCACATGACCTTGGGACACTGTGACTGTCATAAATATGAATCAGTTGCCAAGCATCTAAATGTAAATCAAAAGACCCTGGAGATGCTGCAACATTCCAGCTGATTGGCGCTTCTTCTGGGCTCAACAGAAGCGCCAGGATCAGTGCCGAGCTCCAGCTGGAGCCTGGCGCTGATCCTGGTGCTTCTGGTGAGCCCAGGCAGCCCTGCAGCTCCAGCCGTCTCTCGCTCAGGCTTGTGCGGTACTGCCACTGGTTCAGCTCATTCCCCTTCCCCGCTACCACTTTTCTAGGATGGTTGTGTACCACCTGCCAGGTGCCAATGTACCACAGGTGGTACCCGTACCACTAGTTGAAAAGCCCTGATATAAGGTATGCCGTACGGCATAGTCCTCTTCTATGGACAGGACCGAAGGCATGTTCTACTTGTACATCCTACTGATAAGTGAAGTCTTGCAGATGTCCTCAGAAGCCTAACATGCCTGATTCATAGGACTGGTATGGTTTCAAATGAGTTTGCAGGATCCAGTCTGGGCTGATTACCAGACCAAAGGTTTAGTCTTCCAAGCTTTTGGACTCCTACTGGAGCCCATCCTGAGGGAACCTCTCTCTAGAACATTCCGCTAGAGAGAAGTTCCATGAAGATGGGCTCCAGCAGGAGTCCAAAAGCTTGGAAGACTAAGCCTCTGGTTCCGGGGGCCGACCCAGACTGGATCCTGCAATATTATCCTGGGACACACATATACAGTACACCTTCATTTGTCAAATAAGGTTCTTTGTGGTCTCTGAGCTTGGCTGTTTTCTTGTAGATGTTTCATGAGCAAACAAGGCAACATCAGCAGTACTAGTAGGGAGTGGGGCTGGGTCTCATTTTATAAACTGGTGGTTTCTCCTGTCAGAGTTGGTGAGAGTGTTCTAACACCAAAGACCCCACAGTTCAATTCTGAGCTACAAATATTCTCTTTTCTATGGACTCAAAATCCAAAAGCAGTTGCATAACCTGTGACTCATCTGCAATGCACAGATTAGTGGATAGACAATTTAAGCTTGTATTTGATTAGGGTTTCATACGCTTTCCACCGAAAGCAAATGTCTTTTTCATATTTACTCATTTGCTGAGGAAACCCCACTGCAGTACTTTTCATGTTGCAAAGGATTCTGGGGCCTATTGTGTGGCACACGTACTCCCCATCAAAGGCTACTCAGCCAGTTGGATTCATGGTTTCCTTGTATGAACACAGAGTGTGACAGGTATGGTACATTCTCTGGCAGCCATCTTGCAGCAGGGAAGGTAAATAATGATATTCTGTTGGAAATCTATTTGCAATTGTTTTGATTGTTTATTTTAAAATATTTATGACCTTTCTGCTGCCTCCCAAAGTACTTAAGAACAAAAAGCGTACAACAATCAAATCTGATAAAAACATTCACAAAGCAAGAGAAGGCAGCAATAAAATCTCAATCCTCTACTCTGCTCCACAAAACAAAACAGTCCTCAAGTTAGTCAGAAGAGCAAGAATCCGAAGAAAGATACAGAGGTGAATTCTAATGCCAGGATAGCAAGGGCGCTATCATAGATATTCTATCTTCTTGATCACTGAAGGTAGAAAGATTCAGAGGGATACTCCTTGGAAGGAAAGTTTGAAGTTCAAGTAAAATAAGTTTTAACCAGAAATAGCAACCCATTATTTTACCCTTGATCAAATAAACAAATTATATATTCTTTCTTCCAATGACCCTTTACATTCCTCAGAGAAAGTTTTAATATATGTTTTTTTTCATACTCCTTTTGTTTATTCTCTCAAAATTCCTGGTGCTTTTGTCAAACCTCTTTGGTAGTTCAAGTGTGTCAATTTCAGCAAATCCCATTTGTAAATCCAATGTAAAAATAAAATCCACATCACTCTTCTGATTTATTATTTGCATGTCTTTTTAAATCATTAAATTATCATCTAATTTCATTTGTAAATCCACTATTTCCATCTCTTCCTTGTTAGTTATCATTTCTGAAGCCACCTGCAAATCAATTTCAATTTTATTCAAGGGGTTTGTTTTTCTTCAGCAACAACTTCTGATTCTTCTGTAAAGGTAAATAATTGTACCCATTCATTAAAAAACACTCTTTTAAAGTAGCCATCTGGTGCCCTCTAGTGTCCAAACTCTGTCTTATCAGTTATTTTGAAGCACAAACAGAAATTTTCCCATGAGAAAGGTTCCTTTCAATTAATTTCAAAGTCTTAAATCAAGTTCATTTGAGTCCTTAATCTCTTTAAAAATTTTAAAGCCAATGCTACATTATTCTGGTGTGTTTGTATATTCAAAAAAATTTTTCTTACAAATCTTTAAATTTGTATTTAAATTTTGTTTCTCAAAGGTAATCCTTTGAGAAAACTCACCTGGTGGTTTCAATAAAACTTGCCAGTCTGAAGGTTCTCAATCTTTAAAAAAAAACAGCAAAAAAGATTAAATCCAAAATGATTAAAAGATGAGTCTCGTTCAAACTTAGAATCTGTATAGATTAGGGGTTCCCAACCCCCAGTCCATGGGCTGGTACCAGGCCATGGCATGCCAGCAACCGGGCCACACAAACAAGCAAAAACCCATCCATGAGATGCAGGAAGCACACAAAACCATGCACCCTCCAGTCCATGGAAAAACCTCTCTCCACGGACCCAATCCCTGGTGCCCAAAAAGTTGGGGACCTCTGGTATAGATAACATTAAGCAGCTATAATCACAATGGAATCAGTGACTTCTACCCAATTGCAAGCTAACAGCTCATACACAAAAAACAACTGTCTGGAATACATAGGGGTAATCCTGCAATCTCTCCTTTCTCCAGAGATATTTTGGCAGCCCAAATCCCACATTCAAGTGTCATTTTCAGCCACAATGTGTCCCTCTGTTCTAGGGGGCATCAGTTCATCATGGTGGCTCATGGGAAGCTCTTGGTGGTTGCCCTGCTTTCAAGTTGGATGGCTGGGGAAAAATAGTATATTCTTGAGAAGAAGCTTGGCTGTGAGCTATCTGGTGTAACAGGAACATTTGGCAAATGTTACACTCTGTCATGAACTTGTTTGTGTACTTTTTCATGTAGATGAACATCTAAAGTTCGCTGCCAAGACCTTGAATGTCTCACAACACCATATAATATACATGACCCTCTTCCTCTTGATGTAGCTCAGCATGTTCCTCTTCTTACGCCCATATAGGTCTCTGAAACTGTGGCGCTCCTTTCAGCCACAATACGGGGGGAACTGACACAGCTTGAGGAGACACTGTCCCAGAGGACTGAACTGGTGGCTGTGGTTCGGAACACACGCCGCCAGGCCGAGGCGGTAGCACAGACCTTGGATGGCATCCCCTTCTGGAAAGAGGCCCATGGAGGAGCCAGCATCCTAGCAGAACAAGTTGGCTATTTGGAAGACTACCGGTAAGATTCAAGACTGTGGAGAGGCTATGATTTAATGAAAATAAATCCGATAATAGTATAGAAACCAACTTAAGGAAAGAATTGTTGCAGAAACTAGGACTGACCTCACTTTCTGGCTAGGACGGGAAGCTGCTTCAGTGGGTGGTTGAAAGCAGAGACTGGGTGGAGGAAATCAGGGCTGAATGCTGCTTACCTTTGTGCCTGTAAAGCACCCTGATTCTTTCAAGTTCAGGGGAGAATTCTGCCTCACCTCCATGATGGTAGAAAAATTCAGCATTGGTCCAGTCAGTTTTGGTCCATAAACAGGAAGGATTCCATCTTGGTTTTTTTCCCCTGCAGGTAATAATGATCTGATCTTAATCTGCAGTTAGGGAAATAGAACAGCACAGAGGAAAATATAATCCAAGGAAGCACAGGTGGGTTGAATTGACCCAAGTGGAGATGACTAGAAGAAATGAGGGTTGAAGCACATGGCATGCTGGTTGAAAATGAGGCAGCAACTATGCCACAATAGGACAAAATAGATGGAAGATGTACTCTTATAGCAATCTTCCAACATCTCAGAGACTGCCACAAAGAAGAGGGGTGTGTGTGTGTCAACCTATTCTCCAAAGCACCTAAAGGCAGGAAAAAGAAGCAGTAGATTGAAAGTAATCAAAGAGATATCCAGTCTAGGAATAAGGAGAAATATCCTGGCGATTAGAACACTTCTTCATTTTTATTTACTCCGCCGTTCTCTAACTCCCTCAGGTGGTTGGCCTACATCCTGTTGCTGCTCTTGGACCTTATCATCTGTCTCCTCACCTTGCTAGGACTGGCAAAGCAGATCAAGTGGCTGGTAATCGTGTGAGTGCACCACCTGGTGGGCATATTTTGGCACAGAAATCAGGGGCCGCTAAGCAAGAGCAACCTTACGAGAGCTGTCCTAGTTCAAGAGAGATTTAGGTTGATCTTCTATCATCCATCCCAATTATGGTTCCAAAAGAATAAATCACATTCTCTTAAAGATAACCAATAGCTTGGGATTTATGGTGGATAGAGGAAATGCTTGCTATCAGATAGAGGCACAGGTAACGATGTATTATAAAGATATCCCGAAGTGATGAATAATCAGTTCCAAAGAGTCACACTGATAAATTTAATTTTCTACAAACGGGGGAGAGATAACTTTGCAATATTCAATTTATTCACAGCTGTACCACAAGGCATAAATGAAGGCAGAGGAATCCTCTCACAAGATAGCAGATTTAATAATAATAGGACTGCCCTAGTTATTGGAGTTCCTGGACATCTGATAACAAATGGGCTACAGAACTTAGCAATTCCTGGCTGAACAACCAGGGCCAGCATCTGCAGGAGTACTGGAAGAAAAGTTTTTTTACCAATAATGAAAGGTGCCTTCAGTGCAAACTCAAACATCTGGATTATTGTTTGAACACTATTGGCATTGACAAAAGCACCATCAGTCAATTGCAAAAGGCAACTTTACTTGGAACAACTCACAGCCTGCATCGATGTCTTTAACACCATCAAACAACAAGCTCTAACTATCCCAGGTCCTTGGAAAGGTAGCTAAAACTGCTAAATCCAGTCTGGATATCTGGCTGACTGCGCAATCCACCATAATAATTTGTTAAATTTATCTGCCATCAAATTCCAATGATTTTTCAGATTTTTGTTACCACCCAGATGTCAAAGTACCTCATATTCACTGGATTCGCACCAGATGTGTTGCTCAGTAATATATTATGCAAACCTTTCTGAGCCGTTTAGGCTTCAGTGTTATTAAGTTAATTCAGTTTAGTTAATCAAGGGTTACTATGCTGTATTACTGAGACCAAAAAACTTGGTTCAGGAGTATGTAATTTCCAGCTTTGGTTTATAACTGGCTTCCTCAATCTGATATCTTACAGATATAAAGTCATTATCTCCTGTTCTCTCTTCCTTATTTTTTTTTCTCTCATTGCATTTTGTATCAAGGCCATTTAAAAAAAAAGTACACTACAGCCATTCCTTCCTGGTGATTTGTAGCATCTTGTAGTATATAACCCAGCCGGTTATAAAGCCTGCCCTCATTACTGTTATCTCAGCACAATGACAGTAGAAGAATGTTATAAATCACTGGTGAGGAAATGGATTTAGCTAGAGGGCCATTCTCCACTGCTGAGTTAAAGTTTTATTTATGAGTCAGCAGAAACCACTACAGTATAAAACTTGGTGATCTCACAGCCTATTGTACCTGCTTATTATAGCCACTGTGATGTAGGGTTGATGGATTCCTTAGAATTTGTTTTCCTCCCATCCCCAAATATCATCAGTGGAAAAAATGATTCTCAGTCATCCAGGTCACAGTTGTCCCAAAGGTGCTTTTTCGAACGGCGACTGGACTTTGTTTTTCCTTGAAGACATTTCATCCCCCATCCAAGAAGCTTCTTCAGTTCTGACTGAATAGTGGAGGATGGAAATTCCTTGCAGTCATTTGGTCATTAGATTCTGAGAGTCCTTGAGGCCACTTGAAGGTTTACCTGTGCCCTCAGGGTCACTTGAATTGTTCAAATGGGTGTGGAACCTTTCAACAGTTCCAAGAAGGCTCCACACCCATTTGCACTATTCAGGTGAGCCTGAGAGCACAGATAAACTTTCAAGTGGCCTCAACGACTCTCAAAAAGAGTGCTAATGACCAGATGACTGCAAAGAATATAAATCCTTCTGTCCTCCACCATTCAGTGGAAGGAATGCTAATCTGTATATGGCCTGCAAGTGGTCTTATCCTTAAAGCTTTATTCCAGGACAATTTAAGGACAGCAATGTGTAGATCCCCTTAGCTTCATTGTTGCCCACCCCCATCCTGTGTCATCAAGAAGTGGGAAAACCACCAGCAATCACTCTCTTTAAAGTGTGATGGGGAGACGTGTGATGGTGGCTAAATACCTGAGATGGAGAACTTAACCATCTTTGAAGTTGTCCATCTGACGTCACTTGGTATAGAAGAGCTTCATGCCAGTAACTTATCACTGTGACTATTTCTGAGCATGGGTCTGTGGGTCTTTTAATGACCAACAGACCACATTCCAAATAACCTGGGAGGAGGGTAAGATGCAGGAAGTCATAGTCCACAGTTAAAGCCCCATGGTTACATGACTGCAATATATGACTTTTTTCCCTCCAGAAATGCATTTACTTCTGTTTTCTGGCATAGAACACCCATCAGGGACAATAGATTCACTTAATGACTGCTGCAAAGAAGGTTGTAAAATTGGGCATGGTCACATACATGGTGACCTATTTAATGACTGGAATGATTTACAATTGTAATTCTGGGCTCAGTTACATCATAAGCTAGTTTGGTTTATATAGACTCTCAACTGTTTCACATGGAAAATTCAGGCTAGTGGCTGGTACTGTTATTAGCTTCATACTTAGCATATTATGACTTATTTATTGCTTCATTGTAAAAGAAAATGGAGGGGGAAAAAGAGAGATGCACAGTGTTGTTGTGGACTGTAATAACATTCATTTAAGACATGTCAGGTCTTAATTATAATTTAAATTAAACCTTTTAAGGGACATTTCAGGCATTATAAATGGTTTACACCAGTGTTTGTCAACCTTGGCAACTTTAAGAGATGTAGACTTCAACTCCCAGAATTCCTGGGAATTGAAGCCCACATTTTTTAAATTTTCCAAGGTGGGGAAACACTGGTATACACAGAAAGTATTTCAGTATGGGAAAAACCACAAAAACTTTCGTGATTCTACTCGAACTATACCAGTTGCAAAGTGCCAGTAGGGCATCTCAATGCATTTATTCAACGCAAAATATCCATAAACAGCTCTCACTTTGATTAAATAAATAACTATATCTTTGAATTATTTGTAACTCAAAACTATTTAGAATACATTAAAGAACAAAACAAAGCGATGATATGAACATAATATAATATAGCACACGTTTTAAAATGTATTGTATTTTATATGATAATGTATACAACCCCCAGAGTCTCTCTTTGAGGGAGATGGGTGGTTTAGAAATATGAAATATAAATAAGGAAGTAAGTAAGTTAAGGACTAACTCTGTATATAGTGAGTCCACGTGATGCCGGTGTGGTGCTTTGGAAAGTGTGAGTCAGATCTATCTGCGTAAACCAGATATTCAGTCTCTTCTGAAGCCCAATCCAAAATGGGGCTTCAGCAGCTGCCTTCAGTTAATAGGAGATTAAATAGATGCAGCTCCTGACTGCATCATCATCTTCTTCTTCTTCTTCTTCATCATCATCATCAGATGGATCTTGACAGATTTGAACACTGGGCCCTACCTAACAAAATGAAATTCAATGTAGAGAAAAGTAAAGTCTTACACTTAGGCAAGAAAAACCAAAAGTACAAATATAGATTGGGTGAAACCAGGCTTAATAGCAGCAACTGTGAGAGGGATCTTGGAGTCTTAGTGGACAATCAATGAAATAGGAGCCAACAGTGTGTGGCAGCAGCCAAAAAAGCCAATGCAGTCCTTAAGTTGCATTAACAGAGGGATTCAATCAAGATCACGTGAGGTGCTGATACCACCCTATAAAGCTTTAGTAAGACTACACCTAGAATACAGCAACCAGTTTTGGTCTCCACACTATAAAAAAAGATATTCAGACTCTAGAAAAGGTGCAGAGAAGAGCAGCAAAGATGATTAGGGGACTGGAGGCTAAAACATACGAAGAATGGTTACAGGAACCGGGCATGGCTAGTCTAGTGAAGAGGAGGACCAGGGGAGACATGATAGCAGTGTTCCAATATTTGAGGGGCTGTCACAGAGAGGAGGGGATCAGCCTCTTTTCCAAAGCATCTGAAGGCCAGACAAGGAATAATGGATAGAAACTGATCAAGGAGAGAGAGATTCAACCTAGAAATAAGGAGAAATTTTCTGACAGTGAGAACAATCAACCAATGGAGCAGTTTGCCTTCAGATGTTGTGGGAGCTTCATGACTGGAAGCTTTCAAGAAGAGACTGGACTGCCATCTGTCAGAAATGCTGTAGGATCTCCTGCTTGGGTGGGGGGGGTTTGGACTAAATGACCTACAAGGTCCCTTCCAACTCTGTTATTCTATTCTATCATCATCATCGTTATGTTCATGAATGGGGCACCTTAGATTGTTCCCATAGCAAGACTTGTATTGGGAAAAGATGAAAAACACTACTTTACACTGAAACAGCAAAGGATAAATTTACGTAGGTAGCCATTGGAATAGACTGGGGATGAGATGAAGACTGTGTTATTAAGACAGATTTTAAAAAATGATTAGAAGGGTGTCTTTGTTGCCATGGGCTAGCAGGACATGAAAATAAACCACTTTTGCTCTGCATGAAGCTTTTTGGAGATACGGAATGTTACCAGAAAGAACGCAACCAACCCACCTTGATCTCCATGCTCATCTGAATGGCGTGTTTGTTTTTTGTGCTAACAGGATGACTGTCATGAGTTTCCTGGTCCTTATCCTGAGCTGGGGCTCCATGGGGCTGGAGACAGCAGCAGCTGTGGTGAGTGATATGGGGCTGTGGATAGGTTGGGTTCGAGAGTGATGTAGGTCAAGGTTAAAATGTCAACAAGCAGCATTTTCGGAGAGTGCCAGCAGAGAGGGGAAGCCATTAGGGTTAACCTAGCAATATTAGCAAACTGGGTAGCAACCTGCAACAAACCAAATCAAGGGAAATTCAATTCTGATATGGCCAACTCTTTATGAGCTGATACATTCCAGGTTTCATAAATGAAAATAGTGGCGTATTTGTAACATCCCCATGACAATATCAAACTCCCTTTTTACGACTCTCTAATCCCTTAATTCAGGGTAGTGTCGGGGTGACTGGATGGAGCTGTGCATTTATTGGCTGGAAGCCCTTCCTGATGACAAATGGAGTTCACAGCAGATTTTTTTTGCTTGGACATTTGCTTTGAGTACCACTGCTGAGAGATCTACCATCAACAGTTCTTCAGACTATTCTGTGTGGCTCACTAGCTAGGAATTATGGAAACTGAACTGCCACACAACTGGAAACAGTACTAGGTTGAGGGGCATGAGGCTATTCTACTGTTTTACACTACGTTCACAAATTCTGCAAGAGGCGATCTGGTGACCATTTACAGTCTATAGTACAGATAATCCTCGACTTATGACTGATTGTTTATCGACTGTCCAGAGTTGCGAGAACCTCAAAGGCTGCTTTACAGTCCATAAAGCACTTCCAGCCACTGTAAAATATCACACACTCACACAAACACACTTTCCCGGGGTCATGACTGCATTTCAGGCACTTGTTCACATTGACAACGGGTTGCAGTGACCTGTGGTCATATGACCACAATTTGTGATTTAAAAAACACACCATCAGAGAGAGTGGATTCAAACTTACCACCATGCGATTCTTAATAACCGCTGTAAAAATTGTCATAAAATCAGGTCCGGTTATGTTGGTACCTGACATACCTGATTGCTAAGATTTATGAGTGCAATTCAGATATTTGCTATCCGGTTAACCTCGTTGCAGTTATAAGTCGAGGACTACCTGAGCAGCTAGTCCTTGACTTAGGACCAGAATCAGGACCAGAATTTCCACTGCCAAGCAAGACAGTTATTAAGTGAGTTGTACCCAATTTTATGGCCTTTTTTTGCCTCCAGTTGTTAAGCCAAATCCCTGCAGTTAAGTGAATCATGCAGCCATTAAGCAAATCTTTCTTCCCCCATTGACTTTGCTTGTCAAAATCGAGCTGGGAAGATCGCAAACGGTGATCACACGATCTCGGGATGTTGCAGCCATGGTAAAATACATGTCTGTTGCCAAACAGCCAAATTTTGATCACGTGATTGGGGGATCCTGCAACAGTCACAAGTGTGAGGACTGGCTGTAAGTCATTTTCTCAGTGCCGTTGTAACACTGGACTAAGCAAATACGTAGTTCAGTTGAGCTCTACCTGTATTGGTTCTTCGAGGTGTATTAAGGTAGAACAGTATCACGATTCAGAATATTCTCAGGAACTACAGCAGGGGTGTCGAACTCGCCGCGCCGCGCCACGTGACGTGTCGTGACATATCGTGACTTTTTTCCCCTTGCCGGAGCTGGGGTGGATGGGCGCGGCTTCCGTGTGACGCATCCGACCCGTGGGCTGGCAGTTTGACACCCCTGAACTACAGTATAGAAAAAGAGCAGGCAGCTTGTACAGAATAAAGTACATTACAGAATAAAGCATGCCATCGTCTGTATGCAAGCATTTCCATCCATCAACAGAAACAAAAGGTTTCTCTTCTCCATACTGGAAACCCCAAGAGGCTGAACACCAAGTCTTAGAATGGGCATTTTACTTTCTATGGAGATTCTCAGACATTTTATTTATTTATTTATTTAGTTATATTTATATACCGCCCTATTCCCTGAGGACTCAGGGCGGTTTACAGGGAATTAAAAATCCAAAATACAAAAATTAAGAACAAATTAAAAAGTATTAAATTAACCCTGTAGTCAGTTAAAAAACCCCAAATTAAAAATTCTTCCTCAGTCTGGGCCCGAGAGCTGAAAAAGCCAGGTCTTCAGGCCCCGGCGGAATGATCGGAGGTCGGGGGCAGTCCTCAGCTCCACCGGCAGCTGGTTCCAGAGGGCAGGCGCTCCCACTGAGAAGGCCCTATCCCTGGGTGTCACCCGCCGGCAATCTCTCACCGGCGGAACCCTGAGCAGACCCTCCCTGTGGGAGCGCACTGGGCGAAGGGCGTTTGATGCCGGCAGCAAGTGTTCCCTCAAATATCCCGGACCCAGGCCATGTAGGGCTTTATAGGGCTTTTGTGGGCTTGTATTAATTTAATTTAATTTTATTTTATTTTATTCTCTCTTTTTGTATTGTTTTTAACTTGCCCTGTGAACCGCCCTGAGTTCTTCGGGAATAGGGCGGTATATAAATTCAATAAATAAATAAACATCCAGGTCACGTTGGTCCCAAAGGTGCCTTTTCAAAAGGCAACTGGACTTTATTTTTTCCTTGAAGACGTGTCGCTTCTCATCCAGGAAGCTTCAGTCAGAACTGAAGAAGCTTCTTGGATGAGAAACGAAACGTCTTCAAGAGAGAGAGGAAAAAACGTCCAGTCGCCTTTTGAAAAAGCACCTTGGGGATGATATTTTATTTCCCTTTTTAAAATAAAGCACGCTTCCTCGTGACAAACACACTCATAGGGCCAGCAATTTAGCAAAGGCAGATGATAACTTTGGGGCTGTCCCTTACAGCAGCGGTCCCCAGCCTTTCTGGTTTGGCAGACTGGCGGTGGCAGCGGGCGGGGGGGAGAGGAGGAGAGGGGATGGCTGTGTGTGCGTACGCGCCTCTTTCACAAATGCAGTTTCGTGCACGTGCACACACTTGCCCACCTCTTCCATGGCCCAATTCTGAACAGACTGTAGCCCGGCACTGAGCCGTGTACCAGGTGTTGGGGACCCCTGCCTTACAGTATATTTAGGTATTAGGCAAACATGGAGAAATTATATTCTCCTGCAGAAACTGTGCCTCACATTTTCTGGATACACAAGGATAGGATCACTAGCGAACTTCAGCAAACCTTGAGCAAGCCCTGGGGCAATTGTACAATTGCACGGTGTCACATTTTATTTATTTATAAGCACAGATTGTTACCAATAATGCTGCCAGAGCAGGAGGGGGGGGAGGCGGTAGAAATCCAGCACCCCACTCAGAAGGACCCCAAAATTAAACAAAGCTACTACTGGATCTTGTAACAGCTGGGGATCTAATTATCATCTAATAGAACTCCTCCATAAGATTCCTAAATCCAGGTGTGCATAACGTGGGTCAGCTCAAAGACCTCTTCAGCCTTTGCACAGAATGGTTAATGCACCATCCCAAAGTTAGCAGGATCAGAATCTCATTTAGGAGGAGAATTGGGGATTTCAAAGAGCGATATGGGGGGCTGAAAGCCTGCAACAATGAAAGGGAAAATAGGAAAGGGAAAGGGGAAAGGAAAGGAAAGGAAAGGAAAGGAAAGGAAAGGAAAGGAAAGGAAAGGAAAGGAAAGGAAAGGAAAGGAAAGGAAAGGAAAGGAAAGGAAAGGAAAGGAAAGGAAAGGTCCATCCATCCTGGAGAAGATCTGGAGGCAGGACAAGAAGCCACGGATGGAAACTAACCAAGGAGAGAAGCAACCTAGAACTAAGGAGAAATTTCCTGACAGTTAGAACAATCAACCAGTGGAACAACCTGTCTCCAGAAGCTGTGAATGCTCCAACATTGGAAGTTTTAAAGAAGAGATTGGACAGCCATTTGTCTGAAATGGTATAGGGTTTCCTGCCTGAGCAGGGGGTTGGACTAGAAGACCTCCAAGGTCCCTTCCAACTCTGGATTCAGAAGGTTGAATTCCTGTAGGCCCCATGAAATTCCCGAGCTGGACACTTGGCACCCCTAATGTAATGTATGAAAAGTACGAATTCAGTTGTATTTCCTGCCACTGCATGTAGAGGAACTGGCACAGTTTTTGCCCACCAGGCAACTTTCTGAAATTAGAGGGACAGCAGCCAAGCAAACTGGCCGGTGGTCTTGCCTGATAAACTGTCTTCTGTTCTCTGAAGCACAATAATTTAACTGCTGGCACTTTCAGCCAGGAGAGGGGTGGCATTTGGAAGTGGGTGGGGGAGGAATGGTGGTGGTGGTGGAGGTGGTGGTGATGAAGGGGATGTTCTCACCATCTCACTCTCTTCGTGTATATTTTTACACATACAGCAACACACATATGGGCACACCCATGCCTACACTCTCTCCTTGAGGTTGTTTTAATTAGTAGGCATTATTCAGAGCCCCTGGAGAAAATAAGAAAAAGCTTTGCATTTTCCATCTGTCTCACTCATCCCTCTTAATTCTGTTCGTCTGAGAATGAGTGGCTTAAGTGCCTCTCTCAATGGTATGCAAGGCCCCCCCCCTCTGAGTTGTACTCCTGCCAAACTGCACTTCTGCTCCATTAGGCCAGCCGAGCCCCCCCACACCCCATGCTATTCCAAATCCAGAATCTCTCTCTCTCTCTCTCTCTCTCTTCTCTCTCTCTCTCTCTCTCTCTCTCTCTCTCTCTCTCTCTCTCTCTCTCTCTCTCTCTCTCTCTCTCTCTCTCTCTCTCTCTCTATCTCTCTCATATCTTAGGGCTACCTCCCATTAAGATGAAGTAGCTCCCCTAGAGACGTGGAAGTACTCCTGTTCTCATTTGTCTTCTCCAACCTGGTGCCCACCAGCCCTGTGTATGAACATCCCATAACTTCATTGCATTTCTCAGTGCATTTTCCAATGTCCTAAGTCGAAGCACGGTGATTTTTTAAAAGCCAAATATTTGCATTGAGAGGAGGCACTTTTTGTAATAAATATTTCGGCTGATGGAACCATAGGAGTTATAACGTTATGCTGTCCTTCAAATGGACAAAGTTATTTTTTTTCCCCACTCAGAAGTAAAACAGGAACAAGAGTTCCAATTCTAGATTACCCCAAGCCGATCCAAAATCTTCACAAACTTCATTTCTTTGTTTCCCCACCAGATGTCGGCAGGAAATTATTCTGTCAACGTCGGGTGATTTATCGATGAATTTTGACTGCCTCATCTTTGTGGATTCTGGGAGCTGGGTCTGCAAACTCAAAAGTGAAAATTGTGGGCTTCCTGCTCATTGTTGGTTAGCCATCCTGTCCTTAAAGGAAAGCGCAATTGTGGCTTTTCTTGATTTTGTCATTCCAACTATTTTGACCCTACTCTTTGACCAAAGACAACCAACAACTTTACAGTCGAAAAACAGAGGGCAGGAAAGGAAAAAAGAAGAGCAAAGCAAGCCAACTGAAACATTTTTGCTAGAGACTCATACGGCTCAGCTAGTTATAGGATAATCCTGATTCCCTTTTCTCCCAGTTAAAGGAAGGACAAGCAGAGGGATGAGTAGCAGTTCTGAGGAGTCCTTGATGCTCTCTGAGCTTGGTTGTTTTCTTGCAGACATTTCATTACCCAATTAGGTAGTATCATCAGGGCACTAGCTGGGTAATGAAACATTTGCAAGAAAACAACCCAGCTCAGAAAGCATCAAGGACCCCACAGTTCAACCCTGAACTATAAGTATTCTCTTCTATCAGTAGCAGTTCTTTATTGGTTACCTGGGAGCAGATAACTCTACTACAGTTCAATCTGAGTGATTTGCTATGCTTTTTATTTCATTTATCTTTCTTTTAATCAAAGCAGCTGTCGACTGTCTGACTAGCGAACCCAAAAAAGGGAATCTTCAAGGTTTTTGAATGCCATCAAAAAGAAACTTCATTGAGTAAACATCTCGGAGCTAAAGAAGCAAAACCAACTCTGGTTTTCCCACACAAAAAATTGCCTAGCTTCCCTTGCCTCACCACCGGGTGTTCACATTGTCCAATCATAGAACTTTGGTTTGTTATGGGAACAGTCCACTTCTCCGTCAAGCACCTCTGTTAGTGACCTTGGCATTCTTGCAGGCTCTTACCATCCATGAACGGCTTCTTAGAATCCCGTTTTCTCCCTGCTCTTTCTACCCCGCCCCCCCTTTTCTATGGCAAGTTGATTAGAGATAGAAGCTAGCAGGCATCATAGCGATTCAATGTTGACAGCAGCAAACTGAGTGGAGGACTTTTGGAAGGAAGGGAAAGCATAGAAACGATGCATATAAACCTTTCCTTCACAGTTGTACTTACTATCATGGCTCCCCATTTCTTTGTAAGGAAGCAAAAATTCAGGAATCCTCAACTCAATCAGGTCTTCCGTTCACACATTCCAGTTAAAGGTCCTTCTCTATTGTATCAGCCTCGTCCCCATTCCTCCAACTCATGCAACTGTTTCTTTTTTAGTGGACCTACATATCCGTCTTTTTTACCATCAGGTTGTCAGAACAGCCTAAAATATTAAACAAATTTTCACTTTATCTTATTCTCTAATGTTGTGTTTGCCAACACATTTCCAGATGACTGCCCTAACCCCAGTTTACCCCATTAGCTCAATTTTCTGAGTTTGCATAAGACACTGACCCATTAATCAAGCACACTGCTTTGCACAACACCCTGGGAGGCTTAAATATGGCGAATAGTAAGTCACAAGTTTGCAAACGCAGCTAATATTATCCTTTGCTACTTCTCCCAACAAGAGGGATGGTTCTCCCAGACTCCATGGCCTTCCCTCAATTTTGCAATTCATTCCACCTCACCATTTGTAATCTTGTTATGACCAACCCCAACCTCTACCCCTTTGGCTAAAGCACTCTTTTTTCCAACTTAGTTATAGCAGTGTGTGTGGTCTGAAGGCCACTGACCATAAGTGTCCCTTTGTTGATGGCTGCCAAACCTCTTCTCCACACCACCCAGGCTGTAGGATTCTTTTCCATGTTCCAGCAAATCAAAAAGCAAGCTTTTTTTTGTTTCGTTTTGATGTACTCCATCTGCATTCTTGATAGCGATTGTATCAGCATGTTTTCCTCTGAGGATGTAGCACGCTTTATTTCTATTGATGTTATAGATAACTCTCCAAATCCTTTGCCAGTAGCCTTGTTGGTCTGGTCTAATGGGAGTTAAGGCTCAAAAGGTGTAGAAGGCCCCAGGAGGTCCACTCCTGCTATACAGGCAGTCCTTGACTTACAACCTTTTGTTTAGTGAGCATTCAACATTACAACAGCACTGAAAAAAGTGATTTATAACCATTTTTCACATTTATGACTGTTGCAGCAATCCCATGGTCACATAATCAAAATTTGTACGCTTGGCATGTATTTATGACAATTGCAGTGTCCCAGGGTGATGTGATCATCTTTTGCAATCTTCTGGCAAGCAAAGTCAATGGGGAAGCCAGATTCACTTAACAACCATGTTACTCAGCTGTGATGGTACAGTGGTTAGAATGCAGTACTGCAGGCTGACTCTGCCCACTGCCAGCAGTTCAGTTCTGACCGACTCAGGGTTGACTCGGCCTTCCATCCTTCTGAGGTCAGTAAAATGAGGACCCAGATTGTTGGGGGCAATAGGCTGACTCTGTAAACCGCTTAGAGGGGGCTGTAAAGGCCTATGAAGCAGCATATAAGTCTAAATGCTACTACTATTGCTATTACTAACAACTGCAGTGATTCACTTAACAACTGTGGCAAGAAAGGTTGTAAAATGGGGCAAAAAACCTATCTTGCTTAGCAATGAAAATTTGGGGCTCAATTTTGGTCGTAAGTCGAGGACTGCCTCTATTTTTATTCCTGTCCCTGCCATAGCTTTTAGCAATCTCCTTTTGAATTTTCCAGTTCACCCATGCCATAAAAGTCTAAGCTCTTCCACAATTTTCCTTAGTAGTGTCTGATGTTGATCAAACTGGCCAACTGTTGTTCTCTAGCTGCCACCTTTTATAGTCCACATTTCTTCGTAGATTGACAGCAACTGAATGCACTGCAAGTAAAAGCAACTTTTGTTTTTCCCCCTCCAGGGACTGAGTGATTTATGCTTTGAGCCAGATGGTTATGTGATGAACACAACCCATGCCAAGTCTGGACTAAGCCCAGGTAGGATAAGATCTGCTGCATCTTACGGAATAAAGATGCTGGATTTTCACCCATGGAATAACACAGCTCCCAGGCTGCGAAGCTGCACTGTAGCAATGCCTTTCTAACAAGAATGCAATGTGCAAACTTTAGTAGTAATTGTGATATATGCTCCAGAGAAATTAAATCTCCCTTCCCCCTGATCATTTGGCAAGTTTTTACATTTTAAAAATCTAATTTTAAATTAAAATTAAATTTTAGTTTACCTGTTAGCTGGACTATAGGACCTTTGGCAAATCTGTGCTGAGCTTGTTTAAAAATCATCCAAAGGAGAGCTAACATCCCGTGCTTAAAATTCTGCTTCTTGGTGAGTTCTGAAAGCAGTTACTTATGTTTTGCGTAGTTATTTTGTACTGCTTTTCAAAGAACCGAAACACTGATTTGGGGGTTATATACAGTATGAGAACTGTTGCTTTAACAAAGACAGCGGAAAAGCAACACTAAGTGGATGTCTATTCTGGAATGGGATGCGATTTTTCTTTGCAGTAATTATAGGAGGGAAAAGGTTAATTCTGGTGTTTTGATAATTTCTGAATCCAGCCTGCTCATGGGATCTTTGTTGGGGAAAGTAGAAGGGAACAGTAAGGGGTTGGGGGAGCTTATTTCCGAGCAGACAGGATACATATATTGTGCTAATAATCAGTGATTTTTTTCCCCCACCAAATCACCAATTGGATTTTTTTTAAAAGATTCTGTTTGCAAACAAAGCATCTTTGTTTTGTTTTTAGGAGGAAAAAAAAGTCTGATATTATATTTTATGTATAAAAAAACATTTCTGTCATTATAACAGTGATCCTTGTATACAGGCAGCTATTCCGTTAAAAAAGGCAGCTGTTTTGAATTTCCCAGTTTCAGAAGGCAACTCAGAACAGAGCAGCTTTAATAAGAGGAGTAATTTTCCAAATGTGGGGTGAACATGGGCAACACACTAACCTTGAAAGTAATGAGGGAGCCAAGGAGTAACTCTCTCTGCGCTTTTCATGATGGTCCTGATTTGGTCTATTGTTTTAGGCCAGGGGTAGGCAACCTCGGCTCTTTTATGACTCATGGACTTCAACTCCCAGAATTCCTGAGCCAGCATGGCTCAGTTTGGAAACCTCTCCCTTTCCCCCTCAGCATGGCTGGCTCAGGAATTCTGGGAGTTGACGTCCATGAGTCATAAAGCGGCCTAGGCCAGGGGTAGGCAACTTCAGCTCTTTTATGAGTCATGGACTTCAACCCCAGAATTCCTGAGCCAGCATGGCTCAGTTTGGAAACCTCTCCCTTTCCCCTCAGCATGGCTGGCTCAGGAATTCTGGGAGTTGAAGTCCATGAGTCATAAAAGAGCCGAGGTTGCCTACCCCTGTTTTAGGCTCCAGGCTAGAAACCAGGAGCTGGTGAGTTGTAGTCCTGTCTCAGGCATGAAAGCCGGCTGGTTGACTTTGGGACAGTCACTCTCTCTAAGCCCAACTCATCTCACAGAGTTGTTGCGGGGAAAATCGGAGGAAGGAGGAGTATTAGATATGTTCGCTGTGTCGTGGGAAAAAAAAACCAAGGAGAGAAACACAAGACAGCAACACAAAACAATAATTCTACACTTTAAGATACAGAGGTTTCTTTTGCTACTAATCTGGAACAGATCAAACATAATAACAAAACATCACTTACATCAATAACTCATTGCAATGACATAGCAGTTCCAATAAGGACAGCTATAGGCCAATGGCCAATCAATCAGGTCCAGGCCCAACTCTTTATACCCTTTCCTGTCCTAAGACTGTAGACAGATGGTCAGCAATCTTACACTTTCTGCTGGTTTCATGCTGACTTCCTGCTCACCCTCTGCTGAACATAACTTTCCACATACTTGTGTACATTGGAACTCGCATCCATCAGCTACTTTCAGTTCCCTATTTCTTACTGTTCCAGTCTTTATGTTCTAAATCTATTTGAAACAAGCAAGCTTAGCAGAATCATATTAAGTAAAGTACAATTGCAAACGGCAAAATTAAGCATGGCACAGACTTTGGTTCAATACTTTTTCCATGAGGCCTGATTTAGTTTACCTGGGCCTAAACCTTGCATAAAAGAACAATAGCTAATATTTTCATTTTCCACAACTGCCTTGAGTTGTTTATAAAAAATAATAAAAGAGATGAATGAATGAGCCTCACCACCTTGGCTGTTACAAAAAAAACCCCCATCACATTGAAATGATGCACATCTAATGTCCTAGAGCAGGGGTTCCCAGCCAGCGGTGTGAGACGATATTCCAGGGGGTGCGAAAACTTGGGTTTTCCAAATTACAGTGTAAATGCATAATTTGTTGCTGCTATTTTGAACTTTTGTAAGGGGTGCGAGAATATATCAGAAGTGTTCTAGGGGTGCAGGGTATAGAAAAGGTTGGGAATCACTGTCCTAGAGCAGTGGTCCCCAACCCCCAGTCCATGGGGGTTGTACTGGTCCGCATCATGCAAGCAACCGGTCTGCACAAACAAGCAAAGCCCCATCCACGGGATGCAGGCAGGACACAAAACCACGCACCCTCCAAACCTCAGAAAAACCTCTCTCTACGAAAATGGTCCCTGGTGCCCAAAAGGTTGGGGACCTCTGTCCTAGAGCAATCTGATTTGTTTTGCCTGTTGAAATGTTGGTCTGTCATAAAGGCGTCAAACAGCTAGAGCAAGAGATGTCCAACCCTGGCAATTTTAAGAGTTGTGGACAGTGGCAATGTGACAGTCACATTGGCTGGGGAATTCGGGGGTTGAAATCCACAAGTCTTAAATTTGCCAAGGTTGGGCACCCTTGAGCTAGAGTCTCTTTTAGGGTGCAGGGCTGGAAATCCATGAACATGCATCAGGGTTGCCATTTCCAGAATGCTCAACCCACACATGGCCAACAGTTCCCAGGGTGTAGCTATTTAATACACTTGATTTTTGTGATTGATCTCTTTTCTTCCTCTTCTTGCTGCGTGTGTGTGTGTGTGTGCGCGCACATGCATGTGTGGACATGTTTCTTTCCCCACCTCATCTGAACATGTACAGAGGTTGGATAAACAAACTCAGGAGATCTAAGAAGAGGTTTTAAAGACCTAATGTCTAGAATAGATGGATCCAGTGGCTTGATGCCCTTTTTTTTCTTTTCCTTCAACCCTGTAGAGATCCTACAATACTATTTAACCTGCAGCCAAGATATTTTCAACCCTTTTCAGCAGGTAAGTATTCCCTCTTTTCCATTAAAATAACATGTGTGGATGTGGTAGACGTTTTGAGGATGGTATATTGAATTCTCAGATTAAATCCAAAACTAAATCCAGGCACTGCTATTCCTCTAAGAGAGTGTTTCTCCATCTTTGAACCTTTTAAGATATGTGGACCTCAACTCCCAGAATTCCCCAGCGAGCATTGCCTGTATATTTTCAACCATATTTCATAATATTTGGATGTTTCTAAAAATGTATGGTACAGATGAAATCTGGTTAATCTCAGTATACAAATCCTTTACCGATGCTGTGCACCTCACGCAGGGTGTAATCTTGGCAAGTTGTAAAATTGTAGAATAAACAGTTATATCTATAGACTGTTTTGATTAACCGATTGCTAGTTTAGCTCTCCTCTAACTGAATGGCAGGTGGAAAAAAAATTAAGCTTTTGCATTGTTATTTTCATTTGCTGATTTGCATATGGTCTTGTGATTGAAATCCCCTGGTTTAATGCAAAACAAGATAGAATTTAGTTTTACTGGGGAGAGGGGGTGTCCCAATTTTGAGATTCCTTCTATTGGGTGTGTCAACTCTGAAACGAACCTGGCTGAAGCCATCTTGCTCATTTTTGTTTGCCATGAGGATGTGGGGGGAGGAATGGGGAGTTTTATGCTAGTGTAAACAATTCTCTGTCCCATGGGAACCAAGGTCATTTTTGTTCGTTAGACTGGGGGTTGAGCCTAATGTTAGAATGCCCACCAAACTATTCTCTTGGGAAATGTAGTTGATTGCATAGTTTCTGGGGTGGCAAATTTTAACTTTGCAATACTGTAACCTTTTGGAGGGAGCTTTAATCTTGGTTTCACTTTTGACTGTGCCGATACTTTGTAGCCAATAAACATGTTCTTAGAGGAAAACTCAAGCCCCGGAGTTCTCCTTTAATTGGTTTCATCTATCAGAACCATGATAGGGTATTTGTAACTTTGCTCACCTCAAATGCAGGTAGACCTTGACTTACGACAGTTTGTTCTGTGACCATTCAAAGTTACAACATTGCTGAAAAGAATAACTTACGACCTGTCCCGACTCTTATTACTTACTCACAGCAACTCTGTGGTCATGTGATTGTGATCTAGGTGCCTGGCACCCGGCTCACAGTTATGACAGCTGCAGCTTTCCAGAGCTACATGATGGCCATTTGAGAGCTTTTGACAAGCAAAGTGAGAATCACAAATCACAATCATGTGATGTCTTGTTTAATGACTGGGGTGATTTGCTTAACAGCCGTGCACCCTCCCAAAATAATGTAAAATCAAGTACTTATCTCACCCGATGCCTGGCTATTGACTGCACCCCTTAAAAATGAACTTTCTGGTTGCAACTGTGATTGTAAGTCAAGGGCTACCTGCATTTTGTGTTTTCCTTCTCATTTTTTTCCTGCCCACTCTCTAGAGACTGACTGTGTGTCAGAGGGCCCTATCGAACATACATTCTCAGCTATACGGACTGGAGAGAGAAGCCATTCCCCACTTCCCAGCAGCCGAGGTCAGTGAGGATTCTTAGAGAAAAGGGGATGCTGGGATTGCATGATTCTCTTGAACTGGGCAAAGTTAGGGGGTGGGGGAGGTTAGTCAGAGAGCAAGGGAAGGCTGCAGATTAGGGCAACTGCGTTCTGATTCATACCATTTGTACATTGCAGAAGAGCATCGTATCCATCCAGAGTACTTTGAACGTCACAGAAAGTAATTTCCATCATCTTGTAGCTCTCCTCAATTGCAGGGGACTTCATAAGGTACCCCCGTTACTCTTATTTTTGTCATTTAATTACGCCAGCCATTCCGCCTAACATTTCTTAATATTTCCGGATACATTTTAAGATCCTGACTTTTGCCCCTATTTCCTTATGACACGATGGGCATGCTTGCATACTAACGGTATCACCCTCTAAAACGAGAATCGATAGTTTGGTGCTCTCCAAATATTTTGGATTTCTATTTCCATCACCACCTGCATGCCCAGTCACGAGCAAGGGTAGAAAATAGTGGTCTCGCAGATATTGCTTACTGCATCTTCCAGGATCCCTCATCATTATTCTAAGCTCAATATTGCAGGCCAATAGTAATGAATTGTCGAATCTGTAGTTGAAACATTTGGAGATTCCAAAACTCTTTGCCCACACACAGAGAGGTGACTCCTTCTATACAGCATAGGGGTATGTTCCTTTTCATATGAGCACTTTCCCACTCAAAGCAAAATGGAGCAATCTCAACATGGCAGAATCTCGGCATGGTGGACTTACAGCATCCTGTAATTTTATAATCAGTTTGCATACAAAGATTTGAAGCATCTGTACATATGCTCACAACCAGTGAGAGTGAACAATGGAGGGATCATAAACATCAAATCCAGATATCAAAGCCTCTTCCATGAGGAGCTGTGGTGGGGGACCAGTGGGCAGAATTGCAATACTGCAGGCCAGTGGTGGGATTCAGCCAGTTCGCACCACTTCGGCAAAACCGGTAGTTAATTTTTTGTTGCCCAGGCCCAGAATGGACTTCTGGAAGCGGCATCCACGCAGAGAACCGGTTGTTCACATATTTGAATCTCACCACTGCTGCAGGCCAATTCTGCTGACTGCCGTCTGCCAGCAGTTCGGCAGTTCAGTTCTTACCAACTCAAGGTTGACTCAGCCTTTAATCTTTCTGAGGTCGGTAAAATGAGCGCACAGATTGTTGGGGGCAATAGGCTGACTCTGTAAACTGCCTAGAGAGGGCTGTAAAGCACAGTGAAGGGGTATATAAGTCTAAGTGCTATTGCTATAAATCTAGGGGATGAAAGAGCTATGGCGTACTCTTAACTTTACAAACCTGTCCTTCTCATCTTGGTATTTCAGACGGACCGAATATAATTCCCATTAAAAAGGTAAAGGTTCCCCCGCACATGTGTGCTAGTCGTTTCCGACTCTAGGGGCCGGTGCTCATCTCTGTTTCAAAGCCGAAGAGCCAGCGCTTGTCCGAGGACGACTCCGTGGTCATGTGGCCTGCATGACTAGACGCCAAAGGCGCACGGAACGCTGTTACCTTCCCACCGTAGTGGTCCCTATTTTCCTACTTGCATTTTTACGTGCTTTCGAACTGCTAGGTTGGCAGAAGCTGGGACGAATAACAGGCGCTCACTCTGTTACGCGGCACTCGGGATTCGACCCGCCCAACTGCCGACCTTCTGATCGAAAATCTCAGCGTCCTAACCCACTGAGCCACCGCGTCCCTCACATATCCCCATTAGAAGGCAGTAAAAGAGAGTGAACGTGAGAGTTAGTGATTAAAAATGATAATGTCTCATCTGGATACTCTGATATCCAGAAACCAGGAACCATTGCCAATAGACTTTCAAACTTCCATCTGGAAGCTACTGTACCTCTGTGTTGCTTTCTGTGTCTCCTAGGACTATGTGGATGGCCTGAAAGGGCTGTGCTATGATGGCATGGAGGGATTGCTTTTTCTCCTCCTCTTCTCCTTCCTCTCTGCCCTTTCCTTCACCACAGCAGTCTGTAGTCTGCCTCGGGCTTGGAAGAGGTTCCAGAACAGGTGAGTGCGAAGATCCCGTGTGTGAGAATTGTGAGCCTCAGCTGCATGCAGGCAGAATCCTCACCGCTTCCAGATTAGGCAAAAGGAAATATATCCTGCCCAAATACACTGAAAGGCAGTGGCTGCAGATGTGAATAACCACAGCCCTCAAGATCTGTATAGATGCCCAAGCCTTGAAAGTAGCTTAAGGGCTTCCCCAAAACCAGTCACCAAACTGTAGCTTTTAATATAACCAGAGGAAGGAAATATGAAAAGACAGGTAGTCCTCGACTTACGATCACAACTGAGCCCAAAATTTATGTTGCTAAGTGAGACATTTGTTGAGTGAATTTTGGCCCATTTTACGACCTTTCTTGTTTTTGAGTGAATCATTGCAGCTGTTTGTCACATGGCTGTTCAGGGAATCTGGCTTCCCCCATTGACTTTGCTTATCAGAAGGTCGCAAAAGGGGATCACCTGACCCCGGGACTCTGCAATCGTCATAAATACGAGTCAGATGCCAAGCACCTGAATTCTGATCACGTGACCACGGGGGTGCTGCAAACAGTTGTATGTGTGAAAAATGGTCATAAATCACATTTTTCCAGGGCCGTTGTAACTTTGAATGGTCACTAAATGAACTCTTGTAAGTTGTGGGCTACCTGTAGGTGGTGAAACCATACTAGTTGTATTTAACCAAAGTTAAAGCACTTAAATGTGAATCGTTATTTAATTTTAAATGGTAAGTTAATAAAATCTTGGTTTTTCTCCAAACCCTGCCTATTTTTGGGGGGGGGGGCGGGGCATGCATCTTCAGTAGGCCACTCACAGGCCAAAAATGTTGCCGGTCTCTGGTGTTAGACTATACAAAGCACAGCGATCCAATTCAGAGCAAGACTTTTAACGTCCGTTAGCATAGATTAGCCCACTTCTCATCCCTAAACCAAAGGTGTGTTGAGAATTGTGGGATTCGGAAGTCCAAACGAAACCAGTGTGTGTCTTGATTTGACGAGGCGAATGTAGAATTTGTGAACTAGATCAGAAGCTTGGACCAGGTTGTCATGTCTTCCTGATCTGAATTTATACACTAAAGCAGGGGTTGGGAACCATGGCCCTTTTACGACTTGTGGACTTCAACTCCCAGAATTCCTGAGGCAGCCATGCTGGATTTGGCGCAAACTCTGGTTTCCTGGATAGATGCCCGATGACCGTAGTCGTCTTCATAGTCATTAGGCTAGGCAGCTCTTTCCTTGTTGCTCACTCCTTTACTCCTTTTTTCCCCTCTTTTTTTTTTTCCTGAATTCCTGTGTAGGGACTCGGACTATGACGACATGGAGGATGACGACCCTTTCACGCCCCAGGCACGTAGACCGCCAACAGTGCGCGCAGGGGGGGCTGGGCCCAGCCTGCCCAGCTCCTTTAGCCACTGTTCAAGCTGGGGCAGCCGGGGCAGCCTGCGCCTTTCAGCCCCCCCCATTTCCAACGCCCCCATCTCACAGTACATGTGAGTAACCCCCAACCCCCCACCTCCCAACCCCCTCCCCACGCGCTTGGGCTCAATACCCCTGCAAGGCGGGAGGGGCTTGGAATGGCCCCCCGTGGCCCAGACCCGAGTGCGTGCGGGGGAGGGGGAAGGGAGGACACTCCCCCCCCCAAATCACAAACTGACTGTTCCGTCTACCTCTTTAAGTTCCTTTCCTCTCCCTCCTCCCCGCCTCCTTCCCTGGCATTTTCCTCATCCCGTTCATTCTCCTTCCCCAGGGCTGCTTTACCCCACAGGTCCTTTTTCAGGAGGCAACTGGACTTTCTTGGTTTTTTTTTCTTTGAAGACGTTTCGCTTCTCCTCATCCAAGAAGCTTCTTCAGCTCTGACTGGATGGTGGGGAATGGAAGGATTTATACTCCTTGCAGAGAGCTGGTCCTTTGCATTTGTTTAGAGAATCTTTTGAGGCCACTTGGAGGTTTACCTCTATCCTCAGGGTCACCGGAGTGGTGCCAATGGGTGTGGAGCCTTCTTGGATGCAGGATGTTTTCTGCCCTGTGTCCCTTTGTTGTTAAAGACAGGCGCAAGGGATGTGTCTGTCTTGTCTGCATCTCAAAGGTAAAGGTTCTCCCGCTAGTCGTTTCCAACTCTAGGGGCTGGTGCTCATCTCCGTTTCAAAGCCGAAGAGCCAGCGTTTTGTCTCAGGACATCTCCGTGGTCATGTGGCCGGCATGACTAGACCGTAGTGGTCCCTATTTTTCTACTTGCATTTTTACGTGCTTTCGAACTGCTAGGTTGGCAGAAGCTGGGACGAGTAACAGGCGCTCACTCTGTTACGCGGCACTCGGGATTCGACCCGCCAAACTGCCGGTCTTCTGATCGACAAGCTCAGCGTCCCAACCCACTGAGCCACCACGTCCCTCCTCTGCATCTCAAAGTGAAGTGCAAATGGTTCCCGTTGTCTGGAATGTTTTCTGGAAATTCGTTCATACTCCCGCACCTCAACAACTGTCTAAAAGGATGCAAATGACCGTTGTCTGCAAGGAATATAAATCCTTCCATTCCCCACCATCTGGTCCAGAGCTGAAGAAGCTTCTTGGATGGGGAGAAGCGAAACGTCTTCAGAGAAAAAAAAAAGAAACTCCAGTTGCCTCCTGAAAAAGCACCTTTGGGACATCCATGACCTGGATGACTGGGAATCTCCAGAGATAGTGCTGCTTTAGCTGTCTGAAATTTCTGGGGTGGGTGGGTGGGAAAGACCATCTTAGCTGGGTTCCCTAATCAAGGAGAAGGGCAAATGCGATGGCCAACGTTGTTTAGCAACTTTGAAGTTACAAGAATGGAGAATAATAGGTGATTTGGGTTGCCTAGGGAAAGCTTACAGGTAGTCCTCGATTTACGACCACAGTTGAGTCCAATTTTTTTTTGGCTAAGCGAGACAGTTGTTAAGTGAATTTTGCCCCGTTTTGCAACTTTTCTTGCCACTGTTGTTAAGTGAATCACTTACAGTTGTTAAGTTAGTAACCCGGCTGTTAAGCGAATCCGGCTTCCCCCATTGACTTTGCTTGTCAGAAGGTTGCAAAAGGGGATCACATGACCCCGGGACGCTGCAACCATCATAAATATGAATCAGTTGCCAAGCCTCTGAATTTTGATTATGTGACCGCGGGGATGCTGCAATAGCTGTAACTTCGAACAGTCACTAAATGAACTATTGTTAAGTCGAGGATGTACCTGTATTTTCCAGAGTCTAGAAGATCACTGGAGTAGGAGAAGGAATGTTTATTTTATATACAGCATTATACTATCACCCACTGCTTCCTTCAGAAACCTCTAAACAGCATACTTAATTCTTCCTACCAGTGCTTTTTTTGTAAAAGAAAAAGGTGCCAGAACTCACACATGTCATACAACCTGCCTTGCCTACCCTACAAGGTTCCATCCAAAAAAGGTGCCGGAACTCCGTTCTGAGCGTTCTATGACAAAAAAAGCCCTGCTTCCTACTCTTACTTTCATAGAGTATAAGGATTTTAAGGGGCCTTGAGGTCATGTAGTCTGACTCTCTGAGCAGTGCAGGTATCTATTGTACCCTCCAGCATCTGTTTAAAGAGATAAGACCAGCTAAGATGTAAGACAAAATAAACCTTTATTGTCTTTTTTTTTTTACTGTGAGCACACTGGCACACATTAAAAATGAAATTCTGTTGCCCGCTCTCAAAAAAAAAAAAGAATATATAAACACTTCCAACAGAGGTTTTATTGTCTGCAGATGCAGTCTGCTCCACTTTGCTTCTATTCATTAAATGCCATTTTAGATTTCTTTTACTGCCACCCAGGAGTGATCCCGCTAAAGCAGTTACCCATAGAGATGGAATCATTAATTCCTTTGTTTTCTTCATTGGTCTATTATTATTTTTTTATGTCTTCCACTTTGCTTCCATAATGCTAAACCAGCCATTTGCATCACGTTCCATTCCTGGCCCAAGCACCCCTTCCCCAAGACAACTCATTTATCAAAATGCTCTTCTGGAAATACTACTCTAAGCCCCTTCACTATCTCCAGCATCTTCCCAGTGACTGATCCTTTCCTCACTCCGTTTTCTACACTGATTTCCCCACTAAGCAAAACTGATTGCTACTGTTTTATTCTTCTCTCCTCAATCCTGAACCTTTTCACTGTTTTTCATGCCCCCTACTGGAGTGCAATTTGGATCAAATGCATATTCAGAGAAATTACACACACACACACACACACACACACACACACACACACACACACATATATATATATATATATATATATATATATATATATATATATATATATATATATATATATATATATATATGACTAGACGCCAAAGGCGCACGGAACGCTGTTACCTTCCCACCGTAGTGGTCCCTATTTTTCTACTTGCATTTTTACGTGCTTTCAAACTGCTAGGTTGGCAGAAGCTGGGACGAGTAACAGGCGCTCACTCTGTTACGCGGCACTTGGGATTCGACCCGCCAAACTGCCGACCTTCTGATCGACAAGCTCAGCGTCCTAACCCACTGAGCCACCGTGTCCCTATATATATATATATATATATATATATATATATATATATATATATATATATGTATATGTATATGTTTCGACGAGGTCCCACTCGTCATCTTCAGGCTGGTGTCTTCGGTTTCGTGCTTGTGCTCGAAACAAGCACAAAACCGAAGACACCAGCCTGAAGATGACGAGTGGGACCTCGTCAAAACGTCACCAAGACACCGTCAATCCTACACGGGAAAAGACCCGAATACGCCAAGACCTACATAAAAAAGAGGGATTATACAAAAAATGCTCTCCATTTGGAGTTCTCATGTCATACTATATCAAGACTATAGTGAAATGGGACATATATCTACTCCTCCAAATAAAGAGGACCAAGAAGGTCATGATGAACCCAGGATCTACTACTGTATAATCCAGGCTATGGTTTATTGTCAGGAGATCTAAATAAACCAAGAGCCTTCATTTCAATGGTCACATAGACCAGCGGTCCCCAACCTTTCCAGATTGACAGAAGCAGGGGAGGGGGTGGACAGGGGATGGTTGTGCACGCACCGCTTTCACAAATGCATCTTCACGCATGTGCTCACCCACCAGTTCTGCAGACCGGTTCTGAATGGGCTACAGCCTGGCACTGAGCTGCGGACCAGGAGTTGGGGACCCCTGACATAGACATTTCTGTAGAGGCCCTCCAGAAAGTTGCCCAGGTCCAACAAAGTAGAGTTTGCTAGTATTTCTGAAGTAACAGACTGACTTTCCAGAGCTTGGATAGCTTGGCTTGGGGAGGGAGGGATTCATTATCAGCAACTTTCTTGGTGTCCCTTGCAGGAGTCAAAGCGCTTCGTACAGTGGCAGTCCTCAATTTGAGAGCATCCCCCTCATTGACCGTCATTCCCCACCCCCTTCGGTAAGTCAGAAGTATGGACTCCTGCATATGTGGTGACCAAAGGCAGCACACCAGCTGTAGGCTATGACAGCGTAGAGATAACAACAAGTGGCTTTGGTTTTGTGATCCCAGCTGAGTTGTGGGGGGTTGAAAATCTGGTGCATATACGTCGGATGTGTCGGATTGTCAAAATGAGAATATTCACCTAAACCAGGGGTAGGCAACCTTGGCTCTTTTACGACTCATGGACTTCAACTCCCAGAATTCCTGAGCCAGCATGGCTCAGTTTGGAAACCTTTCCCTTTTCCCTCAGCATGGCTGGCTCAGGAATTCTGGGAGTTGAAGTCCACGAGTCATAAAAGAGCCAAGGTTGCCTACCCGTGACCTAAAATGTCCCAAAGTTGCGTCGTTTTTTTTTTCTTTGAAGACATTTCACATCTCCTCCAAGAAGCTGCTTCAGAACTGAAGAACTTTCAGAAACTGAAGAAGTTCTTGCATGAGAAGTGAAACGTTTTCAAAGAAACCCCCCACACACACACACCAAAGTCCAGTTGCTTTTTGGTAAAGCACCTTTGGGACTACCATGAGCTGGATGACTGAGAATCTCCGTAGACAAGCACCTAAACTTAACGACGGACTTAGGTAGCAAAATAACTTTTTTTATTCCTTTGGTCAAAATGGGTTGAATCTGCTCTTTAATGTGGGGGAAGGTGGTGGCTCTGAGGGGTTTTGCGGATGCTGCTCACCCCAGAGGCAGAAGGGAAGAGTCTTCACGATTTCTTGCATGGTTTGTAAATTTAGCAACAGGTGTATTCAGCCTGAGACACCATACATCTATTTAACTCTTTATTATTTTGGGGGTAACTCAGGGCCATCAAAAAGGTCGGAAGCTACACCCAGTCCCCGAGCTACCTAATTATTTAACTCAGCGGTCCCCAACCTTTCCAGCTTGGTGGCCTGAGGTGGGGGGGGGGAATGTGAGTGGCCAGCGCACAGCTCCATTTGTGTGAGCTTCGTGTGCACCAGCAGAGGGTGCTTGCTGTCACGTGCGAAGTGGAGGGCGCTTGTGCTCATGCACAAAGCTCCGCTCACATGAGCGGAGAGCACTCACATGGAAAGCTCCATTCGCCCTCTACTCGTGCGAGTGGAAGTTTGCGTGCGAGGTCGAGCGTCCTCCGCTCGTGCGTGCTGGCCCATTTCTCCCACGGCCTGGTTTCAAACAGACCACGGCCCGGTAGTGGGTTGGGGACCCCTGATTTAACTGAACACCCACCCACCCCTACAAATATAACCACTAGAATTCTCAGCCAGTATGTGGGTTGGAGATTTAAAAATTGTAGCGTCCCACCCCCTGCAACACATCTGGAAAGTGACAGGTTGAAAAGGTAACTAAGAACAGCTGCTGTTCTAATATTGCTTGGTTATGAATTCCTTGCTCCTCTCTTTTTATCATTCCATAGTATTCTCCCAGCATGCGAGCGTCTTATGTTGGTGCTAGCGAAGAAGTGGTCCTCCCCTGCCAGACCGGATTACAGTCCTAGATGCAGCCCAGAAGACCCCCAACCCAGATGCACACCACCCCCAACTAACAGAGAGAGACTCCCCAACCCAATCGTTTACTAGAATACAACTTAAGCGAGCCTTTTTCGCCAGGTGCCCCCCCTGCTCCTTCACTTGAATCTCTTCATTAGCCTCCCTTCTCTAAGAAAGGAAAGGAAAAGAGTGGGGCGGGGGAGAGAAAGAGAATACTTTTTAGGCCAGGAGACAATTCAATGGCAGGGGCGAGCAGTGTGAACACATTAAGAAATGTAAATAAAGAGAGACATGGTTGAGAGACAGAAGTGCAAGCCATGTGAAAGGGTGAACGAAAGAAGATCACTGGAAGCTGAACTCATTTTGAAATAGAAATGGAAGCTGGCATACAAAAAGTGTGCACAAACACCAACGAATGGATATATATATATATATACTGCAAGAGTGCAGACATGATAGATAGACTGAAAGAGTGTGTGGACAATGGAGACAAAACAGCAAGAGCCATCCAGCTAGAGATGGATGCTCTGGCGCTGGGTGTGCTGGAAAAGTGGAGGACACCACTGGGTCCCACCAAGAGAGAATAGGGGAATCCATTAGGGGCCCAGAGCTACCCTTGCTTCCCTATCAGCCTCCTTGCTCCTAATTAGAACCCCCAACACTAACACGCATTTGGAACTTGCCCAGTTTAAAATAAAAGGGAAACTTTATTTTACATGGTGTCCGTTTCTGCTTTTGCACACAACTATGTGAGAAAATATGCAGTTATGGGGTATGTTTATATATTGCTACGATTCCCCTTTTTTGGGGGGGGGGCATTTTACTGGGAGGAATAAGCAAAGAGCATGGAGTATATGCCTAGAGCAGGGGTAGGCAACCTTGGCTCTTTTATGACTCGTGGACTTCAATTCCCAGAATTCCTGCCAGCTCAGGAATTCTGGGAGTTGAAGTCCACGAGTCATAAAAGAGCCAAGGTTGCCTACCTGGCATAGAACATACATACATATTTACCAGTACACACACACACACACACACACACACACACACACACACACACACCTATATATGAGCCATGGTGGCACAGTGGTTAGAATGCAGTATTGCAGGCTAATTCTTCCCACTGCCAGGGGCTTCGATCCTCACCAGCTTAGGGTTGACTCAGCCTTCCATTCTTCCGAGGTCGATAAAATAAGGACCCAGATTGTTGGGGGAAATAGGGCTGACTCTGTAAACCGCTTAGAGAGGCTGTAACACACCATGAAGCAGTTGCACCCAATTTTATAACTTTAGCTATGGTTGTTAAGCAAATCACTGCAATTCTTCAGTGAATCATGCAGTTATTAAGCAAATGTGGCTTTCAGCATTGACTTTGCAAATGGCAATCAGAAGACCTCAGGATGCTGCAAACCATTGTTAAATACGTGCCAGTTGCCAAATTTGGATCATGCGACCACAGGGAGACTGCGAAGGTCGTAAGCGTGAGGACCAGCTGTAAGTCACTTTTCTCAGTGTCTAACTTCTAATGGTTGCTAAACGGATGGTTGCAAGTCAAAGATTACCTGTATTTGCAACAAGGTCGCCCAGGGCTTGAAGGTGTCATCCTAGCTGCCCAATTAAAACAAGGAGGCCACCTGTTGTATATTGGGCAGCAGCAACGTAGAAAGATGCTGGGGGCAGATGCATTATCTTAATGAAATAGGCAAAGGTATCACTTCATCACGTGCAGAAGGTAATGGTACATCACTCAATATATTTCATTAAAAACAACCCTGCCTGGATAGACACATGTCAAGTGATATGCTGGGAAAGACGGAAAGAAAGAGAAAAGGGTGACCAGCAGCAAAATTGATGGACTCAAAATTATAGTAGCAATGGGTTTACCATGGGAAGACTTGAAGGAACGCACTGGGGACAACTGTTCAGGAAAAAAAAAAATCTCCAGTCAGAAAGAGCTGACGCTGAGTTGGTGGCATCTATCAATCAAATAATAGCAAAACTGGGTAATTCAAGCAATGTCAAAAACTAGATCATTAATCATTGAGAACTGCAAAATAATACAGTTTTGCATTAACATTCTGTCAACACTGAACATTCTCAATTTGTATGAAGTTCCAGAGAAAGTATATGCCGTTGCTTCCTAATTCTGTAGAGTTCTGAGCACACAAACTCTTCTTCTGAGTAGCCTCTTATTTCCACTTCTGTCTGCGTTCACTGCTCAAGGTCACTGATAGAATTTATTTATTTATTTATTTATTTATTTATTTATTTATTTATTTATTTATTTATTTTTATATACCGCCCTTCTCCCGAGGGACTCGGGGCGATGTACAGAGCAAGGTAGGTATACAGTTAAACAATAGTAAAAAACAATAGTAAAAACAAATGAAACCCCAAGAGCTATCAGGCCAGGCCGGACTGCTGGAACAGGTAAGTTTTTAAGTCGCGCCGGAAGGAGCGAAGGTCGGGGGCCATCCGGATTTCGGTAGGCAAGCAGTTCCAGAGGGTTGGCCTACCCACTGAGAATGCCCTCCCCCTGGGGGCCACCAGCCGGCATTCTTTGAGCGGTGGCACCCTGAGGAGGCCCTCTCTGTGGGAGCGCACAGGACGGAGGGGTGTTGACGTTGACAGAAGGTGCTCCCGTAGGTAATCCGGACCCATGCCATGTAGGGCTTTGTATGTCATTGTTAGCACCTTGAATTTCACTCGGAAGGCAACCGGAAGCCAGTGCAGCTCACGGAGGAGAGGTGTGATATGGGAGGCCCCCAAAAGTGTTCGTGCAGCTGCACTCTGCACCAGCTGAAGCTTCCGAGTGGCATCAAAACACAGTGTATTGTACAGCGAAAACACACATAGCTCAGATTGTTGAAATTGTGCACTCCCAAGTCACAGTAAAGATACTATTTCCTCTCTTGATTAAGCTCTTCATAGCATTGGTATACCATATCTACAAGTTGTTGAGCATCTTGTGCCAGCTACTCTTTCTGTCCTCTTCCAGTGACTGGTATGGGCTAAATATAATATGGAGATGTGCTTTTTCTAACCATCGCACTTGCTGTGATACAGGTGGTCCTCGAATTACAACCACAATTGAGCCCCAAATTTCCAGATATGAAAGACAGCTTGTTGTGTGAGTTTTGCCCCATTTTATGATCTTCCTTGCCACGGTTGTTAAGTGAATTACTACAGTTAAGTTGGTAACAAGATTGTTAAGTGAATCTGGGTTCCCCATTGACTTCGCTTGTCAGGTTACAAATGGTGATCACATGACCCCAAGACGCTGCAACGGTCATAAATATGAACCAGTTGCTAAGCATCTGAATTGATCACATGACCATGGGGGTACTGTAATGGTCACTAAATATGACAACCTGTCACGTCACTTTTTCCAGTTCCATTGTAACTGAAAACTGTCACTAAACAAATGATTGTAAATCGAGGACAGAATGTGTGAAGCCTTGTGTCATCTCAGCCCCTGAATTTGGAAAACTGGGTTCTGTATTTAGCCCTTCTGTTCACGTGCATAGTCCTCTCAAATTCCATTTCCACTTAACTTTAAAATGTCTGGACAATGTTGGTTTATCCAGTCACAAATGAGTTTCTTTCTTCTTCTGATTTCATTTAGAGTTATGTTATGCAACATAAGAAGCATAAAGGAGGCTTCTTCCAGCTCGGAAGGGCTTCTGGCAAAGCCCCCCCCCCACTGGCTCCTCTTCAGTCATAGCAATCTCCCAAGTTTATCTGATTACACGACAATGCTTCCTGCCAGCGCTGAGCAGTGGGTTAAAAGTCAGAGTTCCCCAAACTTTCCGGCTTTGCAGACTGGCTGGGGGAGTTAAGAGGACGATTCTGTTCCGAGTGGTGAGCAGCGTGCCTGCCTGTCTGCCGCTCGCACAAGTGGGGATGCCCACTACTTCTGTGGCTGGGTTTTAAACGGCTCAAGGCCAGGAAATGGGCTGCAGCCCAGGTATTGAGGACCCTGGGTTAAGTCACCTATTCTTACATTGCTGTTGAACAGTGTGTCCCACCCAACTGGGACTCCATTTGCATGTTCAGAGTAAAGAAAGGGGCGCTCGCAGAGGGCTTCCTCGTTCACATAATGACTACCACAGGGGTTGAGAAAACTAGAAAGCAACCTGTTAATGCTGTTCTCTGTCACTCTCATCAGTGCCCCCCTCCTCAAGACAATTCATTGTTACCCCCTCTACCGACTTTTCCTTTTGTCTGGCACAGGAAGCACTGCAGAAACAAAAAAAAAAAATACCGTCGTATTAATGGAAAAATAAGCCCAACAACGCGAATTTTCTTTTGCCCAGCTACTAAAGTTATTTGGCTGGTAAAAGAGAAGGGATGGGGAGAGAAAGTTTCCTTCTTTATTTCATGCGTGTTTTGTCTTTCTTCCGGATCTTCCAAGGCAGGGGACCTTGAGTCTCCTTTCCCCCGTTTGTATCCTCACAAAAAAATGCGTAAGGTAGGTTAGGATACAAGAAAACGAACGATCCAAAGACACTGAGATGAATGAATGTTACAACCTGCGTCTCCCATGTACTGGGCTAACATCCAGTGTGGATCCCATCAGACCAGGGATAGGCAACCTGGGCTCTTTTATGACTCGTGGACTTCAACTCCCAGAATTCCTGAGCCAGCCATACTGAGGGGAAAGGGAGAGGTTTCCATGCTGAGCCATGCTGGCTCAGGAATTCTGGGAGTTGAAGTCCATGAGTCATAAAAGAGCTGAGGTTGCCTACCCCTGGCCTAAGCCGCTTTATGACTCATGGACTTCAACTCCCAGAATTCCTGAGCCAGCCATACTGAGGGGAAAGGGAGAGGTTACCATGCTGAGCCATGCTGGCTCAGGAATTCTGGGAGTTGAAGTCCATGAGTCATAAAAGAGCTGAGGTTGCCTACCCCTGGCCTAGGCCGCTTTATGACTCATGGACTTCAACTCCCAGAATTCCTGAGCCAGCCATGCTGAGGGGGAAAGGGAGAGGTTTCCAAACTGAGCCATGCTGGCTCAGGAATTCTGGGAGTTGAAGTTCACGAGTCATAAAGGAGCCCAGGTTGCCTACCGCTGCATCAGACTGAAGTTAAATGATACCAGCGGGGTCATGGGAGTTGTAGTTCCACGCTTCTGAAGAGGAAAGCTACCATCCCACCCTCCCAGAGTCCAGAACGAACCACGTGAGGGAGCTCCGCCGAACGTCGCCTGGGCGGCGTGACGTCACCAGCCAGGTCGACGTCTTCCTCCGTCGCCGCCCTCGCGCCCACCGCTTCCGGCGGGCAACCGGAAGGAAGGAAGGAATCTGGCAGCCGAGACTGGGAGAGGAAGGGAAGAGTCAGCGGGCGCCATTTTGGGAAGCGCTAGAGCTCTTCTCCTCCTCCGCACTCGAGCCGACGAAAGCTGCGGCCTGCTTCGGACTGTGGCGCCCAAGGAAGTGGCTTTCTTTTGCCACGGGCGAAGAGGCGGTCGGGGGGGGGGGCTTGAGCGGGTGGCTCGCCGCACCTCCCGTTAGGCTGAGGGCAGGAGGAGGAAAGCGGTCAGGAGTGGGCGGGCGAGGGCAGCGAGACCGCCCGGAGTAAAGGCCGCAGGGCGGGGGGGGAGGGAAGCCGAGGCCAGCTCGCGCAGGGGGTGCCTGTGGTAGGTAGGCAGCGAGCGAGCATATTTTTGGTGGGAGTCTTTTTTGTCTTTTCGGGGTGCCCGAGAGGGGTTTAGCAGGGAAGGGTGGGCCGGGGTCTGCTGCCAAGGAAGAGAGTTGCGGGTGAAGCTTTTTGGGCCCGAGGGTGGGGGAAGTCTTAGCCTTTCATTACTTCAGAAAGAGAAGAGTGTGTTACATGACAGAAGGGGCCTCACGTGCGATGTCATTACAAACGGGGGCGCGAAGAATATAAAGCCCCAGAGGTGGGGGGGGGGGGAAGAGAGAAAAAAAACCGGTGGGGCTGATAGGACTGCACAGCATCTCGTTTGGTTGGAATAAGCTTGAAAAGGGGTCTTACTAGTAGGTGTGAAATCTTAAAAAAAAAAAAAGTTCTCGAGGCTCTCGAGCCCTTGCTTTGCCCCCAAGATGAACAGGGGCATCGGGAAGCGTGCTCAAGAGGTGTAAAGCCACGATTTTGAGATGTGCCTGTTCCCTGGTTAACCGTCCTTGGTTTGGCCTCTACTTGTGGAAGAAGCAACGGAAGAAAAAGACCCGTTTGTCCAGGCTGTGTATTTGCAGCCATTCGATACCTTCCTTACCTGTTTGCCTGTTCTACGAATTAGATTATGGCTGCCAATATAGGAGGAGACCAGCATTCTTCGGAATGGTGATTGCAAACCTTTTATTTTAATTTCAGCTCGTGGGGCGGGGAGGAGGAGAATTTTAAGGTTTGGGTAGGCTTAAGCAAATTTGAAATACGTGTCTACTACGGTAGCAAAGCCTTCTTACTTGGCATTGTTTATGCCAAGTGATGTGATAACTATTTTTTAAGTAGGTGTTTTGTTTTTGAAAGCCAATTAACCTGTTGATGGACCAGTTCCCATCTGCTGTAATGGTTGCCTGTACAGGAACATCTTTTGAAGTACACATTATTCATTGGTGAATTGAAAGGTACTAGGTGTTGGATTTTTCGTCTGTTATCTCTAAGGTGAGGAGTCTAACCTTCAACTGATAATATCACAGTCAAAGTTAAAACTGAAGAAGAGGGAAGAAAAGCCAACTACAATCCCTTTGTACTTATGGGAGGGCAAGGCTACTGAATTATGACATGTTGACCTTTTTGATAGGAATTCCTATGAAATTCCCAAGGGAGGGAGGTTTCAGGTAAAAGGAATAATTATTGCAGTATCTTTAGAGTGCTTCATATGCAAATTTTGTTATGCTAATCAGGAATGATGTTTGGGTTTTTTGTGTTTCAATTTAGTGTTTTTTTTAAAAAAAGTTAGCTTTCAGAATTGTTTATATATTTTTAAGTAGTGTATTTTTTTCAAAATTTTCAGATGTGCTCATTTCTGTAATCAATTTGGATTTGCTTTTTTTTCTTATTTTATCTAACCTTATATTTTAGTTATTGCTAACCTGTGGGACTGATGCAACTTTTCTAGGTCATCTCCATTAGAGTTAACTGCCTTTTGCATGTGAAAAGATAAAGAACTTCTGCTGAATAATGTAAACATATTCCCTGAAGATTTGGCTTTGGTTTCTGCTATCAAAGGCTTTAAAATTAATAACACTTTCTTGGATTTGTCTTGGTCAATGTGTATTTTTAAATTAAAATAATTAAGGTTAGATAAAATATTTTAGGACTTTATAAATTAGATATTGGAAATAAGAGACTGTATAGAGTAGAAAAATCTCGTGTCAGTAAAGGTTTGTAATTACAACAGCTTTCTGAGTGAATGTAGTTTTAGCTAAAGATGCTTATATCTTCAAAGAATGCGATTTCGTGAGAAATATTCTCTGATTCTGAGTTTTTTTGAGTATTTGTATTATTTTATTATTATTCTGAGTATTTGTATTATTGTATTTGTCCAAGCTATTTAGATAATCCATTTGATCTATTGTACAGAAAACTTCTATTTCTTACAGACAGTACTAGCTAAATAGTTGTCACCAATTAGACCAGGGGAGTTTGTATTTTAACAGGAAAAAAGAGTGAAGTGTACTATTTAAAAAACAATATTTTGTAACAAAAAAAGCCAAAACACTTTCTTAGACTTGATTCAAGTTGAAATTGACATTCTGCTTATGACATCATAATGCTGATGATGTCACAGGCTTATAGGTCTTAGTAGTTGACCATCAAGATAACATGGTAGAAGGATAGGTTAGGTAACACTTTCCAATTAAATATAACTATTTTAGCCATCATATGTGGGTGAGTATTGGTTTTGACTCATTCATTACTTGATAAAAATATATTCCTGGGCAAATAATGTTAAATTTTGTTCCCATTTTGTCTTAGTAAAATTTGCATGAATATTGACAATTTTATTTTTGACTATTTTGTCATACATAGGCAGCTTTAATTTGTTCTTATTTTTATTGTAAGCTGTCCTGAGAATTTGATTGTAAGGCAGCTAAGCATAAACAGTCCCTTAAAGTTACTCCTATCACCAGAACATAATAAGAGGGAAGGCTCTCAAACTTATAAAAAAAAGAAAGGTAAAAATTGGAAAAACTTTCTCAGAGTCTTAATATTAAATGGGAAACTAATTTTTTGTGGCATTGCTCGCATACATGAATAAAAATTCTAATTCTTAAAAAATCCAGTATCTTATGGCACCTTACAGACTTAACACAACATATATTTTGAAAGGGGAAGAATTGTGAAACTTAAGAAAAAAAGTATCTCTAGTTATTAGTTAAGCAAAACTCCTTATGCTCGCCAGTTGGAGTGACTAAACAAATTTTGCTAGTAGGAGATGCCAAATTTCTCAGTACATAATACTAAACAGCACAGAAGGCACTTCTATTCTTGTTGGCAGGAAAAGCAGGTTGCTCATTTAAGATGAGATACAGTTCCCAGAATTCTGTATTGGTGGAATATGCAACTGGTTGTGTTCTAGTAACAGTCTAAAATTACTGTCTCATTAAAAATTTTAATTATCCTGACATATCTGAGAAATATGTATTATAAAAAGCTAGGAAACAAGAATGTACAGTAATGTCATTTTTCACAAAGTTTTAAATCACAAGTGGGCAGGATCTGGCCCTCCAGTGCTACTCAAGTGTCATCATCTGCTAGTCAGCAAGGTGAATAATAAGGGGAGTTTCAGTCTAACATCCTGGAGCCAGATGTTGCCTGCCCCTACTCTCAAAAGAGTGATGACAGTTTGGGGCAAAAACAGTTTATACAGGTAGTCTTTGACTTAGAGACACAATTGAGCCTAAAATGTCTGTTGCTAAGCAAAACAGTTATTAAGTGAACATTACCCCATTTTTACGACTTTTCTTGCAACAGTTGTTAAATGAGTCACTGCAGTTGTTGAGGTAGTAATTACAGATATTTAGTGAATCTGCTTTCCCCATTGATTTTGCTTGTCAGAAGGACGCAAAAGGTGATCACATGACCTCGGTACACTGAATCCATCATAAATGCATGCCAGTTGCTAAGGGCCCAAATTTTGGTCACATGATCATAGGGATACTGCAGTGGTCGTAAGTGTGGGAAAACAGTCATAAGTCACTTTTTTCAGTGCTGTAACTTTGAACAGTCACTAAACCAATAGTTGTAAGTCAAGGAATACCTTTAATGTATAGGCTTACTTATGACAACTTTCATTGTGACTATAATTGGTAATTGACTTTGTCAGAAATCTGTTGTTTTATTGTCCATGCCCTTGGAACCAGGCTACTGTATGCCTAGATACTGTTTTTTAGTGAGAAGCAACAGTGAGGGTAATAGTCTATCTTGGGGTTACCAGCGATTCCAACTTCTACAAGTAACTGGTTGTTATTTTGTTTTTTGAATTGAGAAACTTGCTGGTTTCACAATCAATTTGAAGTATGCTATATGGAGAACAAAATAAAGAGATCATAAATGTTAAATGTTTCGGATGCAAATAGATCAGCAGATAATAGCCTACATAGATGTATCAGCTTGTTAATCTTTCAAGGCGGAATTAGGAACTGACATAAAAATGAATTAAAACATAGATTCTGGATTGACAGGTATAATTGAAATTGGCATTGTATTTTGGCTAAGGTACATGAGCAGGGAAAAATAAAATCTCTGGTCATTTTTATTCTTGTAATCATGTGAAGCTAATGAAACAGAAGCTCTTTGTGCATCACTGTCTTTTCTCCCTGGTTTGAGACTATTCTTCAGCAAGTTCTAAAGTCATAGTAGCTCACGTATACTGGTATGTGGATGACTTTTCTGTGGTGACTCAGGAACTGAATAATAGTGCTCAATTAGATTGAACCAGAGTTCAAATTAAACCTACCAGATGTTCTGGCTAGCACTCTTGGGCAGCAGCTTCTGTAAACTGAAGACAAGCACAACTTTGTGATTTCAAGGCTGTAGCAATGATACATGGGAATAAAAATCCCTGCAACTTTCTCTTTTTCATCTACGGTCTCTTCTACTTTATAGGGTTTCACAGTACAACCTGGGTACTGCAAGCACCAGAGAAAACGGGATGGAAGGTCCAATGCATGAGAACCCCGAATGGGAGAAGGCCCGGCAAGCGCTGGCTAATATTAGCAAGGCCAATGCTGCAGCTGCTTCTGGCAACAGTAAAGGTGCCACCAACGGTCAAGCTAACACACAGGTAAGAAGGAGCCAATGATGCTTTAGACGTCCTTGGATTGCTGCTTGTGCCTTAAATTTATAATTGGAAAACATACAATTGTTTTGTTTCAGCCCTGGTCATTTAAGACTGAGACTAACCATTTTGATCAGTGCATGACACGTTTCTACTTTTCACAGTACACAGCACAGCAAGGAGAATCCCTGCAGCAGCAACAGCAGTACTACCAGTGGTATCAACAATACAGCTATCTCTACCCCTACAATTACTATTATCCTATGGTAAGTAATAGCATAAGGTCCCTTTAGAATGTCTTAAACTAGGACGAAGGGGGATTCAGTCTTTTAAAGCAGAGTACAATACTTCAGAATAAATAAGGCGAGATAGAATTTTCCGTATTTGTTGAGCTTTATCTATGCCCTCCAATCCCACACAGTTTTTTACAGAAGGATCCCAAGTGGCCACATTGTGTGATGAAAGCAAATACTGTAGGTCCTTGTTGCTGGTAATCTGCCCGCCAAAACTTAGTTTAGGCTTTGCAGGATGGATACCAAAGAATGAGAACATCAACAAAGACACCAGGCTGATAACAAACCTGTTAGCAAATGTTTATTCAGAAATTGACCTTGCATATATTCACTGTAAGGGACGTGGTGGCTCAGTGGGTTAAGGATGCTGAGCTTGTCGATCAGATGGTTGGCAGTTTGGTGGGTCGAATCCCAAGTGCCGTGTAACAGGCCTGTTACTCATCCCAGCTTGTGCCAACCTAGCAGTTCAAAAGCACGTAAAAATGCAAGTAGAAAAATAGGGACCACTATGGTGGGAAGGTAACAGCGTTCCGTGCGCCTTTGGCATCTAGTCATGCCGGCCACATGACCACGGAGACGTCCTCGGACAAGCGCTGGCTCTTCAGCTTTGAAACGGAGATTAGCACCGGCCCCTAGAGTCGGAAATGACTAGCACGCATGTGCAGGGGAACCTTTACCTTTATATTCACAGTGTCAGGGGGCTCCTCCTGGGTGACATCGGCTGGGTTTATGGAATGAACCTTTTCCTTTCTCCCCCACTTTCTGGAATGTTGGCACACAATGCGGAATTCACATTGAGAGGAATGTGCTAGTTCCTGGTGTTTCCTAGCAAGAATCTTAGGGGGCAAAATCCTGGTGTGTGTGTGACTGATTCAGGCCTTGTCAATTTCAGGCAGCCTTGCAAGAGGGCCAGAGGTTTTTAAGAACTAATCAAGTCCCAGAGCAGAGCTTATTAACCTGTGAAAAAAGCTGCTCATAAGGGCTAGGAAAATGGCTTAACCGCAGGACTCTAAGTATCTATTATATATATATAAGATAAATGTAGAGTTTCATAAAGTTTGTAAAAAGAGAGGCTAGGATTTCAAAATGTTAGAAATCCACTAAGTGGAATCCAGTCAAGAGAAGAACCCAATTAGCTTCTGTTTTTATACAAAAATTATATATTGCCTATTGTGGAAAGCACAGGTGTCAAACTCGATTGCATCACGTGACGTATTGTGACATGTTGCGATGGTGGGTTTTTTTGCCTTTGTGGAGCCCGGGGTGGGCGTGACGCATCCGGCCTGCAGACTGCCGATATGACACCCCGGGTGTAAAGTATCTCTTCACTGATCCATGATTTGCCTTCCCAGCAAAATGTCTACTCTGGGTATGGTTCTCCTGGGCAATATGGCGTCCCAGGCTCTTATTCCTCAACACCCCAACAGCCACCAGTTCCTGGACAGCACCAAGGGAGTATGAGCCAGGTAAGACACATTACTTTATTTAAATATTGTGAGATATATATATATATATATATATATATATATATATATATATATATATATATATATATATATATATATATATATATTTATATATATATATATATATTTATATATATATATATATATATTTATATATATATATATATATAAATTCAAAATTCATCTCAGAAATTCTCAGTACTATCTTAACAATTTAAGTAGTAAGATTGTTTGATTTTTCTGATATTTCCCTAAAGGCTTCTGGCTTTAATGCCCCCCTTGGTGTGTGCAGTTGAGCAGATTTTTTGGTTGTAATGCCACCTTGGTGCAAGCCAGTGGTTCCCAAACTTTTCTACAACCCGCACCCCTAGAACGCTTGTGATATATTCTCACACCCCTTACAGAACTTCAAAATAACAGTGAATTATGCATATACACTATAATTTTGAAAACCCAAGTTTTCGCACCCCTGGTTGGGAACGCATGGTGTAAGCAGTTGTAACAGTACAGAAAAAAATACAAGTTGTCCATCTTTATATCGGCTTACACGAAATAAAGAGGGGGGGGTTGAGCAAAGCCCCAACTCCATTGTAAGCTCTCTGCTTTTAGCTGTTTTTTTAAAAATGGGGCAGGCAGAGATATTAATGGCACGAATCTCCTTTCTCTAGCCTCCCGTTCCAGGCATGGAAGACGGAGGGATGTCGTACTCAAGCCAGCCTCAGCAAATGCAAATCCCTAACCCGCCACAGTCCCCTATGCAACATCCCAACCACCCTTCGCAGCACAGCAACCTGAACATGGGCCCTGGGGGGCAGCAGCAGCAAGGCGGCCCTCCTGGAGGGTTGCACTCTCAGCCAAACCAGCCAAGTGCCTCCTATAACCAGCAACAGCACTCTTACCAGGACACGGCCAAGCCCAAGAAAGGACAGCAGTTGTGGAACCGCATGAAACGTGAGCTTCTGGGAGTAGAGGTGGAGGGGAAGGGAAGGCAAAGCACTTTCAGGGACTCAAGTTACTGGGAAGGGGTGTTGGCAGTCTCTGGAGGAAGTTTTTATTTCCAGCTACTGATGTCTTCTTATCAGCTATGCCATCTTTTCTGGCATAATTTAAAGCTTTTGCTTTAATGAGGTAACTTCTGCTTTGAGGTTTATTAGCGTATAGGGCAGTGATGGCGAAGCTTTTAGAGACGGAGTGCCTAAACTGCAACCCAAAACCCACTTGTGTACCTTTGGGTGCTGGGCGGACGTGGCCCATTGGGTGGGCGTGGCTGCGGTGGTAACGGCAGACTGGGTGGGACTAAAAAGTTCAATCAATCCCAACTTTGCGAGATCTTTTTTTTCCTGTGAGAAGTTGAAATTGATTGATTGATTGAAATTTATTTTTTTGCACATGGCGGCAGAGGACTAAAGCGAAAAGGTTTTATAAAACCTGGGGCGACGGCATGCATGCCCACAGAGAGGTTCGCCACCACGGGTGTAGGGAGATGGAAAAGAGAAAAGAAAACGTCTCTGAAATGTGTAGCCTCCTGTGTCATACTCAAAAATGGTTTTCATTCATTTGTTGGATCGAACCTATAGAAAGAGTTGCCAAAGACATTTGTAACAAATTTAGCTCTGCCGGCAGATCCAACTTTTAAAGAGCTACTGATCATTCAGGAAGGCATGTTAAACCACCTTTGATTAACTTCCAAGTTTCTGTTGTGGATTAAAGAGGAATTGTTGGCACTGTGCACACAGCCCCCCCTCATCTCTGTTGGACAGTGGTGCAGAAGCTTCCACTTTACTGAACTTGGAAATCTTATTTGGGCTTTGGGAAACACCATCGTGGTTGCAGCTTCCCTGCTGCTGACATTTTGGTCCCCTGAGGACACAGTGGATAGACTGCAAACCACAGGTAGCCTTAGCGTATCTCCAAGAATGTGTTGTCAAATTCAAGCAGCAAAATGGCCAGATTCTAGAATCATGATTTTGTTGTTGTTAGTTCAGCATTAAGAATGGGAATGGAAGGAAGCTGGTGAATAAATTAATAGAGGAGGATAGAATGGAATAGGAGTTTGGTATTTATGGGTCCCTGTGGGCAAATGGAAAACCTTTCATTCACGTTAGGAGCTCTGTGGATTCAGTCCATTGTGTTGGAATCGAACTAAATTTTTGCCGTTGTCTCAAGAGTTGTAGCAAGAGCTATCTATAGCTTAAATCAGGGGTGTCAAACTGCCGGCCCACGGGCCGGGCGCGTCATCCAGAAGCCGTGCCCACCCCATTGCCAGCAATGGAAAAACCGTCCCGATACATTGCGCAACATCATGTGACGTCGCGAGTTTGACATGTCGCTCAAATGGAAACTGTAGCTTATATCCTCCCATAATGTTTATGAAAATGCGTAAAATGCTCTTGGTACTGCAATAAGGGCATTTGTGAATGCATAAGGCTGTTTCCTCACATCTGCGGTCTCAAATTTTGGAAGTATCAAAATCCATTAAAATAATCCTTGGCACATCTGCTTCTCTTGAAGGGAAGATTTTATATGTAGATTTAGAGAAAGAGAGAGAAAGAAAGAGAGGCCACTAAATCTGCAAAGTATTTTTTTAAAAAATATGCATGCACAAACACACCTGTGAATCCTCTTTTTATAAACAGAAGCACCTGGGTCTGGTGGTCTCAAATTCAACCTTCCAAAGCGTCCCTTTGTAGTAACAAGTCAGAACTTCAGCTCTTTGGAGCAGCAGCAGCAGCAGCAACATCCAAACTTTGGCTCCCAGCAGAATTCAGAGAAACGTCACAATCACAGGTTTGCAAGTTTCGTCTCTTCTCAGTTTGTTTATCGATACGCAGCCCAAATCACCAGGATAACTCTAGGCCCCCGTTTACCTCGTGGGATTTAAGCGCTGCTAAAATCAGGATAGAGGAGACAAAACTGATGCTAATTTGGCGTGTGAACAAAACGCGCGGAATGTCCTCAAAACTTTCCTCCACTTTCTTTCTTGGAATAGAGAATTTACCACGCTTAGTAAAGTGAAAAGAGATTCAAACGAGAGTTTGGGGGAAGCCCCGAAACACTTTGTGCTTTTCCTTTGGTTTGTCATGGTACGTTCCAGTAACCCCTCCTTGAGATACTGGCTGGCTGGCTGATTTTGTGGCATATTTTAGGTGAGGAACAGAAACATACTTTAGATGAAGAGGTGGTGCTTCCAACATGAGGAATATGCTGTGGAAGTTATGCGTTCTTGTTTTTAGGGAACAGTGCCTTTTTCCAGTGTTCTGTGGAGTGTAAGGGAGTGTGTTAAAACTGCCATCCTTCACTCCAGCTTTGCTTAGCTAGATGTCAGCCTGCCGTGAACAATTGGGGGGTGGGTGGGGAGAGAGGGGGGGAAAGTGAAACTAAGCACCATGCTGTTCTGAGACATCAGCTCATCACCCCAAAGCCACAAGCTGGAAAATGGAGTGTAATGGCTTGAGTTTTAGCCTGCCTTTGCGGGTACAGTTACCAAAACAACTTCTTTGAATGTAGCTGGTCAGTTGGGAGATAACGGAGGAATGCAAATGGGAAAGTTAACAGGGAAACTTTTGAGCTCAAAACCTCAGTTCTGGCTTTGCTTTACTGTAACCGCTTGGGCTTCTTAGTAAAAGAATTTTCACTAGAAATCGAGTCAAGAGTCTGTCTTGACTGTCCAAGACCAAGCTGGGGCAGGACTGACAAGGTGATCCATCAGGGAAATCTCTACTTATGACAGTGATGGTGAAGCTTTTAGAGACCGAGTGCCCAAACTACAACCCAAAACCCATTTGTGTATCTTTGGGTGCTGGGTGGACGTGTCCCATTGGGTGGGCATGGCTGCGGTGGTAACGGCAGACTGGGTGGGACTAAAAAGTTCAGTCAATCCCAACTTTGCAAGATCTTTTTTTCCCGTGAGAAGTTGAAATTGATTGATTGATTGATTGATTGAAGCTTTTTTTTTTTGCTCATGGCGGCAGAGGCCTAAAGCAAAAAGGTTTTATAAAACCCAGATGAAGGCCTAGGACTGGGGCAACGGCACGCATGCCCACAGAGAGGGCTCTGCGTGCCACCTGTGGCACGCATGCCATAGGTTCGCCACTACGGACTTATGACCATACTGGAGTCGGGAATTTCCATCGTAAGTCATGATGGTTGTAAGTTAGAAACATCCACGTGACTGACACAGTTTTACTATCTTTTATGTGATGGTTGTAAAGTGAACATAGCGGTCATAAAGCAAGTCAATTCATTCCTATGGATGGTTTTTTGCTGGAAAAGCCAGCAGGTGACATGTAAATCGTGGTCATGTGACTTTGAACCCTGCAACCCTCCAGAAAAGTGAGCCGGTTGCCAAACACTGAAAATATGGTGATGTGGCCACAGTGGGACGCTGCTTTCGGAATTCCAGACTCAGGTTGTTGCTTTGGAGCATCTGTTTCAATTTTGAACAGTCACTAAGCAACTAATTAAGTGAGGGAGTACAAGTATGGAATAAAATCATGTGTGTTTCTGTGAGGATGTTTGCAGATTGTAAAAGAGCATGCCTCACGTCCAGGGGAATGCTGTGATAATGTGGCAGTAGCCTATTGGAGAATGTCTCTCCTTAGATAGGTTATGATGCACTGGACAGGAAACAATAATGTCAAGAGGACAGAAGCAGGTAAATCAGATCTTAGTGCTGCTAGGTCTTTTAGGCCCACACATTTGGATGCACGGCTATGGTGTTCATTGGATAATGAATACAGATAGTCCTTGGCTTACAGCCGTTTGTGTAGTGACCGTTCAAACAGCAGCACTGAAAAAAGTGACTTATGACCGTTGCAGCATCCCCACAGTCATGTGATCAAAATTCAGCCACTTGGCAACTGGCTCATATTTATGACGGTTGCAGCATCCTGGTGTCATGGGATCACCTTTTGCAATCTTCTGACAAGCAAAGTCAATGGGGAAGCCAGATTCACTTTACAACTGTGTCACTAGCTTAACAACTGCAGGGATTCACTTAACAACTGTGTCAAGGCAGGTCATAAAATTGAGCAAAACTCCCTTAACAACTGTCTTAGCAACAGAAATTTTGGACTCAGTTGTGGCTGTAGGTCAGGGACTACCTGTATCGCCCTTGTAAGGCCCTAGGAGGGTTATTCAGATTGTTGGTTGAATCTCAACTACTCTGCTCATGAATTGCCAGGTGACAATATGACCCGGGAACAGTTGGGCCAATGAGACAGCCTGCGAATTTTTAAATATGGAGCACACTGTGTTAAAAAACGAGGTGGAATGGAACAGGTTGCCTAATGAGATAATTAAGCTTCCAGTCGTCGACGTTTTGCAAAATGTTTAGCTTCCTTTCAAATAATCTAACCATTTTTGAAGTGTGCGTTTCCGTATTAGTGGAGTCTTCCTATTTTAATATTTTCTTTTTCCGTACAGTTCTTCAACGGGTAAGCCTGAAGATTGGCCCCAGGACATGAAGGAGTACGTCCAGCGTTGCTTCACCGCTTGTGAGTCGGAGGAGGACAAAGACCGCACAGAGAAGCTCCTTAAGGAGGTCCTACAGGCCAGGCTGCAGGATGGCACTGCCTACACCATTGACTGGAGCAGGGAACCATTACCAGGGTGAGTAACTTTGGGAGAAGACGTGAAGTGCATAAATGACCCAGTTAATCTTAGTGAGTTGTATTTATTTCCCTCCTGATAGTATTATTTTAAGATAAGGAGAGGCAAAGGTAGAAGTAATCAACTGGAGAGTGATGAACATTGTCACTGACTGGAGGTTTGAATACAGGTAGTCCTCAAATTACGACCATAATTGAGCTCAGAATCATGGTCATAAGTCATGCCAGTCAATAAGTGGGTCAAGATGTGACCATGTCTATTTTGTTATTTCAGCAGTCATTAAGCAAATCCATTGCCCACAGTGGGCATTTTTGCCAGAAACAGTCATTGGTTTTCAGCAAAACAAAAACAAAAAACAGCGTAATGACCTGTGGTCACATGACTGTGGGACACTGCAAATGATTATAAATGGGCCGATTGCTGGATGACAAAAAATGTGATCGTGTGACACGCAAGAGCGCCCTGACTGTCAGAACTTCGAACGTGGGTCATCAGTAGCCCTTGGGGAGGTCTGTCATGATTTCAAACATTCCCTAAGTGACCAGCTGTAAGTCGATGACTGCTTGTAACTTTTTTACCTCTGTCTAGGGAACTAAGAAGGGGAGAATGCTTGGAAGACCAAGATTTCTGTTCCTTTTTTTTCCCAGGATGCATTTTCCTTAAGGCTAGTAGACTTGATTGCATCTAGTGGGTTTAGCACACAACACGCTCAACTTTTTTTTAGCTGGTGTGTATGTTTAGAGTTTTGAGTGCGTGGCCTAGTTGGCATGGTGAGTAGCTTGCTCATTCACAAAACCCGTTTCTTAAGATTCAGCCGATCGGTTCTTCTTTCTGCAGCCTGGGCCGAGACAACGTGTCTGAAAGCCCCAAGAAGAAACAGCAGCGCTGGGAAGTGTCTTCTCTCCACTCGCCACGTGCCTCTATGCCATCAAGTCTTGCTCAGCAGCAGCAGCAGCAGCAACAGCAGCAACAGCAGCAGCAGAGGAGCGGGGGCGGCAATGCCCAGCCCCAGCGAGGGGGGGGTAGCGGAGGAGCTGGGACTGGTCGGACTCGCGGCAATGCCTTCCCCACCAAATTTGGAAACCGCAATGTTTTCATGAAGGAAAATAGCTCCTCCTCAAGTGTTGATTCACGTTCTAGGTCAAGGTCCTCGTCTCGATCTCCCAGTCGCCACTTCCGAAGAAGGTAAACAACGGAGGTCAAAGAATAGAAGCGTGGTGGCGTGCCACAGGTGGCACGCAGAGCCCTCTCTGTTGGGCACGTGCGCCGTCGCCCCAGTCCTAGGCATTCAGCTGTGTTTCATAAAACTTTTTCGCTTTAGGCCTCCGCTGCTGTGTGCAAAAAAAAAAAAAAAAGTTCAATCAAATTTCAACTACTCGCGGGGGGGGGAAAGATCTCGCAAAATTGGAATTGATTAAACTTTTTAGTCCCACCCAGTCTGCTGTTACCACCGCAGCCACGCCCACCCAATGGGCCACGCCCACCCGGCACCCGACGATACATAAGTGGGTTTTGGGTTGCAGTTTGGGCACTCACTCTCTAAAAGGTTCGCCATCACTGGAACAGAATATGTTTGTGACGCTTCTCTTGGTTCTGTGCAGTTCCATTGGTTCTACATTGGAGGTATCGCTTCATTCTTGCATATCTGCCCAGCCAAGGTGATTAAAACTCCCCCGATGAACGAAGGCACACGTATGCGTCCCAAAATAACGTTGCAGGATCTAATCTGAGTTAGTCACCAGGACCAGAGGTTTAGCCTTCAAAGCTTTTCAGACTTGTGTTAATGCTCCTCCTCAGGGAACTTAACTAAATCTCCGCTCCCGGGACCGACGCAGATTGGATCCTGCAAAGCTTCACCTCTTTGATATAAACCATGCCTATTAACACTGGAGCTAGAAGTTTCTGTTTTTAAACAAAAGAGAAGTCACAAACCGAGACTAGTAGAAGCCTGTAACTTTACAGTTCAAATAAAATAATATTGTTCATTTTATTCAGCTTTTTTTTTGCTGATTTAATAAAACAATGCCAGGTCTTGAGTTGGCCCAAAATCTCCAGTCCTTTCGCCGCGGCCTCAAAACACTCCTTTTCCACCTGGCTGACCTGGACTGACAGGCATTTTAATTATATTTACAATTTTTAATTTATTTTTAATTTTTAATTTTAATTTATTGCACAGATGATTTTAATTTTATTTTTATCTTAATTTCTGTACTTATTATATGTTTTCTTGTTAGCCGCCCTGAGTCCTTCGGGAGATAAGGCGGGATATAAATCCCATAAATAAATAAATAAATAAATAAATAAATAAATAAATAAATAAATAAATAAATAAATAAATAAATATAAATATTTCCTACCTCTTATGTAGCGATTCAGATTCAGACAGCTCCTATTCTGGAAATGAGTGTCGCTTGGGTGGCCGTCGGAATACTCAGAAAAACCGAGGGCGTGGAGGCCACATGGACAGAGGGCGGATGAGAACACAACGAGGAAAAAGGCAAGTTGCGTGGGGAGAGGGGCTTTCGGTGTGCTTGATAGCTGCTAATAGGTGATTTGGAAGGAGAGCTTGTAAGACGGATTGTAAGAAATTTTTAGTTTTTGACCCTCAAGAGAAATGGAATAATGCAAGAAGCAGTGCTGTACTCAGAACTGTTATGCACAAAATCCTCAGTGCATGCCAATCCTATTCTGCAAGATCCTTAGGGATTTTCAGCAATTCCAACAGTTGAGACCCAGCCAGATTTAATATAGTTTTTATTAAAGAGATTGTTTCCTACTGGCACATGTGATTACTTGCATAGCAGATGTGGCTTTTCCTTGTATCGTATGTCATGGTTCTTATGCAAAGACCCAACAAAATCAGAACTCAGCGGCTAGAGGTTTCCTCAAAGAACTTGTTTATTGGTTACAAAATATCCATAAGGTCAAAAGTGAAACCAAGTTTGAAATTCCCTCCAAAAGAGTTACAAAGTCAAACTTCCCACCCCAGTGCTATGCATTCGGCTCCTTTCCTCAGTAGAATAATTTGGCAGGCTTTCTATCAAAACGCCCAACCCCCTAAGCCAGGGGTGTCGAACTCAATTTCATTGAGGGCCGCATCAGCATTGCGGTTGCCCTCAAGGGGCCGGGTGGGTATGGCTAGGGTGGGCGTGGCCTACTGGGTGGGCGTGGCTAGAGTACGTATGGCCTACTGGGTGGGCGTGGCTAGAGTGCGTATGGCCTACTGGGTGGGCATGGCCAGCCCTACAACGTTCGCATGAAGGGTGCCTATGGGGGCTTGGGCAGGAGTGGGACAAATCTGAGGGTCTCTGGCAGAAGGAGGGTCTCTGGGCCAGGGCCAAGGCAGTGGGGGCCATTCCTTCACTGTTTCCAGGATGGCTTCATGGGCCACATGAATCCACTTCGCAGGCCGGATCCGGCCCCCGGGCCTTGTGTTTGACATGTCTGCCCTAAGCTGACTGATAGAATGACCTTGGTTCCCACGGGATCCAGAATTGTTTAGACTAAGACACACTGCGTGCGTCCCCTCCCTTTCTTCTGGCAACCTAGAACGAGGGAGACAGCTTCACCCAGGTTCATTGTAGAGCTGACATCATACATTTCTTCAGAAGTTTCAGTTTTGGCCTTACATTCAGGCATACTGAGGAGCCGTGATGGCACAGTGATTAGAATGCAGTATGGCAGGCTGACTCTGCCCACAGCCAGGCGTTTGATCCTGATCGTCTCAGTGTTTACTTAGCCTTCCATCCTTATGAGGTCGTTAAAAAGAGAACCCAGATTGTTGGGGGCAATGTGCTGATAATTGCAAATCACTCAGAGAATGCTGTAAAGCACTATGGCTTATATAAGTACTATTGCTATACACACATGTAATCTTTAAAAAATTCTTTCCTGATTTTGATTAGCTTAGCTGTCTTGGGATCTCTCCAGCTTCTCTATGCATTTCTGGTCTGTCTGTCTGTCTGTCTGTCTGTCTGTCTCTCTCTCTCTTTCTCTCTCTCCCTCCCTCTCTCTCTCTCCCCACCCTCTCTCTCCCTCCCTCTCTCTCCCCCCCCCTCACTCTCTCTCTCTCTCTCTCCCTCTCTCTCTCCCTCTCCCTCCCCCCCCCCTCTCTCTCTCTCTCTCTCTCTCTCTCTCTCTCTCTCTGCTTCCTGTGACATTTTCCCACTTCCATTCATGCTCTAAAGTGCAACGGATGGAAAGTAATCAAGGAGAGAAGCAACCTAGAACTAAGGAGAAATTTCCTGTTACAACAATTAATGATTGGAACAACCTGCCTCCAGAAGTTGTGAATGCTCCAACACTGGAAGTTTTTAAGAAGAGACTGCACAATGATTTGTCTGAAGTGGTATAGGGTTTCCTGCCTAAGCAGGAAGTTGGACTAGAACAGGGCTTTCTTTTCAACCAGTGGTACAGGGACCACCTGTGGTACATTGGCACCTGGCAGGTGGTATGCAACCATCCTACAAAAGTGGTAGCGGGGGAGGGGAATGAGCTGAACCGGTGGCAGCACCGCACAAACCTGAGCGAGAGACGACTGGAGCTGCAGGGCTGTCAGGGCTCAGCGGAAGCACCAGGATCAGCACCGCTTTCCAGCTGGAGATCGGTGCTGATCCCGGCACATCTGCTGAGCCCAGAACAAGCGCCAATCAGCTGGAATGTTGCAGCATCTCCAGGCTCTTGTGATTTACATTCAGGTGCTTGGCAACTGATTCATATTTATGACGGTCACAGTGTCCCAGGGGGATGCGAAGTGACCAAAACCTGCTGCAACCACCCAGCAGAGGGGGGAAATAAAAACCACCTCCCACCCCACCCCCGCTGCCAATCCTCAACAGAAATGCTCACAACAATGAAAACCTCGGACAGGAGGAAGAGCACCGACAGGCAGGCAGTCAGGTGTCTTGCTTGGCTGTGGCTTGGGGGGCACTTTTTTCAGTGCCATTGTAACTTCGAACAGTCACTAAGCAAACTGTTGTAAGTCGAGGACTACCTGTACTTCATTACTTTTTTCCTTTTTTTGTCATCAAGTTTTTGACACCTTGCTAGGCGACTGTTGATGTTGCCATATCCTAAGTGGTACAAGGGGTGAAAAGGTTGAAAAGCCCTGGGTTAGAAGACCTCCAAGGTCCCTTCCAACTCTGTTTTTCTGTTAATCAGTGAAAGATACTAGAGCATTAATGATCATGAAGACCTACGATTACAATAATTCGCATAAAACAGTTAACACAAATACTCCTAAGTATTGCTTGGATGCTTACATAAGGTTCTTAGCAACACATCCAATTCATCTCTCTCTCTCTCTCTTCAGACATGATCAAGGTCCTCCCAAGCGCAATCGGAAACGCAACACTATGGATTATGAAGACCCTGAAAAGGAATTCAAGAAGGAACGGAGGGCAGCCCGCTTCCAGCACGGAGCCCATCCAAAAAAGCTGCGTCTGGAGCCTCTCATCTTACAGATCAATGCTCTTGACACCGTTGGCTCTGATGGCCTTGACTGGAATGAGCTGAAGATTGTAGGCACCTGCCAAGACATCACAAAGCATTACCTGCGCCTCACCTGTGCCCCAGACCCCTCCACTGTCCGGCCTCTCTCCGTGAGTAACCGCCAAGGGGAAAGCAAAAAGCCTTTTCAAAGAACCTGCCTACAGGTAGTCCTCGACTTAACAACAATTCATTTAGTTACAGTGGCACTGAAAAAGTGACATGACCGTTTTTCACACTTATGACCGATTCAGCATCCCCATGTTCCCGTGATGAAAATTCAGCCGCTTGGCAAACTGGCTCGTATTTATGATGGTTGCAGTGCCCCGGCGTCACGTAATCAACTTTTGTGACCTTCTGACAAGCTAAGTAAATGGGGAAAGCCAGATTCACTTTAACCACGTTAATAATTGAACAGCTGCAGTGATTCACTTAATAACTGCACCAAGGAAGGCCATAAAATGGGGCAAAACTTAACAACTCATTTCGCAACAGAAACTTTGGACTCAGTTGTGGTCGTAAGTCAAGGACTACCTGTAGTACGTGTTTCCTTCTATTTTGCTCTCTCTTTTCACCTGTCCTTTTTAACGGCTCTGGGTTGGTTTCAAGGCAATAGGCAGTGATAGGATGTGAAAAATTTTTAAGAAAGGAAGAGGAAGAAGAAACAGATTTGCCCAGCCAGGCGTGCAAGACTAGTGACCGTGTACTAGACAGGATGAAGTGGTACAAAAAAGATATATACTCCTTTACTCCTATCCTGTGCATAACAAAGATCCACTCCGCTTCTCTACAGCATTGCTTTGCCCAGTATTCATGTTTTAAAGTTAAGGTGGATGGACAGTCTTCAGCTTGGACTGCTGAATTGCAGAGTGACTATTTTTTTTACCAGTAGGCAGGAAATGACAAACTGGGTGTGTTCTTTGGGGGCGGAAGAACTGTTAAATATAAATTCTGTTAGTTGCCCTGAGCATTCCTTGAACAGAAAGTGCAGGCTAATCTAGGAGAACAATTATGCCATCCTGCAGTCTTGGCACAATGGTCATCATTCCTCCATCAGCAGTTCATGTCTGTTTGTACAAAATATTTTGTTTGTCCCTTTTTGAAAGCTCTTTTTCCTGGGCAATGTCCAGTCTTATTCCAGAGCTGTTTTAGAAGTTGATTAATGTTTGCCAGATATCTTTAAATTGTGCTTCCCTCTTTTCTCCCAGGTACTTAAAAAATCTTTATCTGCGGTGAAATCCCACTGGAAAGAGAAGCAAGATTATGCCTACGCTTGTGAGCAAATGAAATCAATCCGGCAGGACCTCACAGTAAGCCTGTTCAGGCCTTGGTGGGGGCAGAAAGACATGGCTCAATTCACAATTTGAATGCCAAGCTATAATTTTCTAACCATGTTAGATTAGACTTAACCATGTTAAGTCATACGTGGCTGTCTTCATGCATCCTTCAAAGCCACAATTAGCAGAGCCAAAACAAACTAGACATCAATACAATATGAAGCTGGCCACCACTCTGGTAGTCGGATTAAAATGTCTCTCAATATATTTGGTTGCTAGTTGTCATTTTGAAGGTGGAGAAGTCAGAGGAACTTTGGCTACTTTAGAATAAGAATTGGGTTTTCAAATTAGACTAGAGCTTTATACTTTATGTAGCCTTGGTGGAGCAGTGGGCTAATGCTTCCTTAAGTAACACCAGCTGCCTGCAATTAGTGCAGGTTCGCATCCCACCAGGCTCAAGGTTGACTCAGCCTTCCATCCTTCCGAGGTAGGTAAAATGAGGACCCAGATTGTTGGGGGCAATTAAGCTGACTTTGTAATAATGCCGCTTGGGGTGTGTGTGAAAGCCCTAATAAGCAGGCATATACATAGAATGAAGGCTACTGCTAAGCTTGTAAGCCGCCCTGAGTCTTCGGAGAAGGGCGGGATATAAATGGAATTAAAATAAATAAATAAAAAATACTGTAATTGGAGTGTTCTTTGGTAGAAGCAGGGACGCGGTGGCTCAGTGGGTTAGGACGCTGAGCTTGTCGATCAGAAGGTCGGCAGTTTGGCGGGTCGAATCCCGAGTGCCGCGTAGCAGAGTGAGCGCCTGTTACTCATCCCAGCTTCTGCCAACCTAGCAGTTCGAAAGCACATAAAAATGCAAGTAGAAAAATAGGGACCACTACGGTGGGAAGGTAACAGCGTTCCGTGCGCCTTTGGCGTCTAGTCATGCCGGCCACATGACCATGGAGACGTCCTCGGACAAGCGCTGGCTCTTCGGCTTTGAAACGGAGATGAGCACCGGCCCCTAGAGTCGGAAACGACTAGCACGCATGTGCGGGGAAACCTTTACCTTGGTAGAAGCAGCAAAATTTGGCAACCTGGAACACTCCCTCCTTCTCCCCCCCTTTAAAAAAAAAGTTGGAAAATGTCTTAATTGGTAAGATTTTTAAATCAGGAGGGTTTCAAGCTTTTTCATGCCATTAAAAAAAATGATCAAATTTTAAGATTTTGCTGAGTTGCTAGCAGACAGATCCTGAGTTGCTAGCTGACATTTGTGAGTTTCAACTCAAATTCCACAAAGGAAAATCAGCTACAAAACCAGTATTTTTTATTGTTAGAATGATCTCTGGTTCTTTAGCTGGTAGCTAGTTTGGTTAAACCCAGCCCCAGCCCATTGTGAATAGATTAGCCTTGAGATGACATTAGTGGGACAGCATCTTAAAACTTACTTCTTTTGCCTACTGTCCATTGCCAACTGTTGCCTTTTGCGAAGGTAAAAAAAAAGATTTTAGAAGTAGGAATTGGAAACCCCTGGAAGCAAAAGATATTCACGGTCTGCCCTGGATACAGTGAGGGGGGAAAAAAACATTTGATCCCCTGCTGATTTTGTAAGTTTGCCCAATGACAACGAAATGATCAGTCTCTAATTTTAATGGTAGGTTTATTTTAACAGTGAAGAGACAGAACAGCAACAACAAAATCCAGAAAAACGCATTTCAAAAAAGCTATACATTGATTTGCATTTTAATGAGTGAAATTAGTATTTGAACCCCTTCGTAAAACATGACTTAGTACTTGGTGCAAAGCCCTTGTTGGCAGTCACAGAGGCCAGACGTGTCTTGTAGTTGGCCACCAGAGTTGCACACCTCAGGAGTGATTTTTCCCCCCACTCCTTTTTGTAGATCCTCTCCAAGTCATTAAGGTCTAGAGGCTGACGTTTGGTAGCTCTAACCTTCAGCTCCCTCCACTGATTTTCTGTGGGATTAAGGTCTGGATGTTAATGTGCTGCTTCTTGAGCCACTCCTTTGTTGCCTTGGCCATGTGTTTTGGGTCTTTGTCATGCTGGAATACCCATCTACGAACCATTTTCAACGCCCTGGCTGAGGGAAGGAGATTCTCACCCAAGATTTTGATGGTACATGGCCCCGTCCATTGCCCCTTTGATGCGGTGAAGTTGTCCTGTTCCCTTAGCAGAAAAACATCCCCAAAGCATAAGGTTTCCACCTCCGTGTTTGACGGGGGTAGTATTCTTGGGGTCACAGGCAGCATTCCTCTTCCAAACATGGGTGAGTTGAGTGGATGCCAAAGAGCTTGATTTTGGTCTCCTCTGACCACAACACTTTCACCCAGTTCTCCTGCGAATCAGTCAGATGTTCATTGGAAAACTTCAGACGGGCCTGTACACGTGCTTTCTTGAGCAGGGGGACCTTATGGGCACTGCAGGATTTCAGACCTTCACGGCATAGTATGTTACCAATTGTTTTCTTGGAGACTATGGTCCCACCTGCCTTGAGATCATTGACAAGATCCTCCCATGTAGTTCTGGGTTGATTGTTCACTGTTCTCATGATTATTGAAACTCCACGAGGTGAGATCATGCATGGAGCCCCAGACTGAGAGAGATTGATAGTTATTTTGTGTTTCTTCCATTTGTGAATAATCGCACCAACTATTGTCACTTTTCACCAAGCTGCTTGGCAATAGTCTTGTAGCCCATTCCAGCCTTCTGTAGGTCTACAATATTGTCCCTGATATCATTGTACAGTTCTTTGGTCCCGGCCATGGTGGAGAGTTTGGAATCTGTTCTGTGGGCAGATATCTTTTATACAGGTAACAAGCTAAGATTAGGAGCACTTCCTTTAAGAGAGTGCTCCTAATCTCTGCTCGTTACCTGTATAAAAGACACCTGGGAGCCAGAAATCTTGCTGATTGATAGGGGATCAAATACCTATTTCACTCATTAAAATGCAAATCAATTTATAACTTTTTTGAAATGCATTTTTCTGGATTTTGTTGTTATCCTGTCTCTCACTATTAAAATAAACCTACCATTACAATTATAGACTGATCGTTTCTTTGTCAGTGGGGAAATGTACAAAATCAGCAGGGGATCAAATACTTTTTTCACTCACTGTATGTACCTGATTTGGGATCATTGAAGTGTTCTCAGATAATTCTCAACTGACAACTGTAATGGAGCCTGTCCATTTACATTCATATGACCTTTGTGGCCGATCCAATTTTACAACCTTTTTTGGTGGTAGTCATTAAGCGAATCTCTATTCCAACCTCTTTCTTGTTGTGTGTAGAAATTTCAAGTCACCCAAGCTAATATATGAATTCTTGGCAATCTCTCTCTTGCTCTGTTTAGGTTCAAGGAATCCGTGCAGAATTCACTGTGGAAGTATATGAAACCCATGCCAGAATAGCTCTGGAGAAGGTAAGACCTAGCAAAATATATTAATAAGATAATGCTCCGTGGCTCCAGGTTTAACTCCATTTTTATCGATTGATATCTTTCCCCTATTTGCATTCTCATTAACATAAATATTAGATATGGCTACACTTTGGAAGAAAGAATGTAGTGGTGTGCAAAACCGTTTAACTTGAAATTGAAATGCCCTGTTTTGAGTTTGAAATAATTTAACCCCACTGTGGATAAATACATTGAAGCAGTCAACTTCTGTCGCGTGGTACTTCCACACAGAGTAAATCTTATCTAGTAGGAGTCATTTCCCTCTTTGCTTCTTAGTTGTGGAAGGAGATCTGTTTCCTTGGGCAAATTTTGAAAATATGCTTTTATTTTACTGCACAGATTCCAAAACAGATTCCAAAATGACTAGAGAGGTGATTTGGAAGTCCTGTTCAACAACTTTGTCACCCTGCCTTTTTTTTTAAACCATGTACACCTTCCTACCCCCGAAATTATTTGGGCAATTTACAGTATATTCCTTTAAGGATTGTAGAAAACGATTTGATTTTACTCTGTGGTGAATGTGTTCCTCTTGGGTCAAGGCAGTATAGAAATAGTGTAAATATTAGATAAGCTTGACATAAAGATAACAGCCCCTTCTGTACTTGGCAGAGCATAAAAAGTGTAAATTGGTCTTTTTGTGTTTTACTCATAACAACATGGCAACAGAAGAGAACTAACTTGTCTGGCTCAGATTTTGATTGAATTGTTGATTATATGAAGGTTACCGGTCGTCCTCCGGGTGAGATTTAAGGTGCTGGTACTTACCTTTAAAGCCCTACATGGCCTAGGCCCGGGATATTTGCAGGACCGTCTGCTGCCGGGAACGACTTCCCATCGCCCAGTGCGCTCACACAGAGAGGGCGTCCTCAGGGTGCCGTCGGCTAGACAATGTCAGCTGGCGACCCCCAGGGGGAGGGCCTTCTCTGTCGGAGCGCCAGCCCTGTGGAACCAACTCCCCCTTGAGCTCTGGATGGCCCCAGATCTCCGGTCCTTTCGCCGCAACCTTAAAACATTCCTTTTTCATCAGGCTGACCTGGACTGCCGATAGGGATTTTAAAATGTTTTTTAATTTTAAATGTATTAATTTTAATTTTTTGGGGTTGTTAATCTAATTCTTTTTAACTTTTGTATCTGTATTTTATTGTTGTTAGCCGCCCTGAGTCCTTCGGGAGATAGGGCGGCATATAAGTCCCATAAATAAATGAATGAATGAATGAATGAATGAATGAATAAATAAATAAATAAATAAATAGTCCTCGACTTACGACCTCCGTTGAGTCCAAAATTTCTGTTTGGTAGGCGAGACATTTGTTAAGTGAACTTTGCCCCATTTTATGACCTTTGTCACAATTGTTAAGTGAACCATTGCAATTGTTAAGTTAGTGACACAGTTGTTAAGTGAATCTGGCTTCCCCACATCAGAGAGTTGCAAAATTTGATCACGTGATCCCAGGTCACTGCAACTGTCATAAATATGATCCAGTTGCCAAGCCTCTGAATTTTCATCACGTAACCACGGGGATGCCACAATGGTCGTAACTATGAGAAACAGTCCTAAGTCATTTTTTTCAGTACCGTTGTAACTTTGAACGGCCACTAAATGAATTATAAGTCGAGGGCTGCCTGTCCCATCAGCTCTTAGTTGACTACAGAGGATTTTCTCCATTGATGATCCATCCCCAACCTGATCCTTCAGTTCCCTCCAGTGGTGTATCCATCACTGCTATCATTGAGTCCTTGCTGCTGATCATCTTCCTTTTTCTTTATGCCTTTCCCAGTATAACAGACTTTTCCAGAGAGCTCAGTCAATTTGCTATCACACTGCAGCAAAGATTCTGGTATATGACACCTTAAATATTTTCCCTAATGATGATTTATTTTTTCCCAGGGTGATCATGAGGAGTTCAACCAGTGCCAGACACAACTGAAGTCTCTTTATGCAGAGAATCTTCCAGGAAATGTTGGAGAATTCACTGCTTACCGTATTCTCTATTACATTTTTACCAAGAACTCTGGAGGTATGTGGGGAGGGCTGTGGGGAGACAGTTTTGAGGCTAGTCTTTGAATTTACTTCAACATCTGGGAATTCTCCCTGTTGTGGAGAATTTCTGACAAACACTCTTTTAATAAACCTTTGGGCCCTGTCGCAATCTTTGCCGATTTAACCCAAGCGGTTGTACAGATGCTCCCAGATTCTGTATCTTTTTTCTTCCAGCTATTTTCCCCCCCATAATAGCTGGTGTCAGTCATTTTAGGAGACTTAAAATTCTGGAGAAGCTTTTGTGGAAGATGATTTTAAGGACTAAAGTGGATTTAACAGAGCAAAGAAGAGTAAATATTTTAGCCTAAGTCAGTTCATGATGAAAGTACTGACGATCCTTGAATTACAATCCCAATTGAAACTGGGGAATTCGTGGTTAAGCAGTGCGGTCATTAAGCAGCGTATCACGTGATCTCAATTTGCAACCTCCCCTGCTGGCTTCCCCATTGACTTTCCTTGTTGGAAGCCGGCCGGGATGGTTGCAAATGGTGATCATGTGACCCTGGATTGCTGCAACTCTCATAAAGGGGAGCCAATTGCGAAGCTTCCTGGTCGCAATCCTGTGACCGCAGGATTGCTGCCGACGGTCATAAGCGCAAAGACTTGTCAGCATTATGCTTTCCCCCCCCCAGTGCTGCCGTAACTTTGAATGGTTGCTAAATGAACGGCCGTAGGTTTGAGGAACACCTGTGAGTGGAGAAACAGGTTGTTTTGAGAGGCAGCTGGGGGTGACTTGCCTTTCTCCCTCCTGCAGATATCACCACTGAGCTGGCATACCTGACAAAGGAGTTGAAAACGGACCCCTGTGTAGCACATGCCCTTGCCTTGCGAGCTGCCTGGGCCCTCTCCAATTACCACCGTTTCTTCTGTCTATACCGCCAGGCCCCTTGCATGTCCGGCTACCTCATTGACAAGTTTGCTGAACGAGAGAGGAAAACGGCCCTCAAAGCCATGATCAAAACGTATGTGGAGCTGAACCGGTCCTTGGGTTGAAGTGGGAGGGGGGACGCCTCACACCCGCACACTTCCCTCCCGCTCCACCTCTGTCGCAGTGTCCGGCACAGGGGCAGATTAGTGTCCAGTAGTTAGAAGTGAGTCAAATGGGGGTACTTCTTTGAGCAACTTCCAAGGAAGGTGGCTTTGCCCCAGGCAGGTAAGTGTGGCAATTGCAATCTAGCAAGGCCAGCATCTAGGATGCTTGATTACAAACTGTCCCTCAGGTGGCAGGTTCACCGGAACTTTCTTGATTTGCTTAGATAGAAAACAAAATTCTTTCGCCGAAAAAGCCTTTTTGACTCTGAAACGTGGATCTAGAAGTCATGTTCGTTCGATAAGTGATGGCAGTTTTTATCTGAGTGCCCGACGACAAGTGGTTTACGGGCAGGGCTAGCAATGGGGGGCTGTGAGTTCTAGCCCCCCCCCCCCCTTTAGGCACGGCAGCTGGTTGGGAAGTCCCTCAGCCCTCGTCCTCTCACAGGATGGCACTTGAGAGGAAAATAGGAGGCGTAGAACATTGCATGCGCTGGCTTGAGTTTCATAAATAAAGGTGAGATATAAATCAAATAGTAAATAAAATAAGCCATTAGGGCAAAGCAAAGCCAAACTGAAAATGCGGGCTTGTGGGAAGAATCGGAGTAGGCCTCAGATTGCCCTCACGGTTTACACTTTGCTCTTTATCTTTCATTCTGTACCTGAAAGGACAGACTTGGGCCTACCAGAAACAGGCATTCTCAGTAGATGTCCTTGTGCTATGAATATTCATCCTGGTTCTCTCGCAGTCTCTTCAGTTGGGTGGCAATCTCTCCTGTTTATAGCTCTCCTTCCTGGCCTTTTCCCTTCCCACGTTTTGGGCAGATAAAATAGGGAGAAGACGAGGTGAGGTGCTGTACCAACGCTTGGCCCTGCTGTAGAGATGATCCAGGTCCCGTCCCCCCCCCCCCGGCAGTTGGGTCAAGGTAGCAGAAAGGAACTCTGGCATGGGCACAAGAAGTGGCCAGGACATAGGTTAAGATGTTTGGTGGATGATAAAAACAAGATAAATCTATTGTTTCGTACACTGGTCTCTGATAGTGAATAGTTCGTGACCAGGGGAGAATTGAATTTGCTCTTAAAAACGATAAATGTTAGTTGCTGAGGTATTATGCTTCTGCACACATGTACCGTTCTCTGCCCTGCTTCTTCCCCCCCCCCCCCAAAAAAAGAGTCTTGATCACTCACAAGAATGCTGTAGAAAGTTATTCTGGTGTAGGGTTGTTTCTCTTACTACGGGAGGCACAACTTTAATTTTGATAACGCCGTCCCTATCGTCGTGAAGAGACGTCACTTCCTTTTTTTCCTGAGTCCAAGTCTCCTGCTCTCCAACGATGAGCAAGAATCATGACTAACCCCCTTGCAGCGTTTTCTTTTGGTTTGGCTAATCAGTTACAACCCCCCCCCCCCCAAAAAAAAGCACATCACACTGATGTATTAACGCTGGCAGCATGATCAGCAAACACAGTAAGAAAACGAATCTGACCAGACTTACCTTCCGAAAAACGATCACTCCTAGAGATTGCGCGAAAAGGATAGCAGCTTCCATGGTTAAGCGTCCCCATCAGTTCATCTTGAATCGTTCCCAAGGAGTGCTTTTTTTGTTTTTTTCCTCTTAATCCGCGTTTCAGAACCGCTCCATTAAAAAAAAAGGTAGAAGGCAGTTTCAAAAGCTGCCATATTAGTGGCGGCGGTGGTGATGATGGTGGCAGGGCCTCTTGGAGTAGTTCCGTTTCTCCCCTCTTCAGCATAAGGAGACTCCCGAACTCTTATCAGAAGTCTGTCTGGTCCAGCATTTTTTATTTTTAATCCCATTTATATCCCGCCCTTCTCCGAAGACTCAGGGCGGCTTACAAGCTTAGCAGTAGCCTTCATTCTATGTATATGCCTGCTTATTAGGGCTTTCACACACACACCCCCCAAGCGGCATTATTACAAAGTCAGCTTATTGCCCCCAACAATCTGGGTCCTCATTTTACCTACCTGGGAAGGATGGAAGGCTGAGTCAACCTTGAGCCTGGTGGGATGCGAACCTGCACTAATTGCAGGCAGCTGGTGTTACTTAAGGAGGCATTAGCCCACTGCTCCACCAAGGCTTTTTCCCCTGAGTGACCAGCCCAGGCCTGTAGCGAGGCCACAAGCAGCAGTATATAAGAACGCCGGACCATCCTACAGTAGGTGCGTCCTCAGTGCTGACATTCCAAGGCCTTTGGAAATAACTGGAAGGAGAAACTTGAGAGACGGGTTGACTTGGTTTCCGCCTATTGGCCAGGGTAACTAGAGGTAAAAGAGCCACAAGGTCAGCAGGATTTCGGCTTGTCATAGTTTCTCGTGTGCTGCCCTTTCCCATTCACCAGTGTCTCTTTTTATCTCCCTCAGTTTCCGCCCGGTGCTTCCGATCTCCTACGTTGTGTCAGAGCTGGCCTTCGAGAGCGAGGAGGAGTGCCAAGCTTTCCTTGCAGCTCTGTCCCTTGTGTACACTAGCCCCGACGCCACCAAGATTGACTGCAAGCAGAGCTTGGCGGTCCTGGCCAATTTCTGAAAAGCAGGAAACAAAAAAACAAAAAACAAAAAAAACCCCACACCCACTGCCCTGTTCTCTAGCCTGTTTTTAACATGTACATATATATATAGATATACGTCGGCCTTCGTGTGTGTATATATGTATATAAAATCAGATAACAGTTGGCTGCCGTGGGCAAGCTGGGACTTGCTCTGCCACTTCGCCCGCTGTCCACCACGCGGCTTGGATAGAAGAGGGTAAGATCCGCGAACATCAGATGGCATCCGAGATCACCGGAAGCAGAAGAGCAGAGAGTTCGGTCACACGAGTCTTGGGGTTTGCCAGCAACAGGGAAAAGGAGGTTGCAGGGGAGAATTAAGTTTTTGCACCGTTTACAGTCATCTGTTCCTCCCCCTTCCTCTCATGTCAAGATCCATGAGTTGCTAGAACCCCTGTCTCTCTCTCCCCCCCCCCGTAGTCCGAAATTGCCAGGATAAAGAGTTGGAAATCTGTGGATTAATTATGGGAGATGATGTGCTGCCTTGTGTGTTACCATCTCTTCATTGTCATAAGGATTCAGGAAGCTAGAAGATTTTCTCCCTGAGCCGCAGAGCAATCCCTCTTAATTTATTTTTAATTATTATTATTATTATTTTGGTAAAAGTCTCACCAGGCATTGCTTTATTCCACTTGACAGATCTGAAAAAGGCACCGGTACACGAGCACATATATGGCTCTATGTGAATATATGTGAAATATGGTTTTGTACAGAAGCTACAAGTTGTAAATAATACTAGACAAATTCTTTTGTTTCTTAAGAGAGAGAGAGAGAAAAAAAAATCCATGTTTTTCTACTTTTATAATGATGCAATATTTAACAGATGGTTTCCTCTGAAGATGAAAAATTCAGGTTTTGCGTGCGCATTTTGTGTTCTTTATTGTGCTCCTCAAAAACTAACACTGTCTCAGTTTTTTTCCTCTTCCGAGCTACGGCCTGGCTATGAAAAAGCTTGAGAGATGCCCACCTCTCCAGTCCAACACAAAAACAGCCTGCGGGGGGGAAAGAGCAAAGCAAAATCTGTCTTCACATATTTCCTACCAGTTCAAAGACTTTTTTCTTAACGCAAAGGAGGATGTGAGAGACTTCTTTGTTAACAAAACCCCGCAAGGATGTGGCCACGACAAACGATCCAGCGAAGGCACGGTTGCACAGCTGTGAAATCAGATCAACAAACAAGATGATCTTCACAGTCTCCTCTTCTGTTTGTGTTCTGGAGTTGTCATGCTAAGTTTTTTTTTTTAATTTATTTTTTTTTTCTCCCTCTGTCCTCAGTTCTTTACAGGTAAACTTGAAAATGCACCACCCATTTTCACTTTTCTCTCGTCAACATTTGTTTGAGTTTTGTTTTTCAAGTTTTGAAAGATTGTCCAATAATTTTTTCTGTTGTTTTCTTTCTCCCACCCTCTCCCCCACTCTTAGTCTCTCTAGCTTCTCATAATCCCTCTTTCCCCTCTGTTCTCTTTTGCTCTAACACCCCTTTCTTTTTGTTTTCGAACATGTGTAATTTTGGGATATTTTGGCTTGGGCTGGATTTTCAAAAATTCCTTTTTCCTTTTCAGAAACCTGAATTTTCTCCCATTTGATTAAAGTCAGATTTTTAAAACAGTGCCATCTGCTTCAGTGTGGTGGTGTTCAAAGCCTAGCAGAGGTTGTGGGCCGCAGTGACAAGCGACTAACTTTTCTGTCAGTGCAATCTTAATGAGCCTTGGTGGAGCAGTGGACTAATGCCTCCTTAAGTAACACCAGCTGCCTGCAATTAGTGCAGGTTCGAGTCCCACCAGGCTCACGGTTGACTCAGCCTTCCATCTTTCCGAGGTAGGTAAAATGAGGACCCAGATTGTTGGGGGCAGTTAAGCTGACTTTGTAATGCCGCTTGGGGGTGTGTGAAAGCCCTAATAAGCAGGCATATACATAGAATGAAGGCTACTGCTAAGCTTGTAAGCCGCCCTGAGTCTTCGGAGAAGGGCGGGATATAAATGGAATAAAAAATAAAAAATAAAAATAATGTTCTAAAGGGTGGCCATAGTTTATTTCCGCTTATACAGGGGATCCTCGACTGGTGAGCTAGCAACCAGTCAAGGTTGTGACAGACCTGCCTGGGAGCTACTTACAGACCAGATTTGAATGCCCCTCAAGGTCACATGTCTAAACTTTGGGTCCTTAGCAGCTGGACCACGTTGATGGTTGGTTGCAGCATTCCAGTACATGACTATTCTATGTCTTTAACAATAACAAAAAAACGGCATCTGCTTCCAGTTTTCAACAAAAAAGGTCGGTCGTGTGACCCAGCGGTCCCCAATCTTTCTAGCTCTACAGACTGGCAACCGGAGGTGGTGGTGGTGGAAGGGGATGGTTTCGCGTATGCGTGCATCACTTAACACAAATGAAATGCACAGACCAGGGGTAAGGGGGCCGTTTATGTGACCAACCCGTTTACAATCGCCACACATCGCAACCACGATGGGCAGACCCCATTACCATCATAAACGAAGGATTACCTAAATTACAAGTTTTGTCTTTTCCCCAGCCTTGCACATTTCAGCTGCTTGCAATGGGGTGTGTGTGTGAAGGTGTTACATATTTGTGTCACTGGTTTGTCCCGGTACTCTAGTCTGTGGCTGTCTCATGGGAGGGGAATGTTGTAGCTGGACTACTTTTTTCCAGCAGAAGAATTTCATGTAGAACAATTTGCAGATTTCAGACTTAACTCATGCTGCAGGAATGGATAATATCAGCGCAGTGTTTCTGCAGTTATTTCAGGTGTAAAGATACAGAAGCTAGATATTCAATTGGATTCTGCTAGTTTCCGCTAAAGCCAAATCCCTTTAGTATTCTGCTAAATATTATTATTATTATTATTATTATTATTATTATTATTATTATTATTATTATTATTATTATTATTATTATTATACTTATTGGAGAAGATTGATGAGCTAACATGGCACGTTAACTCTGGTTTGGTTTCCAGAATATCACAGATTAGAGTAATTGACAAGGTTACCTCGGATAGCTACATCTTCTGGTGTAGAGGGGTCTTACTAAAGGAAGGAGGTACATAACAAGTGCTCAGATGGGTCAGTTATTTCGAAAGTATATGTAAGAGTGGTAAATAACCTGTGGGTAGTATGTGGCTCAGTGGGCTAGGACGCTGAGCTTGTTGATCAGAAGGTCGGCAGTTTGGCGGGTCGAATCCCGAGTGCCGTGTAACAGAGTGAGCGCCTGTTACTCATCCCAACTTCTGCCAACCTAGCAGTTTGAAAGCACATTAAAAAATGTACGTTAAAAAAATAGGGACCACTACGGTGGGAAGGTAACAGCGTTCCGTGCGCCTTTGGCATCTAGTCATGCCGGCCACATGACCACGGAGACGTCCTCGGACAAGCGCTGGCTCTGCGGCTTTGAAACGGAGATGAGCACCGGCCCCTAGAGTGTTGTGATTCAGGGTCAGCCTGTGGGTTCGGCAGTTGGGTCGGACGACTCAGAGGAGGAGGAGGGGGCTGTTGAAGAGCTTGCTGAGGGGATTGGACAGCTTGATGAGAGCCCCCAGCAAGGCCCCTCTCATCTGGTCACGATGCAGACCCAGCTGTGAGCCTGACAGCGTGGATGAAGATGACCCACAGCTGGCCCTGTTCAAGGACGCCCGACGCAGGAGGCAGTCAATCAGGAGTAAACAGGAAGGCAATGGGGCACCTTGGAAGGAGGCAGAGAGAGGCCACGCCCTGAACTGTATTTAAGGGGAATGTGTGGGAGGGCTGGTTTGCTGAAGGCAACCGCTTGGATAGTTCCTGTTTCTTAAAGCTCCTGTTTCTTGGTTCGTGTCTTGTTTGTTTTTGTAGCAATAAATTTGGCAGGCGTAATTCCAGCCTCTTGCCTTCTTGTAAAAGGGTTTGTCCCTGCCTTTTCTGCAGGGCCGGTAGCAGGCTGGTAGAGAACATAGAGTTGGAAACGACTAGCACGCATGTGCAGGGGAACCTTTACCCTTTGCCTAGTATGTGGCTAACCAGCACACTATCCGTGGTCCCCCAGAGGAAGTAACGGCTGGAACATTAGAATATTCTCAGCTGCAGGTCTGGGCACAGACTTCAGACCTTGAGGTATTGTTATTCTAAATATCAGTATAATTTTCCCCCGCCCCAGGTTAGGTGCTCCTCATTGCTTTTTCTGGCGATGGCATCACCAAACTGGAGCTTCTAGACGTAGTGTGAAGCCAAAGCACCATCTGGAGAAAGCTTAATACCAGTTAAGAGGATTATGTCTTGATTTTTTAATCTACAGGGCAAGCCAGCATCTTTTGTCTGAGATGGAAGACCTGGAAACGCCCTTCCAAATTTAAAGGCGGACATGTGTTGCATGCCCAAATGTTAATATATGTATCAAGTCTTGATTGAAAGCTAAAGTACAGTTCAAAGGCCTTCATTACGTCTGGGATCATTTTTTTTTAACCACTGAAAATTACACATTATACTAAAAGCCAAAGCACCTCTCTCTCTCAACCCTACCTATCAGGACTGTGGATCAGAAATGTTAAACCAGAGCAGAAGAAACTACTTTTAGCTTTCAGTGCCCTTTAAAAAACAACAAAACTTAAAAAGAGTACAGGAGACAGCTGGTTACTTTATATTGTTCTACGTTCTCTTTCTCACTCTAATGGCAGAAAGTGAAGAGGAACTAAAGAGCCTCTTGTTGCGGGTGAAGGAGAGTGCAAAAGTTGGGTTGAAACTTAACATTAAGAAAACCAAGATCATGGCATCCGGCCCTCTCAATTCCTGGCAAATAGATGGGGAAGAAATGGAGGTAGTGACAGATTTTATTTTCCTGGGCTCCATGATCACTGCAGATGGGGACTGTAGTCAAGAAATTAAAAGACGCTTGCTCCTTGGGAGGAAAGCCATGGCAAATCTGACAGCACACTAAAAAGCAGAGACATCACCCTGTCAACAAAAGTGCGTATAGTCAAGGCTATGGTCTTCCCAGTTGCAATGTATGGCAGTGAAAGTTGGACCATAAGAAAGGCTGAGCGCCAAAGAATTGAGGCCTTTGAACTATGGTGCAGGAGAAGACTCCTGCGAGTCCCTTGGACTGCAAGGCGATCAAACCGGTCAGTCCTAGAGGAGATCAACCCTGACTGCTCTTTAGAAGGCCAGATCCTGAAGTTGAAACTCAAATACTTTGGCCACCTAATGAGAAGGAAGGACTCACTGGAGAAGAGCCTAATGCTGGGAAAGGTGGAGGGCAAGAGAAGAAGGGGACGACAGAGAATGAGGTGGCTGGATGGAGTCACTGAAGCAGTAGGCGTGAGCTTAAATGGACTCCAGAAGATGGTAGAGAACAGGAAGGCCTGGAGGAACGTTGTCCATAGGGTTGCGATGGGTCGGACACGACTTCGCAGCTAACAACAACAACTTTCTCCTCCACCTTTGCAACCTTTGGTTTAATACAGATAAATTCCAGTATCTCAATAGGCCCTTTGTAGCACCTTTTTAGCATGTATGCATCAAGGTCTTTTTTTCAGAGTTGGTTAGCATGTTGGATTTATCAGAAGCAGCCTTGGAGCTACAAATACGACATTTGTCTGCAACACCTTAAAGCAGATGTCCTTTCCTACGATCATATGTAGACAGCAATTACACAATTCCAGGAAAAGATGTAGCCCCGTTTTCCTTCATTTCCAGTATCAATGCAAAGGGAGTCTCTAGAGACCCAACATACTTATAACCCTATCTAAAAGTATCTGGAAAGGGATTGTTAAAAACATTACACCTTTATTGTGCATTATTCATCTGTTGAAATCAAATAAGGCAAAAAAAAAATATCATTAGTGTTACCACAATGCTCCTGTTCTTTTTTTTTCTCCCCTGCCCCAATTTGATCAACTGTTCCATTACAGTTGTAGTTAAAGTGCTCCAAACAGATGCTGCTGGGGAATTCTGGGAGATGAAGTCCATACAGCTTCAAGTTGCCCAGCCCTGTGCGTTGTCTTTTTCTAAAGAGTAAGACGTTCATTTGGGAGGCATCTCCAGTTCAGTTCAACTTCCTCCATATAAATCCAATTTCAGTATGCTGACGTACACGTGATCGGTTCTTTTGCCTTTTCCTACCTCATAAAAACCCACGGACTCTACTGCTTGGACACCTAACTCCTCCACCGTAGGAGCCCAAGCCAAACCGGATGGGAGCCGTGGCATCCCCTTCCTAGGTGGGACCTTCACGACAGTCAAATGGAACTTCCCTTTGGAGGGAGGGCAAATCACAGCCAAGCCCTTTTGGGTGAAGGCGTCTTCCAGACTTTGAGCCAGGGCTCCCAATTGGGGTACAGGGTCTGGTGCCAAGTACAAAACCCGTGAATTAAAAGACTCCAGACGACGGAAGGAGAGAAGCAAGACTGGGGGCAGCAGTCGCTGAAAACCAGCCTGAAGTTCTTCCAGAGCCATCATCGCTTTGTGGATTTCTTCAGGGGTGTCCAAGTGCAGCAGGCAAAGGGTGACATGCAGCGTAGCTCCAGGCACACAGTAGGGAGTGAAGTCGGAGCTGACGGCACACAGAGCCTCCTGGAAATGTTTCGCGGCTTCCCGGATTTCTGGGCTGGTAATCGGGATAGCTATGAAATGGGTGGGGCGCTCCTTCAGATAGGAGCTGCTCCCTCTCCTCCTCTCCAACTCCACGTGTTCTTTCTCCACCATCACCGTTTCATTTTCTATTCCGACAGTGCAAGCATGTTTGAATTCTTCAGCGTTAACCGCCTCCCTCTCCTTTACTTTGCCGGACACTTTTCCTTCTTGGTAGAAGGACCTGTCTCCAACCAGCTCCAAATTTTCCCCAGCTTCCCCCAAAGCCGTCGCTAACTTCTGCCCACAGCCTGTCCCGTCCAACTCCTTCTCTTTGGGTGAATTCCCATCCGCCTCTCCTTCAACTTGGAGGCTATTTGGAAGTCCCGATATTTCCTTCGCGGCCTGGGCGTCGTCTTCTTCCTTCATCGCTTCTAAGATGGTTTTCCCACTTCCCGTGGAGCCAAAAACGTCGTCAGTGCGACTGGCTTTGTCCCAAACCACACGGTCTCTATATTTAAAATACTGGATCCTATGTTTTGGGATAGCCAGTACGCCAGGACCAACTGAAGCTAGATCCTCCCACGAGAAAGAAGTAAAAGATTCTTCTAAGATCCCCAAGAACCGGTCAAGGTAGCCGATCGAGAACTTCTCAGCAGGCACCTGTGTATCCCAGAGGAGTCGAGAAATGACATCCTCAGCTGTTTTCATGGCAGGTTTCTTCCCTTCTGCGAGCTGCGAGGAAGGAAGGCGGACAGGTCCAGGATCTTTTAAACGAACCTCACCAACATCACCAGGATGGTAATTTTGGCAGCGGGCACCAAAACGGCAGCGTCCCTCCAAGAAAAAACGACAGGGAGGGTTGATATTAGGAGAGGACTCTCCGGTCAAGGAGGAGTCTGGATCTCCCAATGCTTCCAGAAGACCGTCCGAAGAGTGGTCAGTGACGTCCTTTTCAGAGGAGACAGCCGACTCATCCATCACTGAATGGGAGAAAGAATTAAAATCAGAAGAACGAAAGGCTGACTACATCCAGTTTCACTTGCTGTCCCGGAGACAGTTCATAGTAGCAGAGAAATTACGGGGTGAGTGGGACTGTCGAGCTGAGCAACTCGCATTAAGGGCAAATGTAATGGCTCTAGGCTGGGGGTAGGCAACCTCAGCTCTTTTATGACTCATGGACTTCAACTCCCAGAATGCCTGAGTCAGCTATGCTGACTCAGGAATTCTGGGAGTTGAAGTCCATGAATCATATAATAATAATAATAATAATAATAATAATAATAATAATAATAATAATAATAATAATAATAATAATAAAAAATTATTATTATTATTATTATTATTATTATTATTATTATTATTATTATTATTATTATTTAGCTGGAGGCTAAAACATATAGGGAACGGTTGCTGGAATTGGGTATGTGTAGTTTAATGAAGAGAAGGGTGAGGGGTGACATGATAGCAGTGTTCCAATATCTCAGGGGCTACCACAAAGAAGAGGGAGTCAAGCTATTCTCCAAAGCACCTGAAAGCAGGACAAGAAGCAACGGATCTGAAATGGTATAGGGTTTCCTGCCTGAGCAGGGGGTTGGACTAGATGACCTCCAAGGTCCCTTCCAACTTTATATATATATTATATAATAATAATAATAATAATAATAATAATAATAATAATAATAATAATAATAATAATAATAATAATAATAATGATGATGATGATGTTGTTGGAAGGGACCTTGGAGGTCATCTAGTCCAACCCCCTGCTCAGGCAGGAAACCCTATACCATTTCAGACAAATGGCTGTCCAGTCTCTTCTTAAAAACTTCCAGTGTTGGAGCATTCACAGCTTCTGGAGGCAGGTTGTTCCACTGGTTAGTTGTTCTAACTGTCAGGAAGTTTCTCCTTAGTTCTAGGTTGCTCCTCTCCTTGACTAGTTTCCATCCGTTGTTTCTTGTCCTGCTTTCAGGTGCTTTGGAGAATAGCTTGACTCCCTCTTCTTTGTGGCAGCCCCGGAGATATTGGAACACTGCTATCATGTCACCCCTCACCCTTCTCTTCATTAAACTAGACATACCCAATTCCAGCAACCGTTCCCTATATGTTTTAGCCTCCAGTCCCCCAATCATCTTTGTTGTTCTTCTCTGTACCCTTTCTAGAGTCTCGACATCTTTTTTACATCGTGGTGACCAAAACTGGATGCAGTATTCCAGGTGTGGCCTTACCAAGGCATTGTAAAGTGGTATTAGTACTTGATGTGATCTTGATTCTATCCCTCTGTTAATGCAGCCTAGCACTGTATTAGCCGAGGTTGCCTACCCCTGGCAATGTGATGATGAATCATGAACCAGGAAGTCTGACATCAAATCCAAATTCAGATGCGTGCCAATCTTCTCCCATGGAGACGCTTATTGAACATGCTACAGTAATGGACACCAGTGAATGATCCTGCTCTGTTAATGTCTCGGATTAAAGCCTCCCAATTCAAGGCCCTCTTCTTTATCAAAGATGCTGGGTTTTTCAGAGATTTGGGAATCCAAGGCATTAACCTCCACTGCTAATTGTCATCTGTACAATATGTCCACACCTCACGGTTTTTCAACCACCTTGATGAAATTCAATCTTTCTTTTTATTTATTTTTTAATGTGGGCCTAAAGACACCGTAGACAAAGTAGTTTAACAGTCACCGTTTTCCCTCGAGTCCCAATGTTTTTCAACCTCGGCAATAAGATGTGCAGGCTTCCAATTCCCAGATCTGAAACCGGGACATTTTAAAGTAGCTGAGGTGATAAAACAAAACACCGAACACCAGAGTTCAGGTAACACAGAACAAATTTCTAAACCAAGTTTTAATGAATTTTGACAAAAGTATCCGGTCCACCGTTCCTGTGTAGTTCATCACATTTGCAATCTTTTATGTTTTATTGTACCTTCTTTGATTGTTGTGAACCACCCAGAGTCGGGCAAGCATTTAAGTTTGATAAAAGGATAATTATTACTAGAGGAAACTGAAGGCATGAGCTCATTTTTTAAGTCACTTTGCTGGTCCCACTCAACTCATGTGTCCTCCCCTGATAAGGTGCTAATGCTATTTAAAGGTTGGCCTAAAATGTCCCTCCTCGCACTTTTTAAAAATCAAAAGCAGCAGGGAAGTGGACCGAGTTATGGGAGAAATCTCCTACCTTTCTCAGATCTCCCACAGACGCTTCCGGGTCTGAGTTTCGGCGAAACCCGGTCTGGGTGCCCGAAGCCACCGCTCCCTGCCGCCGCCTCTGATTACCTCGTCCCGTTTCTCGTAAGTGGAAAACAAGGAAGGAACTGGCAAACAACTGAAAAGCATTGTGGGGGTATTCACGGGTTGGGCCCATTTTCACGTCAAAGCCAGCAGAGGGCAATGCTCCACCAGCTCAACGCAGACCTTATTTGCAATCGATCGCTGCCTTGGATCCGCTTCCCAAAGCAAAGGGGAAAAGGGTTAGGGATAGATAGATAGATAGATAGATGATAGATAGATAGATAGATAGATAGATAGATAGATAGATAGATAGATAGATAGATAGATAGATAGATAGATAGATAGATAGATAGATAGATAGATAGATAATAGATTGATAGATTGATAGATAGATGATAGATAGATAGATAGATAGATAGATAGATAGATAGATAGATAGATAGATAGATAGATAGATAGATAGATAGACAGACAGACAGACAGACAGACAGACAGACAGACAGACAGACAGACAGACCTGATGAACTTGGTTCTGCCCTGGGAGTTACTTGGTTATTATTTATTTGATTTTTATCCTGACTTTATTGCTTTATAACTCAAGGTGGCAAGCATACTTAACTTCAGGCTGGGGGCTAAAACATATAAGGAACGGTTGCTGGAATTGGGTATGTCTAGTTTAATGAAGAGAAGGACGAGGGGGAACATGATAGCAGTGTTCCAATATCTCAGGGGCTGCCACAAAGAAGAGGGAGTCAAGCTATTCTCCAAAGCACCTGAAGGCAGGACAGGAAGCAATGCATGGAAACTAACCAAAGAGAGAAGCAACCTAGAACTAAGGAGAAACTTCCTGACAGTTAGAACAATTAACCAGTGGAACAACCTGCCTCCAGAAGTGGTGAATGCTCCAACACTGGAAGTTTTCAAGAAGAGACTGGACAGCCATTTGTCTGAAATGGTATAGGGTCTCCTGCCTGAGCAGGGGGTTGGACTAGAATGACTTCCAAGGTCCCTTCCAACATTGTTGTTGTTGTTGTTGTTATTCCTTCCTCCTTCTGTTTTCCCCACAACTCTGTGAGGTGGGTTGGACTGAGAGAGAAACACTGGCCCAAAGTCACCCAGCTGCTTTAGATGGGACTAGAACTCACTGTCTCCTGGTTCTAGGCCAGCACCTTAACCTCTAGACCAGGCATGTCAACGTCGTGCGACGCATCGCAACTTTTTCCCCATTGCTGGCAATGGGGTGGATGCGGTTTTGGCGTGACGCATCCGGCCCATGGGCTGGCAGCTTGACATGCCTGCTTTAGACCAAACTGATTATCCTGAGCAGACTGTTCAAAGTTACAAAGGCACTGGAAAAACGTGATTTATCACCGTTTTTCACACTTATGATCATTGCAGCTTCACCATGAACACGTGATCAAAGTTTGGATGCTTGACAACTGGCATGTATTTATGACAGTTGCAGTGTCCTGCAGTCATGTGATCACAAAGTCAATGGGGAAGCCAGATTAACTTAACAACCGTGTTGCTAACTTAACAACTGCAGTGATTTACTTAACAATTGTGGCAAGAAAGGTCATAAAATGGGGCAAAAGTCATTTAACAGCTGCCTTGCTTAGCGATACAAATTTGGACCTCAGTTGTGATCGTAAGTTGAGGACTACCTGTGTCAGACAATCTTGTAAGAATTTATGAATAGATAGTTCCCGAGCAGCCTTTATTTCTTCTATAGTCAAATAATATTGTTCCATTGTATTAATGAGACTCTTCTCCTTTAATTGGATCTGTTAATTCTCTCTGGTTCCCTCTAGTCAACCTTCAAGCCCCCTGTTATCATTTGTTTATTTTCCAATCAACAAACTTTCCCTGGTGAGTATTTCTTACAATTAATTTCAAAATCTTCATATACTCGTTTTATAAAATTTTAAAACAACCCCCAGGAAATGGGGTTTTTTTCACGGCAATCTACCCCATTAACTTTCCAAAATCAACATTCTTTTGCTGTTCTCAAAACATTTTCTTCTTAGGCCTTAAACTTGCATAGAAGTTCTCTCAACTTCTGTTGAAAAATAGGGCTTCTTCTGTTGTAATAAAACATCTGGAACAGTATTGTTCAAACTTTGCAACTTTAAGACCCCTGTCCTTGGAATTTCAAGTATGGATTTCAGAGACAAATAACAACTCAAAGAAGCTCTTAAATGTTATGCTTGTAGGTCAGTAGGCGGCCACCCTGATTAGCCAGGATCCCTTCCCTACCATGTGCCTGCCACACAATGCCTTGGACTGCAGCTCCCATAATCCTCTACATGCATGGTTATGAAATTGCAGCAATGGCCTTTCCCTCTGGAGGGTAACAGATTGGGGTAGACAAGTCTAGAACCTCCTTAGCCTCCATTGTATCCTTTTGATCTGGATTAGCCTTTGTATCCTTTTGATCTGGATTAGCCATTGCATGCTTTTGATCTGGATTAGCCATTGCATGCTTTTGATCTGGATTGTTTACAGCCTAGAAATTCAATGGCTAAAACAAGGAAATACATGTGTGCAAACAAACAAAATCAGAATCTGGTTGCACCTTTTCCAAATAACACATTTATTAGAATGTGTTTGAAGAACTGCAGCTCATTTTAGGGAGATGATGGGACTGGCTAGATCGATGTCTACAAATCCTGCATCGGTCTAGTTCAGTGTTTCTCAACCTTGGCAACATGAAAATCTGTGGACTTCCACTCCCAGAATTCCCCTAGCCAGCATCGCCACTCAGAGTCATTGATTGAGATGCACGACTATAGAAATTGAATAACAGAATGACTAAACAAATATGCTGGCTGGGGAATTCTGGGAGTTGAAGTTCACAGGTCTTCAAGTTGCCGAGGCTGAGTAACACTAGTCTAGCCTCAACACAGCTTCAGCTCACAAAAACTTTTGCCTTTTAATAAAATGTGTTAATTGGAAAAGGGGTTACTAGACTCTTCCTGATTTTTGTTGCTACTACAGGTGGTCTTTGACCATGCGCTTAGTGACAAAGTTACAAGGGCACTGAAAAAAATCACTTATGATCATTTTTCACACTTACCACCGTTGCAAGCACCTTCATGGTCATGTGATCAAAATTCAGAAGCTTGACAACAGACTCATGTTTATGACGTTTGCAGTGTCCTGGGGTCATGTGATCCTTTTTCCTGACAGGCAAAGTCAATGGGGAAGCCAGATTCACTTAATAACCGTGTTTCTAATTTAACAACGGCAGTGATTCACTTAACATATGTGGCAAGAAAGATTGTAAAATGGGGCAAAATTAATTATTAATTATTACGGGCATAATGGTTTAATCACTTTTTAATTTTTGTATTCTGTTTTTTACTATATATTGCCCTGTTCACTGCCCTGAGTCCTTCGGGAGAGAAGGGCGGTATACAAATTAAATTATTAAATTAAATTAAAAATCACTTTACAAGTCTTGCTTAGCGACAGAAATTTTAGGGCCAATTGCGGTCGTAAGTGGAGGACTGCCTGCATGGCTCTCCTAGAACAAGTACAAGCAGGAAGCAGCCACAGCTAGCAATATTGTGTTTGATCATAGAGAACAGTCCTCCCAAGATCCTCCCACTCATTTTCTTAACTTTTTTTCAGCCTTCATTATTGAAATCTTGGGTTATTGAACCTTTGAATGAAGGCAAGGGAGGGGGCACCATAGGGGTAGCTGAGTCACGAACCCTCCCCACACAATGATCTGTATATGGCTGCCTCCTTCACCCACAGACTTTTGGGAAAGTTTCCCCCACAAACAAAACACGGGCCAGTTTTTCTAGAGAGGAGGTTGCATATTTTTCATCAAAATGTTTGGAACAAAACTTGGACCCTTCGTTATTGAAATGGGAGAAGATTTGTCTCCCGTCAGCCAACCCGCAGATGGTGTGTTTCACAGGTTGCCTTTTGTAATGGTTTCCTTCATCCTGTCAGGCCTGGCCTGTGTCAGCCAGGCCCCCCTCCCACCCTCCAGCTGCCCTGTTTATCCTCCAACAGGAAATTCACAGCTGGAATTGACCGGCAAACGGAGGCACCAGCACTCCAGATAAGGCTCCAGAGACACGTTGCAGCTGGAAATGGGGAAGGCAACCTAATCAGCCAACATTTTTTTCTTTCTGATCTGATCCCCGTTGTTGTGGGAATGGGGCTGGAGGGGAAATCCAAGCCTTGATTGGTGGCAAATGCTGAAGCTTGTTTTAAAACCCATCTCCTCCTCCCTAAAACTGTCATCCAGCCTGCTTCTCAAAGTTCTCACACCAGAATATCTACAGAGTGTGGTCATCAGAATCCAAAAACGTGTAGTCAAAAGTCAAAATAAAAAGATAGTGGCCAGTGTGGCTCCACTGTAGGTGCAACACAAAAAAACCCCAGGCTGCTTCAATTAAACTCCAATTAAATTGGTTCTTTCATTCGGTTTGTGGGTTAATTTTAATGTTTTAATTTGAATGCCCAATATTTTAATGTTTTTAAAACCACAACTTAGCCGTGGTGGCACAGTGGTTAGAATGCCGTATTGCAGGCTAACTCTGCCCACTGCCAGAAGTTCGATCTCGACTGGCTCAAGATTGACTCAGCCGTCCATCCTTCCGAGGTTGGCGAAATGAGGACCCAGATGGTTGGGGTCCATATGCTGATTCTATAAAACACTGTGAAGCCGTATATAAGTCTAAGTGCTGTTGCTATTCTTTAATTGCTTTGTATCATTGTTTATGACATTGTAAGCTACTCAGAGTTGCTTGATAGTGAGATGGGTGGCATATGAATTTAATAAATAAATAAACCATTGTGGCTGCCATTTTGACTTTTTTGACCACGTCCATGAATATTCCCATCTCGCTTACTTATTGGGAAGGGAAACTTTGTTAAGGAACGAAAACGGCATCCTGCTGGGTCACAGCGTAGCCATTCTGGTTCAGCTGGCTGACAAAAAGAAGCTGGGATGTGAATGTCATTGCTGCTTCCTGCTTGAAAACTAATGTTTGGTCCTGAAGTTTATCTACAGCCATGGTGGCTAAGAGTTATGGCCTGATTCAACCAATGCAAGCTCAGTAAATGAATCCAGATATTAATACCCACCAGAGCTATGAGGGGTCTTTTTCAACCAGGGTGTTTCCCCATACCCATCCATGCTGGCTGTGGAATTCTGGGAGTTGAAGTCCACATGTCTTAAAGTGGCCAAGGTTGAGAAACACTGAGTATAGTGTACTGTGGGTATTCTCTGTCAGTTTTTTAGCCACTTTTCTCCTATTTTCCTCTCTTCTATCTTCTTCCACTCTCCCTTCACACACACACACACACACACACCCGATATTCAGCTGGATCCAAAGAGTACTTACTATTCATCTCTCACCGCCCCTCCAATAGGTCTGCTTTGCAACTCCTTGCATTGCTCCTGACTTTGTGCTTACCACTCAGATGTTGGCATTCCGCGGTCTGACCATCGGAAATGAAGGAAATGCTTTGCAAATGACAAGCAGCTGTGGGGAGGGCTGGGCCCAGCCACAGGAAGTGTGAGGCCTTTAAGACTGGGTGCGTGACACCAGCCTGTCCCTTAGTCCAGGCACGGCTAGAAAACCCATAGTGCTGAGCCAATCAGGTGAGGCAAAAACTTCCCCTCTGTTGCAAAGCCTTTTCAAGGGTCATCGGTGCATTTGTGTGCCTGGTTAAAAATACGAACCCATACTGAAGAAAAGATCCAGCATTACGATATGGCTGCAGGTCTGATTCCTGATATCCCCAGCTGGCATTTTGATAGGATTAGAGAGCAGGCAATAAAAGGAGCATGGCTGATACCCAGAATAACTACCAGGTATCAGGGCAGACAATTATGACCTTGTTGATTCAACTTTAGCCAAAATTAACCTTCCCCTCCCTTGGGCCTGCTGGCTTCGTCAGAACCAGCTTCTGAATGCCAGAATAGCGTAATGGGCTCAACTAGTCTGCCCTACACATTTTTATTAATTAGAATTTTAACCCGCCTTTATTACTTTAGAAGTAACTCAAGGCAGCCCACATACCTATTCCTTCCTCCTGCTATTTTCCCACAACAACCCTGTGAGGTGGGTTGCGTTGAAAGAGAAGGATTAGCCCAAAGTCATCCAGCTAGCTTTCATACCTAAGACAGAACTAGAACTCACCATCTCCTGGCGATTGGCCCAAAGTCACCCAACCAGCTTTCATGCTTAAGGCTGAACTAGAACTCACATAGTCTTATTGATTGACCCAGCCACCCAGCCGGCTTTAATGGCTAACGCAAGACTAGAACTCGGTTTCTAGGCCAGCGCTAACATCATAACAGTCTTCAGAGAAAGACAACTGCCTGTCTGCTTTTTTTTCTTTGTGCTTCCCACCCAGGGTTCATTCTCTCTCTCTCTCTCTCTCTGTCATAAAATAAATCTGTTTTACAGCCAATGTTGGGCCATGCTTAGTTGAGTTTCTGGCAAGTATCCAGTCATAGTACTAGGAAGGACAGTGACTCAGTGACAGAAGCTTTGAAGATGCTTTGATCACATTCCTGATCAAAAAGTCAACCCGTCTATCCAGTTACTTACAGAGCCAATAGGGGAAGTGGTAAAGTGCTGGACATTAGATTACGTTCAGTAGGAGCAGAGAATTTGTTTGATAACAGAAGCTACCATATTTCGATATATATATATATATATATATTAATGGCAACTCCAACTGCTAAGAGTGCCTACAGAGCAATCTCAGTTTTGCTTTTTTGTTGTTGTTGTTCAACTAAGAGGGAAATGGGAGACTGCGAGATCTACTGCCACTGTGAGGAGATGCCGCCCATGGGGAGGAATCACATTAGTTGATCAACGTCAGGGTGGATCAGGAGCAGCAGGTGTAATTTCCATAAAAATGGCTGGTTCCAAAAGTTCATTCGGGACAAGCAGTCCTCGACTTAAGAGCCACCAGTGAGGCCAGAAATTCTGCTGGTAAGGGAGACAGTTGTTAAAGTGAATTGGGCCCCGTTTTATGACCTTTCTTGCCACAGTTGTTAAGTGAATCACTGCAGCTGTTAAATCAGTAACACGGTTGTTAAGTAAAGCTGGCTTCCCCATTGACTTTGCTTGCCAGACGATCATGTGACCCTGGGACACTGCAAATGTCAGTTGCCAAGCATCTGGGTTTTGATCACCTGACCCTGGGGATGCTGCAATAGTAGTTAAGTGTGAAAAATGATCGTAAGTCACTTTTTTCGGTGTTGTTGTAACTTTGCTCACTAAATGAACTGTTGTAAGTCGAAGATGACCTGCATAATGATTACTGGTATGCAGGAAAGGAAACCAAAGTCAAGAAGATCTGTAAAATGCTGAGCAAGATTCCAAAATATCCTGGCTTGGTTTGGGTTTAATATACCTTGACTTGGAATACTGTTTTACAGGTAGTCCTCGACTTAAAATAATTTAGAGAATTACAGTGGCACTGGGGGGGAAAAAAGGTACTTGTGGCTGTTTTTCACACATACAACAATTGCAGCACCCCCACGGTCATGTGATTAAAATTTGGATGCTTGGCAATTGACTCATATTTATATGACGGTTGCAGTGTCCCGGGGTCATGTGATAACTTTTTGCAACCTTCTGACAAGCCAGGTCAATGGGAAGCCAGAATCACTTAGTAAGTGTTACTAACTTAACAGTTGCGTGATTCACTTAACTGTGGCAAAAAGGTCATAAAATGAGCCAAAACTCACTTAATAACTGTCTTGCTTAGCAAGAGAAATTTGGGGCTCACTTATGGTCATGGAGGCCCAGTGGTCAGAATGCAGTAGCATTGCAGGCTAACTCTGTCCAATGCCAGCAGTTCGATTCTGACCAGCTCAGGGTTAACTCAACCTTCCATCCTTCCAAGGTCAGTAAAATGAGGACCCAGATGGTTGGGGGCAATAGGCTGACCCTGCAAACCGCTTAAAGAGGTTTGTAAAGCACCATAAAGCGGTATACTGTATACATCTAAGTGCTATTGCTATAGTCGTAAGTTGAAGACTAGCTGTAATTCTTCTTCCGTGCCAGAAACCCCACCCTTGAGCAGATCTAGAACTCCTTCCACAAACCAGTCAGTGATAGCAGAGTCTGGTAGGAATAGGTATCAGATATGAAAGAAAAGGGACGCGGTGGCTCAGTGGGTTAGGACGCTGAGCTTGTCAATCAGATGGTCGGGTCGAATCCCGAATGCCACATAACAGAGTGAGCGCCTGTTACGCGTCCCAGCTTCTGCCAACCTAGCAGTTCGAAAGCACGTAAAAATGCAAGTAGATAAATAGAGACCACTCTGGTGGGAAGGTAACAGCGTTCCGTGCGCCTTTGGCGTCTAGTCATGCCAGCCACATGACCACGGAGACGTCCTCGGACAAGCGCTGGCTCTTCGGCTTTGAAACGGAGATGAGCACCGGCCCCTAGAGCTGGAAACGACTAGCACGCATGTGTGGGGGCACCTTTACCTTTACTTATGAAAGAAAAGCATCCGAAACTAATTTAATTTTAATTACAAGAAATATCAAACACTTTTTGGTCCCTGTACAAATAGTCTGATAGTAGTAGTAGGCTGATAGTTAAACACATCAAGAGGGAGGCTGTATAGACATTCTCTTACATAGCAATCTCATAAAATGAGCTATTACAAAATGATAAATGTAATGTACACAGAGCCATCTTGCTACATCCGTCGCAAGGATTATTGAAAAAATAATATAATAATAATAATAAAAATCTAAGAATCTGTGGGGATCTAAGAAGTAGGTTTCGGAATTAAATCTTGGACGGGGAGGGCGAGGTTTGGAAATGAATCCACGTAGTAGAGAATCATAGCAAACGGGTGGTTTTATTCTTCCAAAGGAAACTGGAGATCAGAGGCCAGCCCCAATCTCGTTTGTAGTCAGTAACCAAACCTCATTAATGGAACACCTTTCAAATCATATCACAGAGATAAAACACACTCACAGGGGGTGGGAATGTCCAGGTTTTCCTATTTTAACATGGAGATAAGTAGAGGAGCAAATTGGGGATACAATATACATTGGGGCCAAGCCCTCTACATCAAGGGTCCCCAACCTTGGCAACTTTAAGACCTGTGGACTTCAACTCCCACAATTCCCCAGCCTTTGAAGTCCACAGATCTTACAAGTTGCCAAGGTTGGGGACCTCTGATCTAGATAGCTTGGATTACCACATCTGTCATGCTCACAGGACTGAGAGTTTTGAATGCTGTAATCTTCACCACTCAAGAACCCACTTTTAACTCCAACCTGATACATGGGACGCATTTTTTTAAATTTCTTTTTATACGAATTAGAAACCCACTCCTCTTTCGGAGTATCTTCACAATGCAGATATACTGCTTTTAGGAACTGTAGCTTATGTTAGGTGGGTGGCATCACCCAGTAAAGAAGAATAAAACAGTGGAGCTGTAACTTTGCAACAGACACACCCATATCTTTACTCCCCTCCCCCTCCTTTTACCTCTTGGTCATCCCAATATTTTTATTTGTCATCTTCATAAATAGCATCACACTTCTATCGTCCTGTTACTTTCAGGGAACCCGTTGTTGAAAACCAAAATTCCAGAGCAGTCTCCTGCTATAAATGAGAACTGATGCACTAAATATTTGGAGCAATAGCTGATAGTATATTGTGATTATCTGATGAAACACTCTTCAGCTAAGCTCCTGTTTGTAGTTGGCTGTAGTTGGAAGATATCTCCACCCATAATAAATCTGAGGATTGACCAACATCAATTATGGGACTCGCTCTGTTGAAACTGTCTGTACGTTACTTCCTGGAAAACCCAACCAGTCAGTCCTCAAACATTAAAACTCTTCTTATACCTGACATGGAGAATTCCAAATGATGGAGAACCTCCATTTCCTTAAGTTTCTCTGATACCCCCTGCCCCAACTTACATTCTTCAGCTAAGAAACACCAGTACCACTATGTTCACTTCCAGTCTTGAAACTGCTTGCTGGGACATGGGATCCAGCAAAAGAAAACTAAAAAAAGCATGTTTCCCACCGTCGCCAAGAAAGCTAAGAAACGATACGTGACACAAAAACATGGTCACAACTTAAACAGTCTTTCCCACTCCCCCATCCACACTCGACCTGTCTCCTTTGCAAAAAAAAAAAAAAGCAGAGATTAATCAAACATGTCTGGTGCTATACTAGAGGTTTAATGCCAAAGGTGCTTTTTCAAGAAGCAGCTGGCCTTCCTTTGTTCTTCCATGAAGACGTTTGCTTCTCAGAACTGAAGAAGCTCCTTGAATGAGAAGTGAAATGTCTTCAAGCCAAAACAAAGAAAGTCCAGTTGCCTCTTGAAAAACCACCTTTGGGACAACCATGACCTGGATGACTGAGAATCTCCATAGAAGGTAAGTAACTGAGAACTACCGCAAAGGCATTTAGCTCTTTATGATCAGAAGGATGCATCTGGCTTTTTAATTGGCATGCGCTCTCAAAGCCAGACAAAAATATTGCATTTTAAACAAAACACGAGCTTGCATGAATGCTCTCTCTCTGAAATTAAGTATTTCTTCCTTCTTTCTTATATTAAAAAGTACAACACAGCATCAACTTCTGGAGAAGTTCATTGGCTACATCCAAAATGTCTGGGGGCCACGGATGATACATATCTTATCTCAGTGTTTCCTCAACCTTAGCAACTTTAAAAGCAGTGGGCGTCAAGTCCCAGAAGTGGATTTCAATTCCCATGTTGGCTGGGGAAATTCTGGGAGCTGAAGGCGACTCATCTTAAAGATGCTAAGGTTGAGATCATTACCTTATCTTGTAGCAATGTCAGTTGTAATGTGCTGGGCACCTTTATTCTACTTTAATTCTGACATATTTAAATCTTGTCCCGTTTAGGCAGAGAGACAGGAGGAGGTAACACATTCACTCTGGCAATAAAAACAACTTTTCCTTTTTGTAGCAGGTAAATACTTCAGGTAAGGCCCTATACATTACAGTTCTATATACCTTTCCCATTACGATAAATAATGTGTTCGGGAGTAAGAACACAAAAGCAGAAACACGGTGGAATCAAGGAACATATAGATTAGATCCATCTGTAAGCAATCTCTAAGACAGCTTTTCTCAACCTTGGCTACTTTAAGATGTTGGCTGGGGAATTCTGGGGGGGGGGTGAAGTCCACACATCTCAAAGTTGCCAAAACTGAGAAACAATGCCCTAAGGAGCCGATAGTCAGATCTAGAGTAGGAACAGAAGGATGGACAAAGTTTATGGGCAGAACCAAGGGGTACAGTAAGGGGAAGGCATTATTTCTATATAAGTATTCTTACATTTAGCACAAACAAATCTACAGCTGTACCACCACCTCTGCATGTGTACAGAGGCAAGCAGATTTGTTTCCCAACTGTTTACTATTAACTTCCAAAAATGAGTTGGCAACGTTCCCGCAGGGCAGTTTAGGGAAGCCAAGACAGCTGTAACAGAATATCACTTTAAAAAAAGAATGTAAAAGTAATAACTGATGGGCAAAAGAACAAGCTATTAATTTGATGGATCTGGGTGATTATAAAAGTGTTGTTCAAAAATATGTTGGCCAGTATAAATCCCTGTCCAGTTATTGCCGCTTCCAGCCCACTGAATTGTATTAACTTAAACGCACCTGGTTTAAAAAGTTATCCAGTTCACATTGGATAGAGATGCTATCTACGGATGCAACCCTGCCTTACCACCCAACCCCATCACAGCTTTAAGGAAGAAAAAAAAATGATGCATACTTTTTTTTTTCCACACGAGCACTCCAAGTTTTGTCCTTCATAAATAAATCCATTTTAAAAGTGACTAGCCAAAAGAGAGAGAAAAATAACACGGAATTGTTCCAGCTACTATATCAGTTGAAAACATTGTCCTTTTTTGTACATGACTGGATTGACAAAAACAGATGATTCTTTTATACAGGGTGCAAAAAAAGAAAAGAAAACGGTGAGGTGGGCCACTGGCAGAAAATTCTGTCCCTCGTCAGAAGCCGCAAGGTATGTGGCTAATTGCAGCCCACTCAAGGAACCCAACATCTTTTCTTCATTTCTTCCTGCCAATTCCTTTTCATTGACTTCGAGAAAATGTGGTGAAGCTCTTCCGTCTTCCCTCTAATCATGTCCTTGTCTTAACACAAGATCATCTCTTAAGAAGACGTCCCACAACTGCTTGGTTACACAATACTGCTTGGATATACAGATCCACAGGTTTAAGAGAAGAAAAAAAAACCTGAACGAATTCTGAAATGGAGGCTATATTGAGCTAGGTTGTGTTCTTCCGTTGAGAAGAGACCGGTGGGCAGAAGAAGGCTTCATACCTTTGAATGTCCCAATAGCCTCTGTGTTGGTAGAAGAGAGTGGCTACATAGTTGGAGATTATTAGACAAAGAGTTTCCAAAATCGTATCATTCTCTCTTACTCTGTACTTTCAACCATGTGCCTCTAGGTTAAGTCTGTGTCCTCATATTCTCTCAGTCTGTTCTCTTAGGTGACCTTTTCTTCAAAACAGATTCCACGTTCATAGAGGGAAGCCAACCGTGGGTTAGAGAGCTGGAATTTAAGACAGTTCAGTAAAAAATGATAAACATAAGAGCAGATGATGGACAGAGAGTTTCGTAACAGGCTCAGTGGTATGTCACTTTGATTCCAGATAGAGAGAGGGGCTGAAAGCCAAGACATGTTTTTCCAGTGCAGAGAAGTTGCACTGTCTCAGGCCTTGGAAGGGATACAAGAAGTGGGGAAAGAACAAGGATTATTATTAAGCACCTTCTGGAACTTATTTTTCAGAAGTAGCATCATGGAATGTGCCATAGGATTCTGATTGCCGTTTTCCTGTCTGAACCCCACAATAAGAAATCTGAAGGTAAAAAGTCTTCTCTAGGGGAGGAGGCAGGGATAAATTGGTGGATTAGCTAATAGTCATTTGCTGGCCATATTTGGCCAAAGGGCTGCCAGCTACTGACTACTGTAGCAGAGGCTGGAAAACTCTGCAAGAGCGGGCTGGCCGAAATCTTAAGGTGGGGAAAAGAAAGAGCAAAACCAAGATGTTCCTCCTCCTATAACCCAATCTCTTCATCTTGTTCATCTTCAAAACTGTAGCCCTGTCCCTCCTCCTCCTCCTCTTCTTCTTCTTCTTCTTCCTCCTCCTCCTCTTCTTCTTCCTCTTCTTTTTCGTCCTCCTGCTTGGAGCATCCCAGTGGGCTTGAGCTCTCATCCCTCAGTGCATCCTGATCCTGCCCTTTAATATTGTCCCAGTCTTTATCCATTACTCCCAGCACATCCTCCAAGATGGAAGGCCCCAAGTCCAGCTGGAAAGAGAGAAGGGATTCAGCGTGGTCCAGTGTGGAACTCTCCAGGGAGAACTTCTGTTGCAGGTCCCAACCTTCTCCATTAGGGGGCTTCCAATCAGTCTTCTCTGGGCTCTGCAGTACCACAAAGCTGCCATCAGGGGTTGATGTTGCTGGACTCTGGACTACTCCATTCCCACTCCCAGGAGGGGAGAGCAGTTCAAAGCAACCAGAAACATCTCCAGGAGAACCAAGAGATCCAGGAGACACTGCTACATCGTGAGGCAACCCATTGGTCTTGGTGCCCCCATGGTTGCTGAGGAATGATGTATCTCCAAAAGCATCGCCCCCACGGCCAATGTGCATCGTATGTCGAAAGTCCCCCAGAGGGGCGCTAATCATGGCTCGATCCAGACGGGGCCTCTTTTTGGAATGAGAAACGGGGGACTGCTTGAGGATGGGCATCTGAAAAGAGAGACATAACATTAGGATCCAAAGCATTCCCACTGGAACCAGCACAGCCTCCAGGTTAAATGACTTTCCTAAAAAAAAAAACCCAGATCAGAATCACAAATTCTGCCACACAATCCCCCACCGACCCCCATGCACAGCCTAGGTCTCACCTTTTGTGAGGCCCACGAGAACAAAGTGTTATGCCGAGGACAAATAAAAGATTCCACATGCCATTGCTAGTTGGTAGACCGGAGCACGAAACCAAAGCGCGAGCTATTTATTTATTTAGAAACATTTATATAGCCGAAGCATGAAACCAAAGCATGAGTTATTTACTTGTTTGTTTATTGGTTTAAAACATTTATATAGCCGCCTACCTTAAAGCCAATTCTGGGCGGCTCCCAATCAACTCCCACTGAATTAAGCCTGTCATTTTTGCCCTAACTGAACTTAATCCATTCTTAATCACACCGTACAGTAATTACTTTACCAATGGCAGGATGTTTGCCTTTAATTTGCGACAGCCCTCCACTGTAGCAGTCCTTGTCTTCCCAAATTTTGCAGTTTCCTTGACCTCACGCTTACTGTCCCTCCAATTCTTGAGTTTATCTGCAACGCAGCTAACACTTTGGGCACGTGACTCATCACGAAATCTTCTGCCGTGATAAATTGGTTCAACTTGGAGGCAGCTAAGAGACTGTTGTGGCTTTCTTCTAGGAGATTTAGCCCAGGAACCAATGATATGAAAGAATAATAGTTTCCAGAAGACAGTTTTCAAAGACAGTTTACCCTGTCTGGATTTATTTTCTTCCATGGTGCTGATTATGGTGACCATGAAGCTATCGTGTTTGAGCTCCTCTGAGATAGAATAGACAAAAGGGAAAAAAAAATCCTTAGACCAAGGTTCTCTCTTGATTTTTGCTCATTCTACCGAATTCACATAAAACCTGCTAAAACTCACAAGGCTGACGCAAGAGTTTTCATGGAGCTGATCTGGCCTTGCCTTCCTTTCAGTCCGAGGGGTCAAAGAGTTTCGATTTTGTGGCAGGCAGAGCCTGGGATAAATGAAAGAGTTGCAGGAGCATTGCTCCCTCCTGACCCAGCTTAGGATATTTTTCTACCTACTGGCCACCCCCTTATAACTTGTCCAACCAGTTCGTTGATTGAGGAACACTTAGGCTGCTCTGGAAAACTCAAGGATAGAGGACAGAAGAAGATGTTAAGGACGCCCGAGAGGAAAAGACCAAACGAAAATATCTTTGGTTACTTCTGCGACAGGAGCAGAAATTAGCTGTCTTCATAGCAGAAGATAACATATTCAAGATGTCACAGATCTTCTAGAGGATCTATGCTTGAATTGGCACAAGACACTAAGACATTATTTACTTAATTGTGATTGATTAAACTATCCCACAATTGCCCAGTTTTAACACATTAACCCATGGTTAGGAAGCCCAAATAGGTTCACTCAGCACATTTAAGCTGCAATGGTGTAGCTTGTTGTAGGAATCCAAACTAGATCTATCCACGGGTAACTGGAATGGACGCATTATCTAAGGAACGGGGAGTTTCTTTCAATACAATGCGGTGGACACTCTTGGTAATCAAATCAGAAATATGGGGCACTTTGGTATGGAATTTGAGGCGTGGAAGGAAGTGGCTGTTAAAGTGGGAAAGATTTTTCCTCCCATGCACTCAAAGGCAGAAAGTCGGGTTGCAAGGAAGATCTCCCTCCTTCAAAGTTTTGGATGTTTGCCCCCAAGTATTGCCCTCATGGCATCGCTGCCCCTACACACACACACACACACACACACAAACACCAGGTGGACCAGGCCTACAGACGCTGGCGTTTCTTGTCTCTCCTTGTACCTGCCCTACATTGCAATGTTCTTGTTGGAGGTGTGATGATCTAATAGAGATGATTCATGTTGAATGGGAACAATGGAGCTGCACTGGGGGTGGAAGGGAGACATTGTCTGGACAAGTGTAGAAGAGGGAGGCAGAGGAGGGGAGAGTCAACCAAGGCTTCTCCTTCCCTCCTGAGATGAGAAAGTGCTGACAGGCGTGGAAAACGGCCTAAGAGTTGACTCAGCTGTGGGTGGTAAATAAACCCAGCCTAGGTTTCACGAGTCAGGGGGGAAAAAAAATCTTCAGAAGTCCTCATTCCTTTGCCTTGTCTCCTGAGCTTCACTATTCCCTTTCCTTGGAATCCAGGAAAAAGATCTCCCACTTGATTATGAACCCCTTTTTATGCTGATAGCAATTTCAGGAGTTGGCAGAAGATGGACGGACGGACGGATGCATGGATGGGAGCCATTTCCTTTGTGGTTGAGAAGGGAAGAGGAATAAAGGGCATTACAAGTACTCCTCGACTTACAACAGTTCATTTAGTGGCCGTTCGAAGTTACAACAGCTCTAAAAAAAGGTCACTTATGACTGTTTTTCACACTTACAATCTTTGCAGCATCCCCACGGTCACATGATCAAAATTCAGACTCTTGGCAAGTGGCCCATATTGATAACGGTTACAATGTCCCGGGGGGTCAGGCGATCAGCTTGATTCGCTTAACAACCAGATCACTAACTTAACCACTGCAGTGATTTACTTAACAACTGTAGCAAGGAGGGTCGCAAAATGGGTCAAAACTCACTTAACAAATGTCTCACTTAGCCAGAGAAATTTCGAGCTCAGTTGCGGTCATATTTCCTTTTTGACTGTATTCCTTTTTTTTACTGGAAAATATTAGAAGCACCCAAGGAAAAATAGCCCAACAGTGTCCAGAGCTAGTGAGAGTGACCTCCCCCTTCAAGGATGTCATTTCCTTGTGGGGAATCTCTTTAGGAGCATGCTCTAGGTGTCCATGAGATCCAAAATGACCAGGGCAGAATTCAACATTACCCCGCAAGCTTCTCCCCTGTCACACCCGAGAGCAACGCCATGAAACACGTATAAGGGGGGGGGGGGAGTTGGCATTACATCAGCCCAACAATGCTTCTGACTATCCTACCAAATAGAACTACCTGTTAGTGGGTGCTAGTAGCAGTTTGGTAGAAATAAAGCCAGTTCTCTGGATTCAGTTCCATAAAGTTATTTTAAAACATGCAGGGACAAAAAAAAAAAACATCTGACCTATCCAAAACCACCACCATTTTTGCTCAAGATTGCAATGCAGCTACGGAGGGCAGTTGCACAAAAGATGCAACCGCTTTAAAGAAACCTTTTGGAGCTAAACCCAAAGGGTGGACAGGCTGAAGACCTGTGTGTCACAGCCAGTAGTGATGTGAAAACTGCCTAAGATGTGTAGTTCCCACAATTCCCCAGCCAGCATTTCATGGCCTAAATCAGTGATGGCAAACCTTTTAGAGACCGAGTGCCCAAACTGCAACCCAAAACCCACTTACGTATCGCCGGGTGCCGGGTGGGCGTGGCCCATCGGCTGGGGGGCGTGGCTGCGGTGGGACTAAAAAGTTCAATCAATCAATTCCAACTTTGCATGATCTTTTTTTTTTCCGGGGAGAAGTTGAAATTGATTGATTGATTGAACCTTTTTTTTTTTTTGCACACGGGGGCGGAGGCCGAAAGCAAAAAGGTTTTATAAAAGCCAGCTAAAGGCCTAGGACTGGGGCGACGGCGCATGTGCTCACAGAGAGGGGTCTGTGTGCCAACTGTGGCACGTGTACCATAGGTTCGCCACCACGGGCCTAAATGAAAAGACCTCGTCAACCTTTCCACAAGAACCACCATCCTCCCATCTTCCTTGATTCATGCCGTGCTACTCTTTCTTTCTGCCACCCACCATCTCTCTTTGCGAAGTCCTTGAAACAGGACTCTAGTTTCACGGACAATATTCATTTCCCCAGTCCTTTGGGGTCCCCAGGCCTGATGGCACAACAAGGTTTTGTTGCCTTATGGAAAGACAAAAAGGATGATGCCAACCTCACTTTCAGGGGAAAGGCTACTCCATAAAGAGGGCACCCCCAAAGAAAAGGCCCGCTGCTTAGGACCCACCAAATACAGCTCTCTAGCCAATGGGTTCCCCAACATACAGCATGCCAGCAACTGGTCCACACAAACAATCAAAGCTGAGATGCAGGCAGCACACAAAAGCACGCCTCCGGCCCTCTGTTATAACCGATGGGATCCATATCCTCTCTCCTGGGTCTGGTGGGACGGGCAGATGTAATTGGGGAAAGGCATTCAGTCCCTCAGACAATCTGGTCCCATGCCATGTGGGGTTTTAAAGGGCAAAACTGTCCCCTTGAATTGGACCCAGAAACAAACTGGAAACCAATGCAGCTCACAGACCAGAACAGAACAGGAGGTGCAACATGTGTTCCAGAAAGACAAAAAAGTTGCGGTGCTCTGCATGACCACAACTGAGCCCAAAATTTCTGTTGCTAAGTGAGCCATTTGTTAAGTGAGTTTTGTCCCATTTAACAACCTTTCTTGCCACAGCTGTTAAGTGAATCATTGCACTTGTTAAATTACTGACGGGCATTAAGCGAATCCAGCTTTGCCTGGACTTTGCTCGTCTGAAGGTGGATCACGTGATCCCAGGATACATATGAACTGTCCTACATATGAACCAGTTGCCAAGCGTCTAGATTTTGATGATGTGGTCATGGGGATGCTGCTACAGTCGTAAGAGTGAAAAACGGTCATAAGTCAATTTTTTTCAGCTCTGCTGTAACCTTAAACAGTCACTGAATGAACCGTTATAAGTCGAGGACTACCTGCAACAGCCCGTAACAGCTGAAACATTTTGCAGCAGCTGAAGCTTCCAGATCCACTTCAAGGGCAGCCCCACCTTTCAGCACATTACAGTAGCCCAACCATGAGAACGTATTAAAGAGTTCTTCCACACTGGAATAATCCAGCCATTACAGGCAGTCCTCGACTTACAACCATTTTTTTTAGCAACCGTTTGAAATCACAACGGCACTGGAAAAAGCATCTGACGATCAGTCCTCGGGTTTACAACCGTTGCAGTCACACGATCAAAAGTTGGTTGCTTGGCAACTGGCAGGCATTTACAACGGTTGCAGAATCCTGGGATCGTGCGATGGTCATTTGTAACCTTCCCAGCCTGGCTTCCGATGAGCAAAGTGAATGGAGGGGCGGGGGGGGGGAGCAGGATTCTCTGAATGACGTGATCCACTTAAGAAGGGCTACAATTCACTTAACAGTCGTGGCAAAAAAAGGGGGGGGCGTAAAATCAGGTGCGCCTCATCCTTCAACCACCTTGCTTAGCAATGGAAATTCTGGTCCCAATCCTGGTCATAAGTGGAGGTCTCTGACAGGACTGTTAAGTAGTTTCCTAGGCAAGCCAAGGAAGAGATCCAAGCTTGCTTTGATTTCTGCCTGAAACGTGAGGCACAAGGACAACGTAACCCACGAGGACTCCTATTTGGAGGCAGGCTCTTAAATGCAATCCTTTTAAAGCCGGAGTCCTTGACACTTCTTTTGGAGATAACGGGCCACAAAGTGGCATAACTACCCACTTTACGATGAGCTTAAGCCTGCTGAAGCTTAGGAACGGAAGGAGCAAAGAGACAGGAGGGAGGAAAGACAGGCAGGTGTGTCTCTTCTCAGGTGAAGTTTAAACCGGAATATCCCGAGGGATAAGGAAGGCTTCTTGCTTTTTAAAAATGAAAATGAATTCACTGGTTTCTATGGGAAATGCCCTAGCGTTGGGACGATGGGGTGGGGTGAAGGAACTATCCTGGGAAAGCCATTATGCACGTGTTTGGGGGAAGGGTAACTCACCTATCGGCCGATAGGAAAAAATGAATCCTCCTTAAATCCTCCTTTGTTTTTCCTTGAAGATGTTTTGCTTGTCATCCAAGAAACTTCTTCAGAACCGAACTGAGGAAGCTTCTTGGATGAGAAGCGAAACTTCTTCAAGGAAAAACAAAGGAAGTCCAGTTGCCTCTTGAAAAAAAGCACCTTTGGGACAAACCATGACCTGGAGGACTGAGAGTCTCCACAGACCCTTAAACCAATGTTTCTGGCTTAGGACAATCTGGTTGGGGAATTATGCTAGGTGGCTGGGGAATTCTGGGAGTTGAAGTCCACATACTTTCAAGCTGTCAAACCCTGTCCTAAGCTACTCATCTGATCAAATAAGCTTTTTATCAAATAAGTCTATTTTTTCCATCAAGCCTTTTTGCTTGAAGCTCCCAACTTAAGGGCTGCCTGCAGAGACGGTTTGTGCAGCTTCTGGATGAGACACTTTTTTTTATTATTTTTAATTCCATTTATATCCCGCCCTTCTCTGAAGACTCAGGGCGGCTTACAAGCTTAGCAGTAGCCTTCATTCTATGTATATGCCTGCTTATTAGGGCTTTCACACACACCCCAAGCGGCATTATTACAAAGTCAGCTTATTGCCCCCAACAATCTGGGTCCTCATTTTACCTACCTCGGAAGGATGGAAGGCTGAGTCAACCTTGGGGCCTGGTGGGACTCGAACCTGCACTAATTGCAGGCAGCTGGTGTTACTTAAGGAGGCATTAGCCCACTACTCCACCAAGGCTCACTTTCATTTGGTGTGGAGTTTTGTTTTGTTTTTTGTTTTTTTTAAAAAAAATGCTTTTCAGCAGAATCCCAGCCTTCAGGAATGGCACGTTGGCTGTCTACCACAAAAACACATCAGGAGGGCATGCCAAAACGTAAGACGGGGAACAGCTGAAAATCAGAACCACTGGATCTGACATGATCTTGGCGTGGTGCCAAGCAGGCTAATTCTAAAAAGTCTCTCGGGAAAATATATCTATTCCTTTTCCTTCCATCCTTCCCCTCTCTGTCTGTGGATGACAGATATGGTTACTAGCCCCAGAGGACAATGACGAAATTTCCTTCAAAAAACATCGACACAAACTCTTTGGAAATGCTTGTGTACAGCTGGGATTAAAGGAAACAGTTGGGCACTGGACAGGGGTGGGATCTGGTGGAATTGCCTAGCTCTGGTGGAGCGGAAAAACTACATCTGTGTGGAGAAAGGGGCCCATATTATGGATTTATCTAGGAAAGGGACTAGAACTATCAAGTAGGAGGTGGAGAATGAGTTAGAAACAGGTATCCTGGGGTCCTACAGGAAAAAAAAAGGAGATCTAATGGGCTATTGGGCCAAAAAAAAATACAATTGGTAATTCAAGGGAAGGGTTGGTGGACCAGGGGAAAAATCTAGGGAACCCCAGAACAAAGGATCTAGAACAGACATGTCAAACACAAGGCACGGGGGCCGGATCCAGCCCGCGAAGTGGTTTCATGTGGCCTGCGAAGCCAACCTGGAAACAGTGAGGGAACGGCCCCCACTGCCTTGGCCCTGGCCCAGAGACCCTCCTCCTACCAGAGACCCTCAGATCTGTCCCACTCCCGCCCAGGCCCCCATAGGCACCCTTGATGACAACGATGTAGAGCTGGCCACGCCCACCCAGTAGGCCATACGCACTCTAGCCACGCCCACCCAGGCCATACCCACCCGACCCCCTGAGGACAACCACAATGCTGATGTGGCCCTCTATGAAATTGAGTTTGACACCCCTGATCTAGAAGGAAAAAGAGGACATTTTGTAGCAGGAGTTCTCCGAGAACTAGGCTCTGCAAGAGGAGAACCTCAAAACAGTGGGTAAGGGGGAGCTGGAAGGTGGTTGCGTTGGAAGTTTTGAGATGCCAGGAGAAATATCCCAAGACGCCCAGGCAGATCTCTCTCTCTCTCTCTCTCTCTGTGAGTGTGATTTGACCTAGCCACACATGCCCCCCCCTCTGCATCTTGCTTTCAACCTGGCTGCGGTTTGATTTATGACCACTCACTTATTCCTTCCCCTCCAGACACACACACACCGACAAGACTTTGTGCTACCCTCCCCAAGTTTCCTTTTAATCCTTGTGCGAGATTAAGTCAGCTCACACCCTGCATTCCCCCCCCCCTTTAGAGAAGAAGGCTATCCAAAGAGATCGTCCTTTCCCCATGCTTCTGCTGGCCACCTGGCTAGGTTAGCCATTCCCCAGGTAAAATGAGACACATACTTTTGCTTTCTTTTTCGGCTCTCCGGGAATCCTGTATCTCCTTTTGACACTACACTCCTCTGCTATAGAAGCGGCACCTCGGTTTCCAGCCCAATCAGCTGGCCGTGTTAAATCTCCCTCCATAGAAGGGGGGGGACTTAATGAGCCCCAATTCCTGGGCTGGCTTCTTTTACTACAGCAAAACCTACAGTCGCAGCCACCACCACCACAACCCCTCCTCACCCCGGCCACAACTCCGATTCCCTGCAGCCAGGAGAAATGTCAGATGATTCAACACATCTCTTTCTCCGACGGCCCAGTCAGAGCGCCCAGGCGCCGAAAGATAAAGGGGGTGGGTGGGAGAGAAAAGCGGCATTAAGTCTAGCAAACTCACCTTTGCTTAAAAAAAAAAAAAGAGCGCTGCAACTGCCTTTTTCCCACAGCTCAAGTGACTCAGAGGAACGTCCCCGACTCTCTTCCTGCTTTTGTAGTCGCCCCAATCCGCTGCCTCCGCCAAGGGGCAGTGCCAAAGCAACCCACAAAAAAAAAAAAGAGAAAAACAACCACTCAATATCCTCCCAGCGTTTGGAGTTGGATCCTGTTCCACTTTTGTCCAGCAACGTCCGGGAAGTTGGCTTCAAGTTCTCAGAAATCCCCGGAAAATTTCCTTTTTTCCTCCTTTCATTTGTCCACCTTTCCTGCTTTCTCTTTCTTTCCCTTCTTCTTCACCGGCTTTCACTCCACCCCCTCTTGGGTGGCGGCCCAGAAGGTTATTTATTTATACCTGAAGAAGAAAGAAAATAATGTCAGAAACACCAAGAAAAATCCAAACTGCGCCACAGAGGATATGTAAGAGGAAAACTAGGAGCCAGAAGCCAAGACAAATATTATCCCTGGGCAGTGAATTTAAACACATACCCACACATTAGAGGAAAGGAAAAAAAAAACAATCTCCAATTTTGTATAAAGTTCAGCACATTCCTGAATTCTGGAGTTTGGTTGGCATATTTGGAAACACAACTAAGAACAGGCTAAGGACGAGTAGCAAAAAACGCAGGGATCTGAAAGGAGCCTCTGTAATTGTGAGGCTTCAAAAGTGAAGTGGTAAGTGAACTGACGCACTGGCCTGTGTGACACACACACACACACACACACACACACACAGACTAGTTAGACAAGGATGGCTGAGCTAGCCTCACACCTTCACCTTCACTTTTGCAGTTGTATTGGAAGAAAAAAAGATCGGCCCCATGGAAAGAGGGTTAGAACTGCCTTCCTTTGAAGTACGGGCAGTCCTTGACTTACGACCACAATTGGGAGCAGAATTTCCATTCTAATTAAAAGCAGTTGTTAAGTGAATCACACCCAATTTTGCAATCTTTTTGCCATGGTTGTTAAGCTCCTCCAAGATAAATACTAAATCATCTGCGAAAGCTTGTAGCTTATATTCTTCTCTCTTAACTTTCATACCTTTTATATCCTTATTCTGTCTTATAGTTCTAGTTAGTATCTCTAGTGTCAATACAAACAATAATGGGGATAAAGGGCATCCCTGCCTTGTTCCCTTCATAATGTTAGTCTTTTCAGTCATATCTCCATTTATCCTTATTTTGGCTATTTGCAATAATCAAAATGAATATATTACCACATTTTTGTTTTCAACAATACCAATAAGATTGGAAAAAGAAATATTTTGAGGGGCTAAATAAAACAATTTTGAAATAAAGATAAAACAAAAATGTTAGTGAAAAATATTACTGAAAAACAAAAGGTAGGATGCTGAAACTATTTTAAATACATGCCGGTTGTCAAACACCCGAATTTTGATTGGCATGAAGACCAGTTCTAAGTCACTTTTTTTTATGATGTAACTTTGAATGGTTGCTAAACAAATGGCTGTATGTCAAGGATTTACCTGTAGAGTTACATCCTTGAAGGAGATCAGCAATGTAGAACCACTAACACAGTCAGAAATTTAAGAAGTGGCTGGCTGAGGGGACATACCCTTAAAGATAAGAGTCAAGCTCCCTAGTCCTCTACAACTGAAACATACAAAACACACAACGCATCTCCACTTTGTGTCCCCCTCCTTAACTTTCTAGTCCTTAGTATTGGTTCTGAAGATACGACTGCACAAAAATTTGCATTGTGCTACATCATTCTACATCTTTCCCAGATAATTTCAGTTCTTTGGTGTGGTGGCAACAGCAGCAATTTTGACAACCCCCCCTTCTAAAGACACTTTATATTTCAAATATTTCTTAATTTAAGAATATCTTCTGAAGTGTTTAAAGTAACAGAAGCTTCAAGTCTGGCTTTTTGAAAAAGAAAAATGCATGTATTCATGTACACGTGCACATATTTATACATAAATCACAGAGACAAAGAGCAACATTTAAAGCACCATTCCAATAGAATGCAATAAACACATTAATCACAGTAGGTGAGATGTTGTATAGATCAGCATTTAGAACATATCCTGGTTTAAAACCTGTTTTGCCAAGCAGACACAGTCTGTTGATCAGTATAAAACATAATTCATGCTTTTTTAGCATCTCATATGCATTTTAAAGAACCCAATAATGGTGAGTAATCAGAGGGAAATAGTTATCAGTAATAAACTTTCTACGTGAAACTCTTCATAAATACAGATCTACAACAGCAAGAAAACCAGAGTGGTTTAATAGATTGCTTTTATCCAGGTTTTTAACTATAGCTTTCTTATAATATCATCATTAGCTGTTTGAATTTTTACTTTTAGTAGAAAGATTAAGAAACCAAACAGATACATGGTTTATGGCAACAGCAGTTACTATATAATACAGTGTACTCTGCACATGTTTGAAGACACCTTTCCTCCTTGCCTGAAGTAATCCTTGAATTGACCAGAGCAGAAATCAAATCCTGATACAAAATTTTCTGCCATTGGTATTTTGCCTCTGACTAAGAAGCTCATTTTCTCCTTTGGAGAGTGGGTGAAGAGACCCACAGATAAATGATTCCTTTGTTATAAAAGAGTAACACAAGAGGAATGAGGGAAAGGGTTCTTGAATCAGCCTGGATTTCAGGATATCCCTGTCTGTTGTTGGGTTTTTTTTTATATTGAGCAATTGGGTCAAATCAGGGTTGAAAAACATAGTGGGCCCACTGTCCTTGCATTTCAATGGATTGATGTACTGTTGGAGATAGAAAGAGGGTGAAATTAAGGCAAGGAAAAAAAACTAAAAGATGGATGGCTCAAGAGGGGAAGAGCATTGCCCTGAAGATCAGTTATGTTTTTTCTTTTTTTAAAAAAAATGGGAAGACAGATCTGGGCTGGTATGTGGAACACAGGGGTGAAAGAGGTTAGTGCAAATAGCCATAAATCTCAGAGCTGAGGACTTTTTATCTCTGTGAACATCAGGTTCAAAGCTTATATTTCAGAATGGACAAAACAAGAAATGGGTAAAGAGATCAAAGAGACAGCTATGGGTCTCTGTAGCCCCCTTCCACCACATCCCTCCCCCATCTCAGCATCTTTTCTTGGTCTTCATTTACTTCTAGCAGGAATCCTCAACCTTGGCAGCTTTAAGACTTGTGGAGTCAACTCCCAGAATTCTGAGAGTTGACGTCCACAAGTCTTCAAGTTCCCAAGGTTGAGGACCCCTGACTTATAGCATTTTTCCCCTCAGAGAAGAGTGTTGAGGAGGGTCTTCATTTCTGCATGCTCAACTTGGTTTCATTTAAGAAGCTCTTGCAAGCCGAAGGGGGCACTTTAAACTCACCGGTCATCTGAACTGGCATACTTCATCTCAATCCTTCCCATTTTATTGCATGTCTAAATTGTGACTTTTTCCCTGTTTTATTAGCCCTATAAAAATGGATACCATCATGCAGTTTGAAAGAGGCAAATCTATGATTAAAAACAACAACAACTATGGTTAGCCTAATGGAATATATCGCCTATGGCACCTTTGAGGCCTGCCTAGCTTGAGTTTCCTTTCATTTTAAAAGAAACGGCATTGCGGTAGGGCAAGTGTTCTGTTTTTAACATCAACTTTCTTAACGAGAAGGCCTTGGGCCTCAAATATCTCTGCAGAGAATTAAAACGTTGAAACCCCAGTTGGTTATTTTGAAATGCCCTACCTGCTCAAAAAAGAAGGGAGAAAAACTGAGATATTGGGAAAGTTAGTAAGGAAAACGAATTAAAACTATTTCTCTTTAGGGAAAATGTCAGGATTAACCATGCCTTGAATCTGATTTTGATTTATTAATATCCCACCTTTATTATTTTTACAAATAACTCAAGGCAAATGAACAAATCCAACACACCTTTCTCCTCCTATTTTCCCCACAACAACAACCTGTGAGGTGCGATGAAGCTAAGGTGAGACTTGAACTCATGGTATCACACCTTCTAGACTGGTGCCTTAATCACTAGACCAGGGGTGAGCAACTATGGCGCCTTCATGGCCTGTGGAGTTCAACTCCCAGAATTCCTGACCAGCATGGCTAGCTCAAGAATTCTGGAAGTTGAAGTCCACAGGTCCACCCCTGGTGTAGTGATTAAGGCACCAAGCTAGAAAGAGCAAGACCATAAATTCAAGTCTCACCTTAGCATGGTTGGCTCAAGAATTCTGGGAGTTGAAGTCCCCAGGTCATAAAGCTGCCATGTTGCCCATCTCTGGACTAAACCAAACTGGCTCTCAGTTAGGATGATTCCTATTTAGTGAGCAAGAAAACTGTCTTTCTGTGAGAGTACCTTGTCACACAATCTCAACAGTCTTTTTAAAAAGCCATCAAGAAAGCATACAGAGATTGGCAAAGCATCAGTTCAAATCATAGTGAGCATCACCTGTGCAGCAAGGGATACTTGGAACTGTGGTTCAGGGACCCTAACTAAGCTTCAGGTTGCCCCACACTCCTCAATTATGGTCTCATACAACCATACAGTGATGGTCCTTAACTCAGCCTCCTGGAAGTAAATTTGGCTCAAGAAACACAATTCAGGTTAAATGCATCAGCTATTGTCTTATTGTGCCGCGTAACAGAGTGAGCGCCTGTTACTCGTCCCAGCTTCTGCCAACCTAGCAGTTCGAAAGCACGTAAAAAGGCAAGTAGAAAAATAGGGACCATTACGGTGGGAAGGTAACAGCGTTCTGTGCGCCTTTGGCGTCTAGTCATGCCGGCCACATGACCACGGAGACGTCCTCGGACAAGCGCTGGCTCTTCGGCTTTGAAAAGGAGATGAGCACTGGCCCCTAGAGTCGGAAACGACTAGCACGCATGTGCGGGGGAACCTTTACCTTTACCTTTATTGTCTTAGATTCCTGTATTATTCTGATTAGACTAAAGAAAGAATTAGGAGTTGTCTCATCCACGCATGACAGTAGCAGTGTATCATATTAAAAATGTGAAACGATTCTCAAGTGAAGAGCAAAAGCAGCTATCATGGAATATATGCAAACCTATTTAAAAATAAGCAAAATATGGGACCTTTGGGGGAGAGTGAGAAAAATAGAATAATGATTTAACTATAGGAGATCAACCATATGACTAATGGTTTATTTAATTGGAAAGCTGTTTCCACTTTTTTTATGCCTTTAGACACTAACAAATTGGTGTCCTTGAGATGTTCTGGAGTTTGAGATCCATCATCTTTGTCCAGCCAACAGTCAGGTATTGAGAAAATACAAGCCAAAAGACCCAGATACTTCCAGGTTGCCTATGTCAGTTAAGAACAGCTGATCCACCCCAAACGAGAAATGAAATCTTTGTTCGACAGTATATTAAAAATCCCCTGTGGTTCTCTCTTCATAAACCAATGGGATTTGTTCCACTGCGTATTACTACTTATCAGAATCTGAGTTTTGCTTCTGCTGTCATATGAAAGGTTTACCTACACAGAGATGCAATTATTAAGACCTGTGGACTTCAGAATTCCCCAGCCAGCCAAGGCTGCTGGGGAATTCTGGGAGTTCTTAAAGTTGCCAATGTTGGACACTCCCGCTTTAATTAAGAGTAAAATTGAATAGGCTTTCCCAGTCTGGACCATTCCAGATTGCGGAACTACAAATCCCTTGTAGCAAGCCTGGGTGATACATATTGAGGTCTAGAGTAGGGATCTCCAACCCCCAGTCTGTGGCCCATTGGGAAGCAGTCTGTGCAAACGGCAGACTAGCACACAAAGCTCCATTTGCGCAAGCAGTGGTGCACGCGCAAAACCATCCCCTCCCCCTCCACTGCCGGTCCACAGAGCCAGAGAGTTTGAGGACTGCTGGTCTAGAGAGTACCATGTTGGACAAGGCTGTGGTAATGAGGTACCAGGCATAGGCCAGTAAGACAAAGGTTTCAAAGCTTTGTCCATAAATCGTGGCGTCAAATTTGGTCTCCTGGTGGACCACAGGAGCCCTACATTCTTTGGAAAAGGAACTAAGTCTGGTGGGTGGAAATTCAGGACCACTTCACTGACATCTTACCAAGATGTTACTTTTGAGTAAAAAAAAAGCAAAGCCTGTAATTAAAATGTCTTTGCAGACGCAGAAGCTGAATGCATAGGTAGTCCTCAACTTATGATCACAATTGGGACCAGGATTTCTGTGGCTAAGCAAAGCGGTTATTAAACGACTTGGGCCTGATTTTAGACCTTTTTTCCCCAATGGTTGTCAAGCTAATCACTGCAGTTGTTAAGTGAATCACATAGTCATTAAGCAAATATGGCTTCTTTATTGACTTTGCTTGTTGGAAGCCTGCTGGGACAGTCACAAATGGCAATTATATGCCCCCAGGATGCTGCAATGTCATAAATACTTGCGTGTTGCCAAGTGCTTGAATTTTGATCACGTCACCGTGAGGATGCTCTAGACCAGTGATGGCGAACCTTTTAGAGACCGAGTGCCCCAAAACTGCCCCCCACCTGCCTGTGGAGCCACCCACTGCCTCCACGGCCCACCGCAGATCACCCATGTGGCCCAGCAGTACCATGGCAGCCGCGCCCTCTGCCCGCGCCCTGCAGCATCAACTTCGTGCGATGGGTATGAGGGCGAAGTCTTGTCCCCGCTGCTCGGCTGCCATGTCCTTGGCTGTGCTGCTCCACACGGGCTGCACTTGGGGGCGACTCTCCTCCGAGGGGGGGCTGCTGGTGAGGAAGGGGCCGTGGGGGGAGGCGGGTCTGGGGCAATGGCGTGCGTGCCCACAGAGATGGCTCTGAGTGCCGCCTCTGGCACCCGTGCCATAGGTTTGCCACCACTGCTCTAGTCTAATGCAGGGGCCCCCAACCTGTGGGCCGTGAGGGGATTGTAACTGGGCCATGCGCATCTTCAGTTGCAGGAGCCAGCGGGCGCACACTCCATTTAAGTGAGCGGCAGGTGCGCATTCACACCGCTTGTGTAAATGGAGCCACGCATGCATGCTTGATGGCAGCCCCCCCCGGCCAGTCGACAAAGCCAGAAATGTTAGGGAACTCTGCTCTAATGGTTGTAAGTGAACTGACCAGTTGTAAGGCACTTTTTTTCACTACTACTGTAACTTCGGATGGTCACTGAAGTAATGGTTCTAAGTGAAAGACAGGCTGTAGCTTTGATTTATTTGCCAAAATAGCCATTTTCCTACTCACCAAATGTATAAAACAGAATCATCCTAACTAAGCTCATTTTGGGGTGCACGGTCATAATGAGCTTATCAGCTGCAGTTGCAAACACGGGATAATAGGAATCCAAAATTAACAGGAACTCCACAGGAAGTCCTCGCCGTATGACCATAACGGAGCCCAAAACTTACGTTGCTAAAGGAGGCATTTGTTAACTAAATTTGCCCCATTTTACCACCTTTCTTGTCACAGTTGTTAAGTGGATCACTGCAGTTGTTAAGTTAATAACACGGCTGTTCAATGAATCTGGCTTCCCCCACTGACTTTGCTTGTCAGAAGTTTGCAAAAGGGGATCCCCTCACACCAGGACACCGCAGCTGTCATACGTGTGAGTCATAAATATGAGTCAGGCATCAAGCATCTGTATTCGGATCACGTGACCGTAGGGATGCTGCAATGGTTTTAAGTGCGGGAAAATGGTCATAAGTGTCACTGTAACTTTGAACAGTCATTAAAAGAACTATTATAAGTCGAGGACTTCCCTGTACCTGCCCTTGTAGATATGCAGGAAAGTTATGGGCCATCTGGTTTCCATCTATACACACAGAAGAGATCACAGATATTGTATTGGATGTTCACAAACCGAACTGATTGTGTAAAAAAAAAATACAACAGCAATATCACAAGACCAGGTGCAGAATTTCATCCAATAGGTCCTGGGATTGGATCATTTTGGACTGAACTGAGGATACAGAACCGAGGAGCTTTTTCGTCTAGGCAAACACAGTTAATCCACCAAGATCCCAGCCAGCATTATTTTTAAGGTGCTATCCATCCTACACTACAGAAACCCTTTGCTGCGGCAAGTAAAGTTTTTCAAATTTTGTTTATTGCTCTTGGTTTGTGCCAAAGGTTAATGTCTTGTTTCTTTTTCCCTGCTAGGGTACTAAACAGCAACACTTTTCTGAAAGTGGTTTGACATCTCTAATTAAAAGCTAAAGGCTGAATTTGGGTTAGCTAAAGATTTTCTCCTGAAACGTTCTGCCTATGAATGACATTGGTAGTAAGCCAGGGCGAGAATCTGGTGGAGCAGTCAGTATATTGAAATTCAGCTCCACACTCCGTGCAGTTTACAAAGCCTGCCCTGAGATGGCCTTTTATGAGCAGCAAACTACATGGCCTATTTCGCCATGTTACTCTTGAGAACTCAATTTCACTTGGTCCCAATTACTCCAACCAAAAACATAAGACGACTATGCTAGTGTTGGCCAAGAGGACAGCACAGGATGTGCTACACAGTGAGATATACCAATAGTCCTCGACTTACAATCACAATTGGCACTAGAATGTCCATTGCTTTATAGGAGCCTATCCAGAAAACCTACACAAAGTGTTTTACAGATGGCACTTGCCACCAAGATTAGCAAAACTGTTTAAAAATATGTCAGAGAAATGCTGGAAATGTAAGCATAAGCCAGGTACTTATTGTATGTGGTGGACATGCGTTAAAGCAAGGAGATATTGGACAAAAATTCACGCGTGGTTAGAAAAAATGTTAAAGAAACACATAGACTATAAACCTGATTTTTTTTTACTAGATATAATGCCAGAAAAACCTGATAAGCAAAGTACATATTTGATTTTACATGTGATAACATGTAAATACTGTTAGAAAAATACTGGAAGAATGAAGAAACACCACCAGAAGAAGAAATAATTTTAAAAAAATACTAGACTGTGTGGAAATGGACAGGCTTACTTTAAGGTTGAAAGGAAAGGAAGAAACAGAATATTTTCAAACTTGGGACCTATTTTATCCATGGTTAGAGGAAAGAGTTAGGGATTAGGAATTTAATTTGTATTAGTGAATAAGATACTCAGACAACACATTTTGTTGAATGATTACTATTGAATTCTGTTAAAAAAATTAACAAAACTTTATATAGAATGTCCATTGCTAAGGCAGGTGGTTGTTAAATGAGTCATGCCAAATCACCGCAGTTGTTAAATGAATCACGCCGTTAAGCAAATCCAACAGGTCTCCATGAGCTTTGCTCATCAGACGCCAGCTGCAATAGTTGCAAATAGCAATCACATGATCCCAGGACACTGCAACCATCCTAAATACATGCCAGGTGCCCAAATTCTGATCACATGACTGTGGGGATGCTGCAACGGTCACAACAGTGAGGACCAATCGTAAGTCCCTTTTTTCAATGCTGTTGTAACTTTAAACGGTTACTAAATTAATAGTCGTAACCTGAGGACTGCCTATAAACCACAGATTATTAGAATACAGGTCTTCCTCAATATACAGCCATTTGTTTGGTGACCGACTGAAATCACAACAGCACTAAAAAGTGACTTACTGTATGATCGTTTCCACACTTACGACCTTTGCAACATTCCATGGTCACATGATCAAAATCCAGATGCTTGGCAACTGGCATGTATTTATGACAGCTGAGAGTGTCCCGGGGGCCATGTGATCCCCTTTTGCAACCTTCTGACAAGCAAAGTCAAAGGGGAAGCCAGATTCGCTTAACAACCATGTGACTAACTTAACAAACGAAGAGAGTCGCTTCACTGTGGCAAGAAAGATCATAAAATGGGGCAAAACGTAGCAACAGAAATTTTGGCCTCAGTTGTGGCTGTAAGTTGAGGACTAGCTGTAGTTTAAATAGAATCTTCCTATACAAGAGAAGTAGCTCTTCAAATTCAGATTCTGCTGAGAAATTGTTGCCACTGTGGCTGACGCTATCTATGGACTTCCTCGGGCCTCTGACAGTTCTGGCGGCTGAAAGCGGTTGGCCTAACCCAGGGGTTGGCAACTTTGGCTCTTTTATGACTCATGGACTTCAATTCCCAGAATTCCTGAGTCAGCATAACTGACTCAGGAATTCTGGGAGTTGAAGTCCATGAGTCATAAAAGAGCCGAGATGGCCTACCCCTGGCCTAACCGTAACAATCCAGCAAGAGTCTTAATATTTATTTATTTATATATCAAACTTATATTCCACCTCCCCTTCAGGAGCTCAAGGTGAGTTACGCAGTGCTTCTTCCTTCCGCTTTTTCCCACAACAACCCGGTGAGGTAGGTCAGGCTAGGGCAAAAATAGAAGCCACAAAGCAAGACCAGTATGCCTAACGTGGCTAAGCCAATTTTCATGTGAAAGTGACCTAACAGGCAGCAGCATTAAAACAGAGCAGGGGGAAGGAAAGAAAAATCAATCCCTTATATGCAAGAAGGGGGGGAGTAAATGAATCACATGGTGCCGTTCAATAAAAGAACCCAATTTATGTAACAAGCGGGAGATCCATGGTGCCCTGCCCCCCTCCCACTGCCCTAGACTAGAGATCAGGAACATGCTTCAAACATGCCTTCCTACCATGTGATCTTTAAAGGTGTGGCTGGGTATAGAGACCTCAGCCCAAAGTGGGCAGATTTTACCTGGGGACAGAGGCTAGCCTTGCTTCGTGCAGCTCAAGGGTACCATATTGTTACTAAAGTTCACTGGAAAATCCGCAATTCTGCACCCCAATAAATCACATAAGCCCAGCGGCCGAGCTGCCCCGAGTTTCTGGTCTCTAAATGCAGAAATATACTTCCCCGCCCTCTAATAAAACAGACCCTGGTTCCCAAATACTTCTGAGCCCTAATGCCGTATATTTTTTTCCCCCAGCTTAATTTTTCCAATGCTTCCTCTCAGTCCTGCCCCCCCCCCCGCACACCCAACCCAATGCCACTGGAAATAACGCCCCAATATGGTACAGTGCTCAAGTTCTTGGGGTGTGTGTGTGTGTGTGTGTGTGTGTGTGTGGAAGCAGAAGCTTTGCACCAGAGGCAAGATCTTCCCAAACACCTCCGTCCTCGCTTCTTAACCCAAACGACCTCGAGCCTCGAGGGACTACAGCTCCCATCGTCCTTTACCCAGAAGATCATGGAGAAGAAAAGCGATTCGAGCTGTCACACCTTTGGAAGGAAGGTCCAAGGAAAGGGGGGGGGGGCTGGTGGCGAACGAGCCCAAAGAGACGGGGGGGGCACGGGGTGTGTGGGTGAAAGGCTCTGGCGCCCCTGCAGTTTTACGCCCTCCCCTCTTTTGTTTCGCCTTTCTTGTACAAGCCTTCTGTCACTCCTTTGGGATTGATTCTCGATTTCATCGCCTGGCGTTTGCATTGCTCAACCCCCGGTGGCTCCCGGGTTCATCCTCCCGCGGCATTCAGACGCCCCGTTTCTCCACCGCGAGCCCACCCCACCCCACCCTACTTGGACCTCACCTCTCTCTCTCTCTCCAAAGCGGCAAAGCCCAGGGATTCTTGCAGAGCTACGCCTTTTCCCAGGGGGGAAAAAAAAAGGAAAAAAAACCCACCACGATTTCTCAGTTACCCGCTGGAACTCGCTGCTTAAAGCTCCACTCCCTTTCCGCCCCGGGCTGCCTTTTGTTCGGTTGCGATCCACTAGTCCGCGCTGGGATCATTTCGGGCTGTGCCGCTGCTCCCACCCACCCACCCACCCCACCCCAATCCGCAATCACCTTGGAGCGATCCCAACCTGGTCGCTGCTAATCCACTAAACCCCCCCCCCCACACACACACACACAACGAACCCAACCAAGAATCCCGTTAAATCTGGCGAGGTCTCCGCAAGGCTCATTTCTTTTAGCCAGCCCAAGAAGATATTTCCTTGACCTCTTGCTCGGCTTTCTTAGCATTCCCTTTTCCTCCCCCCTCCCCACCCACCTACCTCCACCGCCCCAAACCGGAGCAAGTTAATCCCGGTCTTTTCTTACCGGCGACGCGCTCTCTTTACCTGGAGCGTCACTCCCTCCCAGCCTCTCTGATCCGCTTGGCCGCCTTTCCAAGCAGGCAGCTCCGGCAAGCCAGCAGTTAAAAGGGAGGGGGGGGTGTGTCTCGCAAGCCACGCCCACTTTCCCGGGGCTTTGCCCTAGCTGTCTTTTTTCTTAAAGGAGCAGGGCCACCCCCACCCCACCCCCACACTTCTTCTCCACCCCCCCCCACCCCACCCCACCCCACCCCACCCCTCTCCACTCCCGGCCAGGCCGAGATTTGGGCGAGGAATTGGAAGCGCCCGAGGCGATCGAACCAACCCCAAACGGTTGGCGAAAGGGAAAGGGGGCTGCGGGGAGAGAAACGCTTTTCCAGGAGACCCAGAGTAAGAATGTGTAGATCGTGGAGAGGAGGAGGAGGAGGAGGAGGAGGAGGAGGAGGAGGAGGAGGAGGAAGAGGAAGAGGCAGAAGAGGAAAGCGCATTGCTGAGAAAGGGACTCTCGCTCTAATCCCGCCCATCCCAAGGTTTACCCAGCCCGAGGATGGAATTTCCTGAAAGTTTCTTTCCCAGGGAGAATAATTCGTTCCAGATGGAAAGGGGTAAAAGTAGGGGGGGGGGGGGGGAAAGAGGAAAAAAACAGGAGGATTGTTGGAATACTGGAGAGCGGAGGAGAAAGAGGCTGGAAGGTATGGAAAGGACGGCCTTTCCCAACCTGGCGCCCTCCAGACGGGAAGGTTGCCATCTGTCTGAACGCCTCCACGGGCGAGACACGCTTTTCTGCAAGAGAAGGGCGGGCGAGAGTCGGGTGGCTAGCAGGCGCCGGGCGACTGAAGGACTGAACGAGAGGAGGAGGAGGAGGCAGCTTCGCACGAACAGAGTAGAGCAGCGTTTCCCAACCTTAGGAACTTGAAGATGCGTGGACTTGAACTCCCAGAATTCCCCAGCCAGCTATGCTGGCTGGGGAATTCTGGGAGTTGAAGTCCACGCATCTTCAAGTTCCTAAGGTTGGGAAACGCTGGAGTAGAGCACGCTTGTTCTATGCACGCGCAATAAAAGCGTGGTCCCGTCTGCCTCTTTCCAGCACGTGTGAATGCAGCGAGCAAGCGGGCGGGAGAGGAAGGATCCCGCGTTCAGGTGATACGAGGCTTCGGGGCCGCTGGATCTACGAAGAAGAAGGAGAGAGGGGAAAAAAAAACAAGAGAAACGCAGCTTCGCGCATCGCTCACTTCCCGGGTCTAGGACGTTTTGGGGAGATTGGGGGGGGGGGTTGATTCGGGAACAGCCAGCTGCTCTAGCCTCCTGCTCCGACCCCTCCGCCGCCAGCACGTCCGGCCTCTGCTGCTCTCTTCCCTCCGTGGCCGAGGACTGGTGGGTGGGTGGGTGGGGACGGCGAAGGGGGAAGTTTGCAATTGGGGTCCTCCGCCGCCCTTATGAAGCCTTTTTTTGGGGGGAGATCGCATTTTCCGGGGAAATATCTTGGGGGACTCCACGGCAGCATCGGAGAGCTGTGGCTGGGTGGGGTCGATCAGCACTCTTTTTTTTTTTTTGCCGTGTTCCCCTGCTTTCCTCCCCTCTTTCTCTCCCATTTTTCTTTAATTTTATTTTTTTCCCCTCTTTCTCCTTCTTTTCTTTTTCTTTTCTTTTTCTCTCCCGTTCTTTTCTCATTCCCGTTTTTTTCTATCCTCTCGCTTTTCCATTCTTTCTTTTCTTTTCTCCGCTTTCACGTTCTTTTATCTTTTCCCCCATTCATTTCCAAGAACAAAATAAATAAAATCACGATTCAGAAAAAGTCGACAAATAAAAAAGCGCCTTCTAATCATGTAAGTAATGAGGAAAAAAAATACAAATAACAATATTAAGCCGAAATGTGCAAACGTATAAGGTCCCACTGTGTAAGCGATGTTACATCCTGCGTAAGTAGTCCTTGACTTAAAACCATTTGATTAGCAACCATTCAAAGTTACAACGGCACTGGAACCAGTCCTTGCACTTAGGAACGTCACAGCATCCCCATGGTCATGTGATAAAAATTTGGTCCTTTGGCACTGGGGAAGCCGACAGGATGTCAAAAGTCCCTCCCACTCCCACTCTACCCATGGCATCTATTTCTTTGGTATGGAAACAACTCCTAAACAATGACCCAACCTGTCACAGGTGGTCTACGCCAGGGGTCCCCAACCCCCAGTCTGTGGACCAGTACCAGACTGCAGCATGCCAACAACTGGGCCACACAAACAAGCAAAGCCCCATCCGCGAGATGCAGGCAGCACACAAAACCACACACCCTCCAGTCCGTAGAAGAATCTCTCTCCGTGGAACCGATCCCTGGTGCCCAAAAGGTTGGGGACTTCTGGTCTACTCCTTATAACAAGAAAGAAGCTGCATTCCTGTTGTAACCCAAACAGCTACAAAGCAAGGAAATAATTCTTTCTCCTGTGCCAACATTGCTGTTTGTCCAGGGATGAATGCAAATCAGTGTCCCTCCTTTGGCAAATATAAACTTTAGTCATCTCCTTATCAGAGGTCATCGCGGCATATACTGTAGAAACAACATCTATAGATTAATTTCTGTTTGTCTGCCTGAGTATGCGCTATCCAATCAACTTCCATAAGAGCCCTCCTGGAGCCAGTAAGAATAGGAAAATTCCTGTCCCCTTTCAGAATGCTGCTCATAATTTTATAGACATGGTCTCTTGGCCAATTGTGGGTATTTCAAATGCTGCCGTCCTCTTCTCGTGATTATGATTGTCTTCTTTTTGTCTTTCCAACCCTGAATCGGTTTTTGAATGTGATCAAAATCAAACCTGCAGATTCCATGAAAGGACTATTTTACTGAAGGTTTAAATTTAGCCCTATGCGACTTGTTTACTTATGGCCAAATCCTGCTGCAGTCAGTGGGTTATCTTCCCTCCCCTACAGTGCAAGAGGTAGAGAAGCCCAACCTCGCAGTTTACTTGAGATGCAACCTTTTCTGTATGTATTTGATGAAACCCTAAATCTTTATGGGCCTGCCAGGCACTTAACGTGCCAGAAGATGCCCTGTGACTGTGCTGTAACAGCCATAAATTCAGTCAAAAATTTATTAGAAACAGTCTGGAAATTCTTAGTTGACTCTCTAACTCAACATAATTTTTGAACTCATTAATCTGGGCATGGTGATGTTGATTTATCAGACTGCCATAGCCTGTTGTCATTTATTAATTAAATTTATATAGCTTTATATAGCTGCCCATCTCTCATGCATATGACTCTGGATGGCATACACATTTAAAAGACAAAGGTAAACAATCAACATAATTCAAACACAACTGTTAAAAGACCAGCTTTTGAAAAACTCTTATAACAAAAATATGGAAAAATGCATTCTAAACTTAGATATATTATATTGTCTTTCAGTAGCTGAGAATTGTTAACTGTTTAGTTCTTTTACCAGTTGCATTTGCCTGTCTGTCTGTCTGTCTGTCTATCTATCTATCTATCTATCTATCTATCTATCTATCTATCTATCACCTAACATCCACATATGTACCACTAAAGACATTATCTAACTATTTCAAATTCCAAGAAAAAATCCAATAAATTGAATCAACCTAACATTAAAGCAATCAAAGTCAATTAAGAATGGTAATGGCTAGACAAATCCCTCTGTATTCCTAACTAAACTGAGTTTCTGGCCTTCTTACTGTACAAAAAAAACCCCAAAAAAGGGTAAGCAGTATGGAACAGAGTAATTTTTTCTGATGTTATCTCAAACGGAAAAAAAACATATATTATGCTAAGTTGATTGACAGTTGAAAGTACATAAATAGGATAATGCTGAACTACTAAATCAGATTAAAACTGTGACAAGTCCTGGTTCAACTCACTCACCTCCATCATGGCACAAAACCAGATTGGCAAGATGTAGCCTATACACATGACAGAATTCCAGGGCCCATCAGCCATTGCCAGCATGAACAAAGGTGGGGGATGCTTACAACTCTGTAATATCTAGAGGCCCGCCATTTCCCTGTCAATAAATAATTGCTTCAGGAATTGGTTGCCTTAAGATCAGAAGCTTCCAATAACATTACACCCTTCGAGTAAATTCTTTCTCATGTACAGAGCCAATACAAATCCTGAGCAGTGTTTAGGCATGTCTTTTGAAATGCTTGATTAGATTTGCCTCTTACCCCTTCTGAGGCAGATAAAATCAACTTTTGAAGTGGACTCAGACCTTCAGCCAGCTCGCAAACGGCAAGGCTTTTCCGTCCTGTGGCCAATCCACAATTTTTAAAGCAATTTAGAGGAGAAATCACAGCTTCTTTACAACTCAGAAATCTGCATTTTACAATGTGTGCTTAACTATCTGTCCTTCAGCCTTCCTCTTTCTTCCTCACAATTGTTTCTCCTTCCTTCTTCTCCTCTTCCCCTCCTGACTTCCCAAAAACATCAAACTGGAAATAATTTTTACATTAAAAAAAAAATAGCAATCGAGTTTGGAGCCTGCTATGTATTCGGATGAGAGCATAAGGAAAGTTTAACCTTTTCTGAAGAATTGATTTCCCCAAACTCCTATGAATATAAACAGTAATTTCCTCCTCAGAGTAAGTTTAAAAGGGGGGCAGTGTGCAGAAATGGCTTGGATTTTTCTACAGCAGAGAAAAATCACTAATCTTGACCTACAAGGCACCATAGAATTTCGTGGTTTTTTTTTCAAATATATTATATAGAATAACAGAGTTGGAAGGGTGTTAGAGGTTTTCTGGTCCAATCTCCTACTCAAGCAGGATACCCTACACCAGGGGTGTCAAACTCGAAACTTCATGTGACATGTCGTGACGTATTGTGACTTTTTTCCATTGCTGGCAGTGAGGTGGGCGCGGTTTTGTTATGATGCATCCGGCCCATGGGCCAGCACTTTGACACCCCTGCCCTACCTCATTCCGGATAAATGGCTGTCCAATCTCTTCCTAAAAACCTCCAATGATGGAGCACCCACAACTTTGGAAGACAAGCTGTTCCACTGGTTAATTATTCTTATTGTCAGGAAATTTCTCCTTAGTTCTAGATTGCTTCTCTCCTTGGTAAGTTTCCATCTGTTACATGTCCTGCCCTCAAGTGCTTTGGAGAATAGGTTGATCCCCTTCCTCTTCTACGTGACAGCCCCTCAAATATCGGAAGACTGCTGTAAATTAAAGCTAAAGGCATGTGGTCATTTTGTTCAACCCTCAGAAAAAGTTGAATCCCTTTGTCTTGGAGAGTCTGAAGAATGGAAAATGGACTTGAATGGTAATTTTGATAACCAAGCGACAACCTCATCAAGCCTGCTTTATATATAGTGTGATGAGGTGATCAATTTATGAGGATTGGAATTGGGTCATTGTGGTTTCTGCACACCAGACAATTCATATACATCGGGTTGCCTAGGGTAGTGTTCCAGGGATCTGTGGGCTAAGCAACTTCCATGCCAATGTATTGGCTGGCATCCCAGAACTGAAATGGGAATGTTTTAAGTCCTACCATTTTGGGTATGTTGTGGAGAGCTGTTGCTTCTCACCATAAGTAAATTCCAACTCAGAATTGATGACAGCCCGAGAGTTCATGAGGTATTTTTCCCCTTTATTTTCTCTTTATAGTTAATCAAAACAAAGAAAAAAATAAAAGCAAATAAAAAATTATACACACATACATACATAGGTGGGTGAATTCTCATACAGGTACGGATACAGTACATAAATTGACTGATAGATGATATATTGTAGATCAGTGGTTCTCAACCTTTTCTTCACAAGGGACCTCTTTTAATTACCTTTTGTGGCCACAGACTGTGGCCATGGATCACGACTTAAGATTTAAATCATAACATTTCTTCAAACCTTTGTAGATCCTCTGTGATGACCTGTGGACCACAGGTTGAGAACCACTGATATAGATGATAAGGTAGAGGTAACAAATAATAGATAATAGAGGTGATAGATGATATAGATGATAGATGACATAGCTAGGTGATAGATACATACAATATAGTTTTACACAGCTGTTTCAGTGAAATGTGACAATTCCATTTCACTGTAATTAAGCATAATCTACCTTTGTAAATAACTTGTTCATATCACAAGTCATCAGGTTTTTCTATCCACAGAATAATTGGGGCCATAAATTTATCTTTCCTCTGTTGGGCTATTCTCTTAATGTTAATCTTAAGAAGGGTGGAGAATCTATCTCCGTTGAGTGGCCTTCAGTTTCCATGTAACAGATATATAGCTGAAAATAAAGTAGTGGTCCGAACATATTAAAATCTGTCTTAACATCCAATTAATATAAATGATTACTTCTTCCCAGGAGAATCCATAGATAAGGTTAATTAGAATTGCATGTGAGACAAAAGGGAATAGAAAGACTTTATAATGTCAGAATTTATAGCTAATTAGTATTAAAATGTTTCACAGTTCTGTCCTTTCAAGATTACGGACAAATTCTCCTTCTCTCTCAAAACAATGGTCTCTGCTTTTTTCGGTGAGTTTGAAGTTACATTTTGACCTCAATTCTTTCCTGTTTCAGAAAAAATCCAGGAAATTATAATCAGCCAGTTTATTCTGTTGAAGTTGATGTTAATTATGGAAAACAGTGTTTTCCAAACTTGACAACTTTTAAGATGTGTCTTAAACTTCAAGAATTCTGGGAGTTGAAGCCCACATACCTTAAAAGTTGCCATGTTTGAAAAACACTGCTTTTACATACTTAATAATGTATTATTAAAGCAGTTGATAAAAAAAAGACAAGCCTTGATCAAGCAGAATGAATTTCTATCTGAGGTTTTTAAAAGTTGGTGGAAAAGAGCAACAGATAGATTACATTAGAGAAGGTTTTTGACAAAATCCTTTTAAAAGCTCTTGAAATAAAAAGTGATAAGAGGGCAGGTCCTCTTAAAAATCAGCAACCCATTAAAGAACAGAGCACCCTTCCCTTTTTAGAAGAAAATCAAAGGCAGGTAGTCCTTGACTTAAACAGTTCATTTATTGACCGTTCAAAGTTACAACAGCACTGAAAAAGCGACTTATGACTATTTTTCATATTTACAACCGTTGCAGCAGTCCCACGGTCATGTGATCAAAATTTAGATGCTTGGCATCTGACTCGTATTTATGACGATTGCAGAGTCCCGAGGTCAGGGGATCCCCTTTTGCGACCTTCTGACAAGCAAAGTCAATGGGGAAGCCAGATTCACTTAACAGCCGTGCTACCAACTTAACAGTTGTAGTGATTCACTTAACATCTGTGGCAACAAAGGTTGTAAAACGGGCAAAACAGCACATTTTTCACTTAACAACAGAAATTTTGGGCTCAGTTGTGGTCACAAGACGAGGACTTGTAGTGACAGCAAAATATATGAAGGTTACCAACTATAATTGGGATTTTCTAGAAATTGGAGGAAAGGCAATTGCAAATTGTCTTAAAAAAGCAGAGCGCAAGAAATAAGTCACCAGTTTTTGCAATGGATGGATATAAAGCACAGGTTCTATGTGGATGAAATGTACATCCAGTGCTTTTTTTTGTAAAAGAAAAAGGTGCCGGAACTCACACATGTCATACAACCCGCCTTGCCTACCCTACAAGGTTCCATCCAAAAAAGGTGCCGGAACTCCGTTCTGAGCGTTCTATGAGAAAAAAAGCCCTGTGTACATCTAATTATTTGTTTGGTTGCCCCAAAGGTTCTTTTCCAAGAGGCAACAGGACTTACTTTGTTTCTCCTTGAAGATGTTTCACTTCTCATCCAAGAATCTTCTTCAGTTCTGAATGGATGGTAGAGAATGGAAGGATTGTGGAAGGAATGAAAGTCCCGTTGCCTCCTGAAAAAGCACCTTTGGGACAACCAAGACTTGGATGACTGAGACTCTCCATAGATAATTGTTTGGTTGTTTTAAGATTGGCTGGGTGGTTTCTTCCTGGGCATCTCCTTTAAATTGGTCCCTTGCCAGGCCTGCGGAGAAACTCCAGGAATTAATGTGAATTAAAGTTTTGAGGTTGCGGGTGAAGAAGGAGAGTGCAAAAGTTGGGTTGAAACTTAACATTAAGAAAACCAAGATCATGGCATCCGGCCATCTCAATTCCTGGCAAATAGATGGGGAAGAAATGGAGGTAGTGACAGATTTTATTTTCCTGGGCTCCAAGATCACCGCAGATGGGGACTACAGCCAAGAAATTAAAAGACGCTTGCTCCTCGGGAGGAAAGCCATGGCAAATTTAGACACCATACTAAAAAGCAGAGACATCACCCTGACAACAAAAGTGCGTATAGTCAAGGCTATGGTCTTCCCAGTTGCAATGTATGGCTGTGAAAGTTGGAAAGAAAGGCTGAGTGCAAAGAATCGAGGCCTTTGAACTATGGTGCTGGAGAAGACTCCTGCGAGTCCCTTGGACTGCAAGGCGATCAAACTGGTGAGTCCTAGAGATCAACCCTGACTGCTCTTTAGAAGGCCAGATCCTGAAGTTGAAACTCAAATACTTTGGCCACCTAATGAGAAGGAAGGACTCACTGGAGAAGAGCCTAACGCTGGGAAAGGTGGAGGGCAAGAGAAGAAGGGGACGACAGAGAATGAGGTGGCTGGATGGAGTCACTGAAGCAGTAGGTGTGAAGCTAAATGGACTCCAGAAGATGGTAGAGGACAGGAAGGCCTGGAGGAACGTTGTCCATGGGGTCGCGATGGGTCGGACATGACTTCGCAGCTAACAAAAGTTGTGAGTGTCCAAAGCAGCCTGGCAGGCAGATTTTCTGGCCACAAACATCTCTGAATTGCCATGTGGAAAGAGAAGACTCTCCATCAGAAGTCAGATTTGCTCCAAACATCACATTCTGCCGATTTCTGAGCTTGTCTCCGAGAGAAAGAAGAATCAAATCATTATTATTATTATTTTTCTAGTGCTGCAACCATATGCGGCAGTAGACCCCTGGCTTTGAACCATCTCTGTAATGCATTTCTTTCCCAGAAAAAACCCAACATCCAGTTAATGGATTTTTTATTTGTTTGTTTGGTAAATAGTAGATTTTCAGCTGAGATATTATCAGCTGAACTGGGGAGGGAATAAGTTTTTCATTTCCCCAGTTAATCAATTGGTTCCAAGCAAAGTAGAGGGCAGGAAATGCACCGCTAATTCCCCCTCCTGGGCCCAAGGCTGCAGATTTCCTGTGCTGGGCCCTGGCCTGTGTGGGAGGCTCGAACATGAGAATCTGAAGGTATACAGATATACAGAGCAGGCAAAATTTAACTTAAAGGAACTCCTGCCAGTCTGGAAAGTTATAGTGGTGTAATGAGAGTTGGGAAAACCTGCAAGCTGGGGCTAAAACGTCTAATTGCTCAAAGAAATAAAGAACAGATGAGGTAGATTGGAGGAACCACAGAGTAACTACTTGTTGATTACAGGGTACTTGCAAATTTCCCAGGGAGATGGATCTTACACCTGAAGTGTAAGTTTAGACTGCAGACGTTAGCCAATAAAGGAGAATATTTGCAGCTCAGGGTTGAAATGAGGGGTCCTTGGTGCTCTCTGGGCTTGGTTGTTTTCTTGCAAACATTTCATTACTCAGACTACTATAGGTAACATCATCAGTGCTCATGATGCACTGGTGATGTTACCTAGTTTGGGTAATGAAATGTCTGCAAGAAAACAACCGAGCTCAGAGAGCACCAAGCATCCCTCACAACAGACGTTACTAGACTATAGAGCAGGGGTCTTCAAACTTGGCAACTTTAAGACTTGTGGATAATGATAATGATGATGATAACTTTATTGTCACTTTGAATGTACACCAATCGGCATACATCAAAATGAAATTTCATTGCATACAGCTCTCAAAGGGTCACCACCTCCGATATATACTCCTTGTTCGTGGCCCGCTCAAATTTCACATTGTCCATTTTAGTCTCTAGGGAGTGAACGATGGCAAACAGGACAGATGGAAATGGGGCTCCATGTGGATTAGCCCTCAAATTCGCTTGTATTCTGACAACCTCGCCTTCTTTCCTTTTTCTGATCCTGACTCTTCCACCTTTTCCTTAAAGAGGCCTTGCTTCGTTTCGCCCCTGGAGCACGCTGCCGCCTCCACCAACTCCTCCAAAAGCCTTTCTCTCTTCCTCTGGGCCTGCCGACAGCCTCATCCAGTTCCTTCGCCCCATAAGCTCCAGGTCCTCTCCTCCTCTGCCTCCTCTGGAAACAGCCCTGATTTGCAATACAATCCATCACTGGGCCAGCAGTCAGATCTTGCTGCTGGTAGAACAAATTCAAACAGCGCCAACGACTTTTAACGATCTCACCAACAGTTCCAAAACAACTAGAAACTCGCCATGCCAGCAAAGACTGTCGGTCGTATGTCATATTATTATTATTATTAATTTAATTTCTATACCGCCCTTCTCCCGAAGGACTCAGGGCGGTGAACAGGGCAATACATAAAAACAAGATACAAAAATTAAAAATTATTAAAAAGTAATTAAACAGTGCCTGTTATGTATGCAGGCATCTGCATAGCAACAGCCCTCAGGGGGCGTTGGCCTGGACAGTTTCGGCGGGAAACCTAGGGCCAACCCCATTGGCTGTTAGCTTACCTGGCCAGGTATATAAGGAGGCCAGGTAGCCCTCATTCCTTAGTTCACTTCCCCTTCCAATAAAGAGCTGAACTCACACACCGGCTGGCGTCTCTCTTGCGTCGGACCCACTACACAATAGTGGCGACGAAGGTGGGATTGCTGCCGACCAAGAGCTGAAGTCACTGGGGAAACGCTCCGCGAGCTGAAGGGAAAGGCATTTTTCCTTCTTCCCCCCACGACCGCCAGCCGAACCAGCAACGCCAAGCGCCACATCCACGACCAACTGCCGCCATGGCTAGAGCCGGACAACCCCGCGAATTCGAGACCTGCCGCCCCAAAACCTGGACCCGTTACCTGGCTCACGTTGAACTGTACATGCAGTTCAATCAGATATCGGAGGACGGTGCAAAGGCGGCCGCCCTGCTCTGCCTTGGGGGACCAGCGCTGCTGGAAGTCGCCGCGAACCTGTTCCCCCAGGAGGCCATTAACACCATCGCGTACCGAGACCTCGTGGCCAGGCTCAACGCACATTTCAGGCCCCGGCGCTCCAAGGTGGCCGCACGGTCACAATTCGAGAAAAGGGACCAGCGCCCCGACGAGACCGGCGCCGACTTCCTCGCCGCCCTACGGGAAGCTGCCATCGCTTGCAGGTTCACAAATTTGGAGGAGCGACTACGGGACCGGCTGATTTGCGGCCTACGCGACAGGCGGTTGCAGGAGCGCCTGTTCGAAAGAGAGGAGGTCTCTCTCCAGGAAGCCGAGGACGCCATCCTAGCCCACGAAGCGGCCTGCGGGGCCGTCCAAGCCTGCCAGGGAACCCGGCCCGGCAACCAGGCAACCAGCGTCCACCGGCAAGGGGCCACAGAGGAGGACGACCTGAGCATCGACCTCCTCCAGCGGAAGTCGACCCCCGACCAGCGAGCCAGACGCCCAGACAGGCCCAGGCCTCCCAGCAACACTGCCGTTCCCCAGAGGTGCGCAGGGTGTGGTGGGAACCACATGCGCAGCCTCTGCAAGTTCCGGTCCGCCACGTGCCGGGCCTGCAAGAAAACAGGCCACATAGCCGCCGTCTGCCGTAGCCGCTGCCCCCGAGAGGAGATCCACAAGCTGCAGCCGGAGGAACCACCGTTCGAAGGTACTGGGGCCCCCACCAAAACAAAAATTGGCTATGTCGAGAGCCGGCTGGCCATTAACCATATGGGTAGCCGCCGGCTGCTCAAACCCAAAATTAGATTAACAATCCGTTTGCAAGGCGTCCCTTGCAGCATGGAGCTTGACTCCGGATCAGCGGTCTCGATTATTTCGGACAAGACCCTTAACCACATAATTAGCCGGAGCAAGCAACGGATTAAATTACGGCCTTCTAAATTAACCCTGACCGATTTTCAGAATTCGCCGGTCAAGGTGAAGGGGGAGGCCACCATTTCAGTGGGGTTTAAGGGTCGTGAAGGGCACCTGGATGTTGTAGTGGTAGAGGGCCGCAGAGCCAGCCTGGTCGGGCTGGACTGGTTTGAGGCCCAGGGGGACTCCGTTGAGGCCGTTTGCCAGGAGTTCGCCGACGTCTTCGATGGGTCATTAGGCAAGTACACTGGGTCCCCCATATCGTTCAAGCTTAACTCGAATGTCTCCCCCGTTAGGGTCCGGCCGCGGCGAGTCCCGTTTGCGCTCAAACACAAAATCGAGCGCGAACTAGACAAGTTGGTGGCCCAGGGAATCTTAGAGCCTGTAGATGGAGGGGAGTGGGAAACCCCCATCGTGACCCCCCTCAAATCCAACGGGGAAATAAGGATCTGCGCCGACTATAACTGCTCGGTGAACCGTGCCCTAAACCCGCACGCTTACCCGGTTCCCGCGGTCAGCCACGTTCTCGCTTCCCTCCAAGGCGGCGCCATTTTTGCAAGGCTCGATCTTGCACAGGCGTACCAGCAACTCACGGTCACTAGGGAAACAGCTGACATCCAAACCATAGTAACCCATAGGGGGGCGTTCTGGGTGAACAGGCTGCAGTTTGGAGTCAGCGTTGCTCCCGGCATTTTCCAGGAGGTTATGGAAAAGACACTCAAGGGCATTCCAGGAGTCTGCCCCTATTTTGATGACATCCTGATCGCAGGAGCATCAGCAGAGGAACTGGCAGGGAGGCTTAGGGAAGTGCTGGCAAGGCTGCGCACAGCTGGCCTCAAACTCAAAAAGGAAAAATGCAGCATAGGCGTTCCTTCCACAGAATTTTTGGGGTTCAGAGTAGACGCCAGGGGAATCCACCCCACAGAATCCAAGGTGAGGGCCATCAAACTAGCACCCACACCCAAGAACAAAGCAGAGCTTCAGGCATTCCTGGGTCTGCTGAATTTCTACCATACATTCCTCCCACACAAGGCAGCCATCGCTGAACCGCTCCACAGGCTGCTAGACAAACAGGCAACATGGGCCTGGACGGCCACCCATGATCAGAGCTTCAAGGCCCTGAAGGCATTGCTGTCGGACAAGTCCACAGTAACCCATTTCATCGAGTCCAAGCCCATTTGTATCGCCTGCGATGCATCCCCTTATGGTGTGGGCGCTGTCCTAAGCCACCTTGAGCCCAACGGGGCACAAGTCCCCATAGCATACTATTCTAGGACACTGTCTGGAGCAGAAAGAAACTACGCCCAAATAGACAAAGAAGCCCTGGCAATCGTGGCAGGAATCAAGAAATTCCACGATTACTTATATGGCAGGGAGTTCACTGTCTTCACGGACCACAAACCACTCCTGGGCCTGTTCACCACAGACAGGCAAACCCCCCAGATTCTGTCCCCCAGGATGCTACGGTGGTCCATCTTCCTTGCAGCATACAATTGCAAGCTGGTACACAAGCCAGGGAAGGAGATGGGCCACGCAGACGGTCTAAGTAGGCTCCCCCTAGACACACACGACCCAGACCCAGCACCAGCCACACAGATCCTAGCCCTGCAGGAACTACCCGAGTGCCCAGTTCTTGCCAAGGACATTGCCAGCCACACAGCCACAGACAACATCATGGGCAGGGTGCACTCATGGGTTTGCACAGGGTGGCAGGACAAATCCCCGGGACCAGAGTTTCAGGCCTATTTCATTAGACGCGATGAAATCTCCACACACAAAGGGTGCCTCCTTTGGGGTAGCAGGGTCATCATTCCACCCGCACTACGCGCCAGGGTATTGGACTCCTTACACGAAGGGCACCCGGGGGTGGTCAGGATGAAGGCACTGGCTAGGAGCTACCTCTGGTGGCCCGGGTTGGACAAGGAGGTTGAGGATCGGGTCAAGGCCTGTTATACGTGCCAGAGATCCAGGCCAGAAGTGCCACATGCACCAGTACACCGGTGGGAGGCCACACACACGCCATGGTCCCGCATTCACATTGACTATGCGGGGCCATTCCAGGGTCAACTATTTTTAGTAGTGGTGGACAGTCACTCCAACCAAGTGGTTAGAGGTAGTCCCTGTCCCCAACATGACCTCAGGGAGGACAATCCAGGTGCTCAGAGCTCTCTTTGCCACACACGGCCTCCCCGACGTAATTGTGTCTGATAATGGGCCTCAGTTTACTGCTGCTGATTTCCAGGCGTTCTTGAAGGCGAACTGGATTAGGCACGCCACCTCTGCGCCTTTCCATCCATCTACCAATGGGCAGGCCGAACGGATGGTAAGGACGACCAAAGACGCACTCCGGCGCATCATCAGCGGGGACTGGCACCACAGACTGGCCAAATTTTTACTAGCCCAACACACAACACCATGCGTGGCTACCGGCAAGAGCCCAGCAGAACTGCGATGGGGACGGCGCCTCATCACCAAGCTGGACCGCCTACACCCAGACCGGGTAGCAGCCGAAACCGGTAAGGCAACATCACCATCATCACCATCATCACCATCACCACCAGCATCACTACCATCACCATTGCCATCATCACCCACACACAGGGTCCTCAACCTGGGGGACCTGGTCTGGGCAAGGAACTATGGGGCTGGACATCCTTGGGTTCCGGGGACAGTGGTCGGGAAAACAGGACCCCTTTCGTACATTGTAGGGGTGGAGGGGGACAGACGCATAAGGCGACACATCGATCAGCTCAGAGGAAGAGTCCCTGAGCACGTCACACACGCCCCTGAGCGCGTCACGTCCCTGAACTCAACGCACACGATCAACAGGAGGACCACACTCCAGGATGGGTCAACCCAGCTGAGGACGTCACAGGGCAGGGACCAGAGGAGGAGGACTTTCTGATGCCGGCTCCTCGCAGCCCTGCACAAAGGCCTCAGGAACCCACGGTCCAAGCCCAGGGGCCAAGCACACCCAGACGATCCACCCGTCCACACAGGACACCAGCCTACCTGTCGGACTATGTGTGCAAGTGATCCTCACACAAGGACACCACTGTTTTTTTATATATATACTCATAGTTATAGTAGTTGCATGTTGTTGTTGTTATGTGGGTCTTCTCTAAGGGGGGAGGGGTGTTATGTATGCAGGCATCTGCATAGCAACAGCCCTCAGGGGGCGTTGGCCTGGACAGTTTCGGCGCGAAACCTAGGGCCAACCCCATTGGCTGTTAGCTTACCTGGCCAGGTATATAAGGAGGCCAGGTAGCCCTCATTCCTCAGTTCACTTCCCCTTCCAATAAAGAGCTGAACTCACACACCGGCTGGCGTCTCTCTTGCGTCGGACCCACTACACAATAGTGCCCATAATAAATTAATACAGATTAACAGTTAAAATCCATTTATAAAATCCAACCCCATCCCATCAGGCCAGGCCAGCTTGTTCAAAGAGATGGGTTTTAAGATTGCGCCGGAAGGAGCGGAGATCGGGCGCCATCCGGAGCTCGACCGGAAGATGGTTCCAAAGATCCAGTGCACCCACAGAGAACGCCCTCCCCCTGGGGGCCACCAGTCGGCATTCTTTGACTGGTGGCACCCTGAGGAGGCCCTCTCTGTGGGAGCGTACTGGGCAGAGGGAAGTTGACGCCGGCCGCAGGTGCTCCCCAAGGTATTCCGGACCCATGCCATGTAGGGCTTTGTAGGTCATTACTAACACCTTGAATCTCACCCGGAAGACAACTGGTAGCCAATGCAGCTCGCGGAGCAGAGATGTGACATGGGAGTGTCGGGAAATTCCCAACACAACTCTCGCGGCTGCATTCTGTACCAGTTGGAGCCTCCGAGTGGTCTTCAAGGGTAGCCCCATGTAGAGAGCGTTGCAGTATGTTACCTTAGTTCCACCATGTTGCTCAAACACATTAAAATCTTCCTGATCATGTGGCCTATAGCCCTTACTATCCCTCCCAAAACTATTCGCCTTCAAGAGCCAATGCAGCCGCAGCCATTCCAGGCGCCGCCATCTCAGAACATATATATATATGTAGAGGACTTCAACTCCCAGAATTCCTCAGCCAGCCAGTTTGAAGATCCCTGCTATAGAGGTAGAAAGGGCCTAGGGTTGAATGACTTAAAATGTCTTGGATCAAATCTACAAGATTGCTGTGAGAATAACAACAGGAGAACCAAATACAGTTTACAATACTAGCTTATCTGCCTGTAGATATTGGTATTCCTCACAGATCATGGCATCCGGCCCTCTCAATTCCTGGCAAATAGATGGGGAAGAAATGGAGGTAGTGACAGATTTTATTTTCCTGGGCTCCAAGATCACTGCAGATGGGGACTGTAGTCAAGAAATTAAAAGACGCTTGCTCCTCGGGAGGAAAGCCATGGCAAATCTAGACAGCACACTAAAAAGCAGAGACATCACCCTGTCAACAAAAGTGCGTATAGTCAAGGCTATGGTCTTCCCAGTTGCAATGTATGGCAGTGAAAGTTGGACCATAAGAAAGGCTGAGCGCCAAAGAATTGAGGCCTTTGAACTCTGGTGCTGGAGAAGACTCCTGCGAGTCCCTTGGACTGCAAGGCAATCAAACCGGTCAGTCCTAGAGGAGATCAACCCTGACTGCTCTTTAGAAGGCCAGATCCTGAAGCTAAAACTCAAATACTTTGGCCACCTAATGAGGAGGAAGGACTCACTGGAGAAGAGCTTAATGCTGGGAAAGATTGAGGGCAATAGAAGAAGGGGACGACAGAGAATGAGGTGGCTGGATGGAGTCACTGAAGCAGTAGGCCTGAGCTTAGATGGACTCCAGAAGATGGTAGAGGACAGGAAAGCCTGGAGGAACATTGTCCATAGGGTCGCGATGGGTCGGACACGACTTCGCAACTAACAACAACAACAAGTCCTTGACTTACAACCATTCATTTAGCAGCCATTTAAATCAGGGGTCTTCAAACTTGGCCCTTTTATGACCTGTGAACTTCAACTCCCAGAATTCCTCAGCCAGCATGCCACAAGTCATAAAAGGGCCAAGTTTGAAGACCTCTGATTTAAAGTTACAATGGCAATGAAAAAAAAAAGATTTACAAGCGATCTTCACACTTGCAACTGTTGGACATCCACACAGTCACGTGATCAAAATTCGAGCACGTGGAAACCAGCATGTTGGCCATGTGATCGCCATTTGAGTCCTTCCCAGCTGGCTTCTGACAAACTCAATGGGGGAAACTAGATTTGCTTAACAACCGCATGATTCACTTAACAACTGAAATGAGTTTGACAGTACGGTAATAAAATTAGGTGCAACTAACTTAACTGCCTCGCGTAGCAGTGGAAATTCTGGTAACAATTGTGATAGTAAATTGAGGACTACCTGTATGTAGAAATAAAAAAAAAACCAATTGAAGTTGCCTGGTTCATTAATTTATCCATTTTATATCCCACCCCTGTAACCAAGATATATTATGGTTGCTTAGAGGGAACTTTCAATCCAGGTAACCAGGCAAATAGTTCTTTGTAGGTCTTCAGTATCAGCCAGGCATAGGTGCCAACCACCACGTGGTTTTATTTGACAAAGACAACTCTTCTTGATGTAGTAAGTATTTACAAATTACTGGAGGTGACTCTAGTTGCAGTGGACGAATTGTCACTAACAGGCCTACCATTTCTGGGCTGCAAAAAACTGGATGACCACTAGCTGGCAGGGAAGGAAGAGAATTTTCTATATTGCTTGTTGTCCTCTGATGGTTATCTCAATTTTTCTAGCCCAGATATGATACCTCTAGTCATCGGCTGGGCTTTTTTTCTCATAGAACGCTCAGAACGGAGTTCCGGCACCTTTTTTGGATGGAACCTTGTAGGATAGGCAAGGTGGGTTGTATGACATGTGTAAGTTCCGGCACCTTTTTCTTTTACAAAAAAAGTACTGGTCATCGGTATTCGCTAGCCACACTAGTAAGCATTAGAAGCAACCTAGAACTGAGGAGAAAGTTCCTAATGGTGAGAACAATTAACCAATTGTTAATTAACAATTTACCGGCTTGCCTTCAAAAGTTGTGGGTGTTCCATTACTTTTAAGAAGAGACTGGCCAGCCATTTGTCTGAAATGGCATAGGGTCACCTGCCTGAGCAGGGGGTTGGACTAGAAGACCTCCAAGGTCCCCTCCAACTCTGTTATTCTGTTATAGTTCTGTTACAGTAGTTTAGCATTCCCTTGTGTTCCTTACAACTCTATGGAAGTAGAGGAATTGCCAAAAGGGTGGGGGGGTAAGCACAACCCTTTCACTATTTTTCAAGCAAGCGTAATTGCTACTTCTTTGTTTTCTCAAATTCTTCGGAATTCCACAAGGATTTCGGAGAGGCTACCCTGAAAATAAGCAGATCTGATTCAGATACTCTTCCTACGTAGGGTAACCTTTGGCCCTGCAGCACAAGTTTCTCCATGAGCTTTGACCACACTAAAAGGAAAGTGATTCGGGACTTTCCAGACAGCAGTACCAACCTCTCTAGGGAATCCGTGATACAAATGCGCAAAACGACACGTTTTGTGTAATTGTCTTTAATGATATCGCCAGGCAAGAGTGGGGATGGGAAAATCTGGATGCAGCTCCTAAGAACAGCCATGCTATGATACCATCAAAGTTGTGGGAACTGAGTCTCCTTCACAGAGCTGACGGAGATAGGATCTTCTCTGGCGTAGCTAACACTGTGCTAGCACAACTCAATAGCCTTTGTTCCCTCCAGCCCTGTTCTTAAGATGGGTGTTTACTAGGACTTCTCCAGGTTTCCATCATATCCGCGGATATTACTGGTACCATGAAAGTATTATTTGCAGATCCCAAAGAACGCTGAATTGCTCCAAGTGACTAGAGAGGAAAAGATGAGTGTCTTATACATCTCTGGGACGTCCCAGCCCTGCAGCCTCATTTCACACATTCTGAATAGGGCTAGACATTTTCCAAAGGGCCTCCATGTAACTCCAGCCTGCGGACAGTCAATAAGGAACAATAGAGGCCCATTTCACCCTGGGAGGTCCAGTAGGATGACACATTATGACTGAACAATTTTGGAAACTTTCCTTACCACTTGAAGAAAAAGCCATTTAGCTGCCTTTGGAGAGGCAGATCTCTGTGATGTTTTCCCTCAGCAAATCATATGAATTAACTCCCAAACCTTGTCGTTGTGAGGACTATTCACCCAGTTGCCAGATCTGATTTAGTATCAAATCAAAATCCTGCTAGTGTTTTTCAAACATTCTCTCTCCTTCCTTTAGATTACCGTAACTTATCTGGTGAAACGTATCCCGCTGGGTTGCAAAGGAATTAAGGATGGTTCCATCACAATAATTGGTTCCATCACCCCCCAAAAAATAAAAATAAATATTGAGCTCCCTCTGTGTCCACAAACGCAGTTAGTCCTCGACTTACGATCACAATTGGGAGCAGAATTTCTGTTGCTAAGCAAGGCAGCTATTAGGTGATCCGCGCCCAATTTTACAAATGTTTTTGCCACCCTTGTTAAGCAAATCACTGCAGTTGATAAGTGAATCATGCGGTCATTAAGCGAATCCAGCTTTCCCCCCATACTGACTTTGCTTGTCGGAAGTCAGCTGGGAAGGGACCCTGGGATGCTGCAACTGTTTTGTAAATACATGCTGGTTGCCAAGCACCCAAAATTGGATCATGTGACTGCGGAGATGCTGCAATGGTTGTAAGTGCGAGGACCAATCACAAGTCTCTTTTTCCAGTGCTATTGTAAGTTCAGACGGTCACTAAATGAATGGTTGCAAGTCAAGGACTGCCTGTAGATTGGCAGCAAGGCACATCACTTGCATCGGAAGATGGCCTGCAGGGTTGACTTAACTATTTGCTCTCCTCACTGGTCTCCAGATTGACTAATCACTCAATGTACACGTGGGGCTAATGATGATGATGTTATCCATTCAGCCGAGTCCGACTCTTGGCATTTCTATGGGCCGGGTCTCTCTCTACATCTTTCAAACTTGCAGTATTTCTTTGAGTTTTTCTATGCTCCGGCTGGTGTCAGCTTTGATGGTGTCCAGCCGCCGTGTTTGTTGATGGCCTGGTTTCCTTTTACTGCAAGCTCTTTCAAACATAAATGCTTTCACCAGTGAATTCCCCTGCATGACGTGGCCAAAGTAAGTGAGACACGCTTTTGTGATTTTGCCTTCTAGTGATATGTCTGCCGTTACGGGTTCCCATACTTGCTTATTAGTCACCTTGGCATCACCGGTTGTTTTGAACTAGGTGCAAGGAACGATGCAGGTGATCTTTTGGTACAAGAAAACAGATTCAGGATCATGAATACATAGTTCAAGCACCACAAGGGCCGCCTGGACCTCACAAATAGACTTCACCATAATCAGATTGACTGTGTCCTATGCAGTCATCAATGGATGGGTAGGCAACCTCGGCTCTTTTATGACTCATGGACTTCAACTCCCAGAATTCCTGAGTCAGCTGACTAAGGAATTCTGGGAGTTGAAGTCCATGAGTCATAAAAGAGCTGAGGTTGCCTACCCCTGGACTAGCTCAGTCCTTGTTGCTAAGACACACACACACACACACACACATACATATACATACACACACACACACACACACACACACACACACACACACACACACACACATATATATATATATATATATATATATATATATATATATATATATATATATATATATATATATATATCCAATTGCTGATTGCAGATCAGATCATGACTTGGTGGCAAAGATTAAAGTCAAATTATACACCATCAAAACAGCAATGGCTCCAAAGATGTCACCAAAATCCCAAGTGCATATACAATAGAGGTGAAAAATTGGTTTGAACTACTGAACACTGCTGAGAAAACTGATAAACTGGGGCAGAAAATTCAATTGGCCGTTATTGGAGTTGCAGAAGAACACATACCACTTACGGGGCTAAGGTAATATAAAAGACTCTGGGGACACGGCAAAACACCTCAGACAATCTGAAAATTAAAGGACACAGCCTCACACATGTTCAAGAAACGTTTCTCAACTAACTGAAAATATTTCAATTTCAAAGCCCTAAAACTGTATAAAAAATTCGTGTACTCATCAGGTTACTTTTTAGTCAGCCACCCTAGAAGCATGCTGCTGTCATGGATGTTTCTGGCTACCAAATAAATAGAGGCCTAAAATTGCAACGTGCCTCCAATTCATTTTTCCAGCATCTCTCTCCCAGCTTGGAGTAAGACACAGGCCAGATTTTACTCCCCACAGTCGTGAGGAGACATTACAAGGTCAGATCTAGAAAGGCCATCGGGACTGCGCATATAAATTGGCCTAGGAAAAAGGGGACAAAGAAGGCGCACTGGATGGTACCATCCAAAGAAGAGATGAATTCAAGATGCTCAGTTGAGTAAACTTTTCCTTTACCTCACCATTTTACCATCTGCAGTAAACCCTACAGACATTGTTTGATTCCTTCTTCTTGTCATCTCCACCCAGCAGAGATGATGGGACTTGCAGTCTGTCACCCATAGAGCCCCGTTTCTCAGATCTTGGTAAAGGAAGAAAGGGAAATGGGCCATTCCTTTAGATCTCCCAAAGCAAAGTATCCTCATTTATTTTCAAGAATGCCTCAGTTTATTGGTTATAAAATTGACTAATGACATTCCTCGTGAGACTTAATGGGAGCCTTTGCCAGTAAATATAGTCTTGCACGCTGCAAGCCAAACATGCTCTGCATAAAAATGCTCAGGCTGGAGATGAGGAAGACATAAAAGGAGTGCATTTTATGAGGGCAGGAAGTGGATTTTCTGACAGGATTAATGACTAGCAAAGAAGAAACGGCCGACCGGGTGGATGGGGAACAATTCAGCACAGCTCCAAAAATGAGTGGGCACACGGATTGGATTGGCCGAGGGTAACGCATGGCCCCACGGTGTGCCTCCCCGGTTTCTTTAGCCCGGCGCTCTGGGGTCAGGGCTGAGCTGGCCGGATCCTGTTTCAGAACAAAAACAGCCAGTCCAAATGCTTTTGGTTAAACACAAGCTTCTTGACTGAAAACCAGCTGAAAACCAGCTGTTTCTGCTGCAGTTCCCCAGGGGAGTTGTGCTGAATGCAATGAGCACTGGGGCTTTAAGTGGGGGAAAGGCAGAGGGGCAGGCAAGCACGTGGGTCAGGGGTATTGCGAAAGGAGCCAAAGACTCCTTTGCCTCTACATGGCACACACATCTAGAAAAGAGTTGGGCAATCGTAGGCCTGAGTTTAATTGCCAATCCAAGCTCTGCTAGGACTATAAGACAACCTGTGAGCCACTGCCCAAAGAGGAAATGGCTGGAGTTGGCTTCTTAAAACAACTGATCTTCAAAGACCAGCTGAGGAAAGCTTCAGGCGAGGGAGAAAAGAGGAATGAGCAGAAACAGCACAGACTCATTTGATGCATAGAGGAAAGTAATGACCATAGCAAACACAAGGCCCAAATGAAGAAAAAGGGTGCAATCTTCTATTACATCAGATCATTCTAATTGTATTGTCTGCTATCCTTGTTTTTTAAAACTTCAGCCCTACATGGAATGAACTGGAGCCCATCCTAACACTGAGGTGTGGCTCATAGTCAAAAACAATATATATGAATGCACAAATGTCCACATAGATAATAAAATCGATATCCCTCTGTAGCCAACTCCGGGAATCAAGAAAAACCTCACTGCTTGATTGGTGGTTTGTCTAAACTGGTCATTAGATGTGAGCTCGGTAATGGGACAACATCAAATAAATTCATAATTCTCCATCGGATGTTGTCCTCCAATTTTAAGGGATGGTGAGTGTTATGTACTGGGCTTTTGGAATATCACCACATGCATTGCTGGAGAACTAACGGTTCTCCAGCAACCCAGACAGGATGTCTCCGGTCCTGCCATTGGTCAACTTTGGGCGGCAAGTATAGCTTCAATCCGATCGGTTAATACCGTAGGGTCTGGCTATATATTGAAGCAGGGTGACTCCAACCTTTCAGTACAGTTTCTGCTTACATAAAGTATGAGTTTGTCTGTACTCATCTGCGTGTTCTCATTCCTGCTCATCAGAGCCCACGACATAATAGTGAGGGAGTTTCATTTCACAAGGCTACCATTTAGAGGGGTAGCAGCCCAGGCAGAAAAAATCTTCCTATGTTTTTCACAGCTGTTGCTTTTGTAATCTTGGTTATCTAATTCTTCCCCACTGAGATGATCAACTTGTATCTGGATCTTTCTGGAGTATGGCTAGGGCAGGAGTAGGCAACCTTGGCTCTTTTATGACTCATGGACTTCAATTCCCAGAATTCCTGAGCCAGCATGGCTCAGCTTGGAAACCTCTCCCTTTCCGCTCAGCATGGCTGGCTCAATAATTCTGGGAGTTGAAGTCCACCAGTCACAAAAGAGCCAAGGTTGCCTACCCCTGGGCTAGGGGCTTACATGATTGAAAGCTGCTTCCTACAAATAATAGAGAATCACTCTCCATAGAGAGCAGAACAGATAAAGAATCCCTCTCCATAGTGTTAAAGAGGAGACTACGTCAATCCAATTATCTTTAATACTTAATTTTCTGTGGTCAGATGAAGTAGGAAAGAAATGTATGTGGAATGTATGAGCTGTCTGTCTTATTCACCATATAATCCAACCTTTCACTTTTGTAGGGATCCACTGATAGACAGCTTATTCACCATATAATCCAACCTTTCACTTTTGTAGGGATCTACTCAAGTCTCCATGATGAGTGGTCACCCAAGACTCCATTTACAAAATTCCACTAAAGGGAAAACTAGGAGTATTTCTGGAAACTGTAGCAAGTTTAAATTCCTCCTAATACTCAGCCTGAATCTTTGTTCTTTTCATTTTAATCCTTGGTCCTCATGGTATCGACAGAGTGCTCCCCTTTAGGTATGTTACGCTCTTAAAGAGTTATGTAGTCATTATTATACCAATTGTCACTTTGCAAGTTAAATATGACCAGGGACTTTAATTGTTCCTCATGGGACTTGGTTTCTAGACCCCTTAATCCTGATTCTATTCTCTGAACCCGCTTCAGCTTTTCTGTGTCTCTTTTAAAATGCAGTATCCTGAACCCACCACAACTCCAAATGAAATCTAACCAGCAAAGAGTACAATGGGACAATTAGTTTTGCAATTGGTATGGCAAAAATCCTGTATCAATCTTTTTAACTGCTGCATCTCACTACTTGATCATATTCAGTTGGATAGATCCTTCTCATGTTTACTTCTGCCAAACCAGATCTCCCTAGTCCAATGTTTATATATATTTTTTCTTCCCCTCTACTCAGATGGAAGGCTTCACACTGGTCACCACTGAACATCATCAAGTTGGATTTGACACAACGTTCAAAGTAAAAAAAAAACTGTCCAGTGATTTTGTTGTTCAGAGTCTAATCCAGGGGTGTCAAACTCAATTTCATTGAGGGCCGCATCAGCATTGCAGTTGCCCTCTCAGGGGGCCAGGTGGGTATGGCCAAGGTGGGTGTGGCCTACTGGGTGGGCGTGGCTAGAGTGCATATGGCCTACTGGGTGGGCGTGGCCAGCTCAACATTGTTTGCATCAAGGGTGCCTATGGGGGCCTGGGCAGGAGTGGGACAGATCTGAGGGTCTTTGGCAGGAGGAGGGTCTCTGGGCCAGGGCCAAGGCAGTGGGGGCCGTTCCCTCACTGTTTCCAGGATGGCTTCGTGGGCCACATGAAACCACTTCACGGGCCGGATCCGGCCCCTGGGCCTTGTGTTTGACATAGCATCGCTTTCATCTATTCCACTTTCTAGATACTTGTAAAGATGTTGAATAACACAGAAGCAAAGCTGGAGCTCTACTGAACCCTATTTGAAACTTCACTCCAGGATGATTGAGAACTATTTATGATCTTCTGATGGGTGTGACGAGGGCTTTTTTTTTTCTCATAGAACGCTCAGAACGGAGTTCCGGCACCTTTTTTGGATGGAACCTTGTAGGGTAGGCAAGGTGGGTTGTATGACGTGTGTGAGTTCCGGCACCTTTTTCTTTTACAAAAAAAAGCACTGGGTGTGACTGTTCAACCAGTTGCTAGTCTTCCTGTGGGTCTCTTGCCTGCTGTCCACAAAGATACATCCTGGTTTGCCAACTCACTGAAAAGAAAGCCCAAGACCCACATAACTACTTAGCTGAATAACCCATAAGAAAATTCTGGGTGTTCCTCCAGCACTACCCTATTCCCAGCATCTTCTATGACTGCTTCCCTAATGGAGATTGCTGCTGGTTAGGAAATATATAGCAAGGGGAAGATCCCTGAAGGTGTGTGTGTGTGTGTGTGTGTGTGTGTGTGTGTGTGTGTGTGGATGTGGCAATATATGGAATTTGGCAACTGAAGTGATATTTCTCGCCAGGACTGAGTCACCCTCTCAGTAGCTCCCAACCCAGTCCTAAACATCCTTGTCAAACCAGAACTTGCATTCCATCTTCAGCACATGCCACTGCTTATCTTGAGACTTCTAGATACCTCGCTGAGCTATTATGAGTTTGTGGGATCAACCACTGCCCCATGGACCCAACATGCCAGGCAAGACGGAGTCAACATTTCCCCCCCACTCCATTCTGCCTGGCCGATCGAAGTTGGCAGGCCAAGCCTATGTTGGGATCCACCCTCCAAAGCAAGCTCAGACCCGCTCTGAAAGGGTCTGGGCTTCTCTGTCAGGAATTAGAAGAATCTGCTCCATAAACAGTGCTTACCACAACATTCAAGTTGCAAAATCCAGACACTTTCCTCAAAACAAGCTGCTTGGACCGGCTTTCCTCCAAACGAGCCCAAATAAGCGGCATTGTGGTTTCTACCCAGCAGTGGGAGGCCAGAAGAGAAGGAGCCTTGATCTTAGTAAAGAGCTGTGCAGAAATGGCAATGGAGGTATTGGATAGGTATGGAGAAAATCCAAGTTCTCATCAGATCATGGAGCTCACCGCCTTTTTCTTTTAGCCTAACTAGTTCAAAGCGTTGTTGCTGTTAGAATAAAATGGTGAGACGGCATCCAGTTCTGGTCACTATGACATGATAGCAGTATTCCAGCATTTGAGGGGCTACCAGAAAGAAGAGGGGGTCCACTTATTTTCCAAAGCACCAGAATTCAAGATGAGAAAGAATGGATGGGAACTAATCAAGGAGAGAAACAACCTAGAACTAAGGAGAAAAACTTCCTAATAGTAAGGACAATTAACCAGTGGAACAGCTTGCCTTCAGAACTTGTGGTTGCTTCATCACTGGAGGATTTAAAGAAAAGATTGGACAGCTATCTCTCTAAAAGGATACAGGATCTCCTGCTTGAATAGGGGGTTGGACTAGGGGACTTCCAATGTCCCTTCCAGCTCTATTCTGATTCTAGAAAGAATGCAGAAAAGAACAGCAAAGATAATTAGGGAACTGGAAGCTAAACATAACGATGTGGACTTCCAATACACAGAATTCCTGAACCAGCCATGCAGACTCAGGAAATCTGGGAGTTGAAGTCCACAAGTCATAAAAGAGCCAAGATTCCCTACCCTTGGTCTAGAGAAAGACTAGGGATGACATGGTAGCAGTCTTCCAGTATTTGAGGGGTCCCAAAGCTGCATTTTCACGAGGCAACTGGACTTTGTTCTTTTTTCTTTGAAGACGTTTTGCTTCTTATCCAAGAAGCTTCTTCAGCTCAGAGCTCAGAGCTGAAGAAGCTTCTTGGATGAGAAGCGAAAGGTCTTCAAAGAAAAACAACAAAGTCCAGTTGCCTCATGAAAAAGCAGCTTTGGGATAACTATGACCTGGATGATTGAGAATCTCCATAGACAGTATTTGAGGGGCTATCACAGAGAATGGGTGTGTGTGTGTGTGTGTTGACCTATTCTGAAAGTACCTGAGAGCAGGACAAAAAGTAATGGATGGAACATTATCAGAGATTCAACCTAGAATTAAGGAGAATTTTCTTGACAGTGAAAACAATCAGTGGGATGGCTTGCCTCCAGAAGCTGTGGGTGCTCCGTCAGCTGATGTTTTCAAAAAGAGATTGGGTAGCTATTTGTCTGGAATGATATAGGGACTCATGCCTTGAGTTGGACTAGAAGATCTCCAAGGTCCCATCCATTATTCTATGATTTACATTTGACACATTATAGACACAATCTTGAGCTCTCAAGAAAAAAGCCAGAAGAACAAGGAATCAGTCCATCATGGGGTGGAGAAAAATCTTGGGAACTTAGACCAGACTTGAAGTGGAAAGCTGATGCAGAAACTGAACCGGTAGAAAAAAAATGAGGGAAATATTATTTTGATGTTTTGCCCTTCTACAGTAAATGTAAAATATTTTTTGCCATTTCTCCAACGTTTCTCTTATCTCTCTCCTCTTTTCACTTCGTGGTTCCTTACATCACACCTCGATAATCCCATTTCATACCACAAAACTAAGAAGAAGGTAAACCTACTAAAAAAAATTTAGCCCTATAATGCTACTGCTAGCCTCTTGAAATAATTTGACCTCATTCTAATGTGAATTAGCTTGGGATAATTTTAACAGGACCCCAGTTTATAAAAACAGAATAAATAAGAATAACGAGTTTTAGGAGAAACAACAGCCATGAAGTTATATAACGGTTTAACATGGAAGAATACAGCTGAAGCTCTGCCACTAAAACAGATCAATCCAGAGGGCTATTTCTACTGGGTGAAATGAAAACATTGGTATGTCAATAAATGGTCAATGAAAAATCCTCATGAGATTAACAGATCGGTGAACTTGCATCAGTTGCCGTATTATTCACTGCTTGCGTGCATCACTGGAAATGAACCATGAGGCAGGTTATTGTTCGAAGCATTTATTTACAGATTTTAATATAATTAACAATGTCTTCCACAAAATCTCCCCAAGTCCTGAGACAATAAGAGATACCGCATTTCCATCATGTCCCACTACAACAAACAAGCAGCTGGGCGTCTCAGGAAGTTTGGAGAAAATAAACCACAAACATAACATGTGCAAATTTTAACTAATTATAAATGAGAGATGGTCCCCTGTGTGATGTTTTTTTTTTCTTTTTCTTTTTTTTTTTTGGATTGCAGTAAATTTGCCAGGTGCAAATTAAACTGTAATCCCTTGCAGGCAGTCCTCGCTTTACGACCACCATCGAGCTCAAAAGTTCTGCTGCTAAGCGAGACATTTGTTAAGTGAGCTCTGCCCCATTTTATGTCCTTTCTTAGCCAAGGGACGCGGTGGCTCAGTGGGTTAGGACGCTGAGCTTGTCGATCAGAAGGTCGGCAGTTTGGCGGGTCGAATCCCGAGTGCCGCGTAACAGAGTGAGCCCCTGTTACTCGTCCCAGCTTCTGCCAACCTAGCAGTTTGAAAGCACGTAAAAATGCAAGTAGAAAAATAGGGACCACTACGTTGGGAAGGTAACAGTTTTCCGTGCGCCTTTGGCGTCTAGTCATGCCGGCCACATGACCACGGAGACGTCCTCGGACAAACGCTGGCTCTTCGGCTTTGAAACGGAGATGAGCACCAGCCCTTAGAGTTGGAAACGACTAGCATGCATGTGTGGGGGAACCTTTACCTATGACCTTTCTTGCCACATTTGTTAATTGAATCACTACACATGTTAGATTAGAAACACGGTTGTTAAGTGAATCTGGCTTCCCCATTGCCTTTGCTTGTCAGAGGGTTGCAAAAGGGGACACTGTCGTAAGTATGAATCAGTTACCAAGCATTTGAATTTTGATCATGTGACCATGGAGATGCTGCAATGGTTATAAGGGTGCAAAACAATTGTAGGTCACCTTTTTCCCCAGTGCAGTTTTATCTTTGAATGATCACTAAATGAATTGTCGCCAGTCAAGGAGTACCTGCATTTTGAATTCACCAGTGCCACCATAAGGAATAGATGATCATGGAATTGATTCTTAGTCCTTCTGCAACAATGCTTCCATGCAAAGCAGCCACAGAACAGAATTTCTGGCCTTAAAAATGTTATTTGAAATCTTATTTCCTGGGAGATTTTATAGGCTGCTCAGAAACCCAGTTTGCTTAATGGGCAACTTAACTAGGGACCCTGTTCTAGAGAATTTTCAAAATCAATTTCATTTTTTTCCCCCCAAAAAAAGAAGTTTTAAAAATCAAGCTTTTTAAAACAAATATTGACAACAACAATTTCATATAAATATGCCTAAAATAAATATTCCCTGCATTAATTATGGGGAAAGCAGCTTACAGTGATTTTTACCATCCAGATCTTTTGCTTCCATAAAAATTTACAGCAGCTTGTGAGTAAACAATCTGTGGAGAACTGCTAGTAGATTTAGAGGTAAAACTGAACTCAAGAAACCTCTAAGGAAAACTGTTTTAGCAGCATAGCAATCACAATTATGGTGCATTGTTCAACATATGTTCATCAAATTGTGAGAAAGCTATTGGAAAAAAAAGAACTAATTAAATAACTAGCTATAACACACACATACACAAACACACACCATGAAACCGAAGCACAGCAAATGGCCCCATTTTATCATAAAGGCTTTTGTGTTTTTTTTAAGTTGAAACATCACATTTTCTTGAATAAGATTCCTTCAAAGCAGCTGATTCAATTCATTTTCCCCGTAAAAAATGCTTTCAGGACAATAGGAACAAGGTGTTAAAAATCCGGCTAAATCTTTTTGATTTACAGGGAAATTACCGGTATCTGTAGCTAAACAGCATAGAGAGGCTGCCCACTGCCATCTAGTGACCACAAATTGTATTGTTCTGTGACAAAGGCCTCTGAATTTAAAGCAATTATTTATTTATTTATTTATTTATTTTAATTCCATTTATATCCCGCCCTTCTCCGAAGACTCAGGGCGGCTTACAAGCTTAGCAGTAGCCTTCATTCTATGTATATGCCTGCTTATTAGGGCTTTCACAGACACCCCACAAGCGGCATTATTACAAAGTCAGCTTAATTGCCCCCAACAATCTAACTCTTATAATAGTACTTCATCAGTTTTCATGACACATACTTCCTTAGATTATTTAACTTTTTTTTTAATGCTGAGCTATTATTTCACAGGAACCAATCTATTTAAAAAAAGAACAGGTGGAGTCGTTGTGGCTAGACAGGATGATTTGCCTTAAAAGTTCATAGAGTTGTAAATGTTATTCACTGAACATGCAGGTAGAACGCTGATTACATTTCCTGTGCTGATCTGTGAACTGGATTAAATAAACTGTGTATAAAATCATTAATTTTATGTAGATTTACATGCATAGTTCATGAGACCATACATTTGGAAAAAATTTGTTCAATAATATCCCGACTGATGTTTAATGAAGGAACTAAACAGATGATGTGATAGTGCATACTATACCATATTAGTATACTACTGAGCGATTGAGAGCTGATTCTACAAGGAGATAAGCAATTGTTCCAAAATGGAGAAAACGTAGATCTTATAGGACACAATTATTTCCTTTTTTAAAAAAAATTGGGAATTAAGGAAGGGGGAGAGTGAATATTGTTCCATGACGTCTATGTTAAAAACAGAGATTTAAGAAACTGGGAATACCAGGAAGTTTCTCTTGTTTGATGGCAAATCAGGAATATAAAACACACCCACAGTAACAATTACAACCAGTTCTTTCACACTGATCCTACACAGGCTAAATTCTGATCCTGTAGAGAGAGGAATCTGAATTTCCACATTTCTTTAGCAAAGTCACACCACCACACAAAAAGAGAGCTGTATTAGTCCAATCCTTCTGCTTTTATCTTTTGTCTTGCCATCACGGCCTCTAGCTCTGACATTTTCCCAGAATCCTAGAAGAAAAAGGAGAAAATCAAGGAGGGAGTGCTCATCAGGGCCCTATCTAACAAAATGAAATTCAGTGTAGAGAAAAGTAAAGTCTTAAACTTAGGCAAGAAAAACCAAAAATACACATATAGATTGGGTGAAACCAGGCTTAATAGCAGCAACTGTGAGTGGGATCTTGGAGTCTTAGTGGACACTCAATGAAATAGGAGCCAACAGAGTGTGGCAGCAGCCGAAAAAGCCAACGCAATCCTAAGTTGCACTAACAGAGGGATTCAATCAAGATCGTGTGAGGTACTAATGCCACTCTATAAAGCAGGGATGTCAAACTCGCAACATCACATGGCGTGTCGTGATGTATTGTGTCTTTTTTGCCATTGCCAGCCATTGGGGGGAGGGCGTGGTTTCGCTATGATGCATTCGGCCTGCGGGCCGGCAGTTTGACACCCCTGCTATAAAGCCTTAGGAAGACCACACCTAGAACACTGCAACCAGTTTTGGTCACCACACAATAAAAAAAGATGGTGAGACTCTAGAAAAGGTGCAGAGAAGAGCAGCAAAGATGATTAGGGGACTGGAGGCTAAAACATATGAAGAACGGTTACAGGAACCGGGCATGGCTAGTCTAGTGAAGAGGAGGACCAGGAGACATGATAGCAGTGTTCCTATATTTGAGGGGCTGTCACAGAGAGGGACGCTGAGCTTGTCGATCAGAAGGTCGGCAGTTTGGCGGGTCGAATCCCAAGTGCCGCGTAACAGAGTAAGCGCCTGTTACTCATCCCAGCTTCTGCCAACCTAGCAGTTCGAAAGCACGTAAAAATGCAAGTAGAAAAATAGGGACCACTACGGTGGGAAGGTAACAGCGTTCCGTGCGCCTTTGGTGTCTAGTCATGCCGGCCACATGACCACGGAGACGTCCTCGGACAAGTGCTGGCTCTTCGGCTTTGAAACGGAGATGAGCACCGGCCCCTAGAGTCGGAAATGACTGGCACGCATGTGCGGGGGAACCTTTACCTTTACACAGAGAGGAGGGGATCAACCTTTTTTCCAAAGCACCTGAAGGCCAGACAAGGAAAAAGGGATGGAAGCTGATCAAGGAGAGATTCAAGCTAGAGATAAGGAGAAACTTTCTGACAGTGAGAATAATCAAGCAATGGAGCAGTTTGCCTTCAGAAGTTGTGGGAGCTTCATCACTGGAAGCTTTCAAGAAGAGTCTGGACTGCCATCTGTCAGAAATGCTGTAGGATCTGCTGCTTGGGTGAGGGGTTGGACTAAATGACCTACAAGGTCCCTTCCAGCTCTGTTATTCTGATTCTGATCTTCAAGCACAAAACTCTCCTTATGTTATCTACATCTTTGAAACTTTGGCAGTCTCATCCCACTCAGCCTTCCCCCTCCAATCCTTATATCTTTGCTGAATCTGGCTAGATTTCTTCGTTGCTTGAGGTCTTGATGGTCAAGAATGGTCTCAGCTCACCACACTTTTCTCAACCCTTAGAAGTGACTTCAAAATCCCTGGTACCTTTAGGAGGGCTTTCTGGATGGTAACCTGGCTGTAGACTCGAGGTCCTTCTTCTGGGCTGATAGCTCTGAACTCATTCTTTTGCAAGGAAAGGAGCTGAGCGCCATTCAGAATTCCCAAGGCATTGACAATCCTGCAGAAAGGAAGGGAAAAGGGTAGGTAAGATAAATAGGCTGTGATAGGAAAAAGGAGTTATTCCATTTAAACTCTCAAAATGAAACCAATTTGAAAGTGACCTCTAACTTGGTCAAACTCTGGCAGCTCTTTTGACCAAATAGCAGAATGTCTTAAAAAAACCCATCTCCATGGGGTCTACTTTATTTACTCAGCGTAAGGCAAAGGTACATCTGCTAGGAAGCTACAATTCTAATGCAGAGTAATAGTTTGGCTGCCTAAGATTGCTAGCCCTGTTGGATTTACGCTCATGCGTTTTTTCCAAGATCCGCCACAGGGGGCAAGCTAGCTCCATACCAGAAAGAAAGACAAACGGTTTCCTGCAGCAGCATCTCGGGCCCTCTCCCTCCGCCGAAGCTCCCTCACAAGCCTGCGTTGCAATTGGGAAGCTCCAGCGCCAGAACAATCCTAATCGTATGAGGCACTGGCTCGTCTTGTCCACAAAGTGGTTCCTATTTATCTGCTCACATAGAACATGCTTTCAAACTTCTAGGTGGGCCAAGAGATGAGAGGGACTCTTGCCCCCCCCACCCTCCCAACCAAACAGAAATCTTATTTAGCGCAGTTTTACTCTTAACTTTAGTTAGGATCTATTAGGGGTATAGAACTAAAATCCATAGTTGATCATAGCTCAGCCGCAAACTTTAGAAGCCCACCAACTAATTCAGTTGCTGCTGGTTTATATTGCAGCTATTGCAGAAGTCATTCTCTAAATTATTAGGTGTTTGTCAATTAGGAAGATGGCTGATGTTAAATAGAGGGTTCTTTGGCACAGGAATGAAGACGAGACAGCTGAATACAGGAAAACTCATATTTATTTCGTGCAGACTCTGTACTGAGCAAATGGCTGCAATTAGCCGCAATATATAGTCTAGCCCCTAGGCGGCAGCCAATAGATTTGAAGCAACCATTGCCGCCTAGGGATAGCTATTGTAGTGCTGGAGACTTGTAGTCTGGGTTGCTGGAGAGCCGTTAGCTGCTCCAGCAACCCACGTGGTATTACTATGTTCCCAGTACATCACAGCTGACATGCCTAGCATCTCTGATCTTGAATCTAATACGATTTAAAGAGAGAAATAGGCAATCTAAGTCCTGTATTTTATTATCAACCCATATATTTTCTCAAAGAGAAACGGAGGCCAACTCACAATGGATTGAACCCTTTGGCCTCCAACCAGGTCCGGACTTGATCAGAATTTGAATTGTAGTCTAAAGGGACGTCAGTATCCAAAGTACGTGGGATATGAAGGGCTTTACCACAGCCACCTGTCCCGTTGGCCAGCTTCAAGATGAGCTCCTCATTGACCACGCTGAAGTGTTCTACCAAAGCAGAAAGAGATGTCACGCAAGGATTCATCGGAAATGAATCATTGGAGAAAGAAAGGATTTGTCCTTATATCTAGCTAAGTGCAAGAACTATGTGTTCTCTTCCGAGAACTTTGTGTTTGTTTGTTTTTTTCTCCAGATGTGGAAATACAGGTATTTCAGAGTTGTTTGTGTACTTAGGGGCAGATCGTATCCAGAAGAAAATATATCACTTGCTATTCCAAAACATCCACTTCTGAAAATGGATGAGCCATTCCTGTGTTGGTGGGATGGGGGGGGAGGAAGGGGGAGGAAGGATGGACTGCCCAATTTTGCACATCTCCATTTGTATCCCATACTTCAAGCGGTAGTCCTGTCCCTTCTACAGTGTCCTGCAGTAAACTAAAATGCTGTAGATGCTGTAGAATTTTGCAGGATTAAATTATGGATTTGATCGCTCTAAGGTAAGGTAAAGGTAAAGGTTCCCCCACACGCACATGCATGCCAGTTGGTCCGACTCTAGGGGGCGGTGCTCATCTCCGTTTCAAAGCCGAAGAGCCAGCGCTTGTCCGAGGACGTCTCCGTGGTCATGTGGCCGGCATGACTAGATGCCAAAGGCACACGGAACGCTGTTACCTTCCCACCGTAGTGGTCCCTATTTTTCTACTTGCATTTTTACATGCTTTCGAACTGCTAGGTTGGCAGAAGCTGGGACGAGTAACAGGCGCTCACTCTGCTACGCGGCACTCGGGATTCGACCCGCCAAACTGCCGACCTTCCGATCGACAAGTTCAGCGTCCTAACCCACTGAGCCACCGCGTTCCTTCTTGATCGCTCTAGAGTGCTTCAAATAATGTGGATAAGAGTACAGGTAGTCCTCGACTTACGACAGCTACAACAGCACTGAAAAAAGCGACCTGTGACCATTTTTCACACTTAGGACTGTTGCAGCATCCCCTTAGTCACGTGGTCAAAATTCAAACGCTTGGCAACCGGTTTGTATCTCTGAGGGTTGCAGTGTCCCAGGGTCACGTGATCAGCTTTCGTGACTTTCTGACAAGCAAAGTCAATGCGGAAACCAGATTCACTTAACAACTGTGTCGCTAGCTTAACAACTGCAATGGTTCGCGTAACAACAATGGCAAGAAAGGTCGTAAAATGGGGCAAAACTCACTTAGCAAATTTTCTCATTCAGCAACATAAATTTTTGGGATCAGTTGTGTTCATAAGTCGAGGTCTACCTGTATTTCCTAGTAGTATGAGACCATAACTACAATCTTCCTAGATCTGGGCATCCAATGGTTAACCATTCATATCATCAGCCAGCATCATGTTAACTTCTGAGAATTCGGAATGTTGAAGCCCAGACATCTAGATTCTAGAAGATTAGATTATCTACAACAGGTTGCACCAAGGATTTGGAAAACCAGGTCCATTGTTTTCAGCGACCACATGCCAAAGCTTTCAGTAACGTTTTTTGCTGTATCATTAACAGGGAGTACATTTGGGAAAGCAAACCAGCAAATGGTTTAATTGAAAGAATTCCTTTAATTGAAAGAAGTAGCCAGGAGGTAAAAAGAAAATGAAATTATTCTCAGAGCAAGTAATTCTTCAGTTATGAGGTTAGGGTACTAAGTGCTGTAGAAAGGACATTCGGGATTTGGGATAAAGGCTCAGGTTTTGGCAGGTCACAGGAGCAATATTCCTTCCAATATTACATGATCCACCATTTTAGGAAACCGTTGAGAAGCTAGTTTAGCTGTTTGAAAATATATAGATCACGTTGCTTTCTTCTAGAACAGTGGTTCCCAACCTTTTCTATAACCCGCACCCCTAGAATGCTTCTGATATATTCGCTCACCCCTTACAAAAGTCCGAAATAACGGCAAGAAATTATGCAGATACGCTATAATTTTGAAACTTCTAAATCCAAGTTTTCGCACTCCCTGGAATGTCATCTCGCACCCCTGGTTGGGGACTCCTGTTCTAGAGCAAGGATGGGGAGCATCGTGGTTTCTAAATGCTACTGAACTGTCCGAGAGTTCTAGTCAACCATGAACATCGGTGAGGGAGATGATTGGAATGTAATTCAGCAACTTCTGAAAGACCACAAGGACTCCCTCGCTATCCTAGACTCAGAGTTCAGATTGTCCAAAGCAGTGGCGTAGCGTGGGGGGTGCAGGGGGGGCCGGCCACACCGGGCGCAACATCTGGGGGGGCGCGCTCGCACTGAGCTGTTCAGGGAGCCCCAAGGGCTGCACAGAGTTGGCTTGGCTCCGCTCTCGAGCTGCTCTTTCTTGCAAAGCGAAATGAGTCCGGCAGGTGAGATGGGCGGCCACATAAACTGAATAAAATAAATAGAAGCGGCCAACTCTCCGCCCAGGCTCAGGCCAACCGCAAGCGCCCTGCAGGCGCCCTGGCAGGTTTGGCCGAGCGAAGACGGACCCGCTGGCCGGCCGGCCTAGCTTCGTGCGCATGCGTGGCTTTATTTAGCGGGGCTCACGTGCAAGCTTGAATGCAGCGGCTCTTGCAGGTCGGAGCCCCGCCCAGCCGCCCTCGAGAGGGACCCGGAAGCATCCCGCATGCGCGCGACTCTTCTTGGAAAGTCTACGCCGCTGCGGGGCGCGTCTTTTCAGCAGTGCCGTGACGTCACCGCCCGCCCGCCCCTCTATTTCCGCTTCCGGTTGCCTTGCCCCAGGTGCTGACAACCCACGCTACGCCACTGGTCCAAAGGATATTTTAGTAGACAAGTCAACTCCACCTAACATAATTCCAGTTCTGTGCTCTTACTACGTAGGTCAGAGGTCAACCCGAGATTTCTCACAGATAATGTGGACCATGTGCTCAGGCAAAACAAAAAAGAAGAATTGCTTGTTTGCTGGGTCTTCAGTTCCAAATGAAAGAGGGGTCTCACCTTTCTTACTGTGGTTCTTGTTAAGCTCCTCTGTGGTGGCCCATTTTACACCATTGGACTGCAGATTTGTGGTCTTTGCTGGTGGCTGAGGTGGTGTTATCTATGTGGAGAAAGAAAGGAAGAACAAAGAATGGTAGAAGTCTATTTCTGATTGGGAGAGATGTTACAAGAAATTGTGGTGACAAGGCTACATTAATTATCTACAAGCCATTAGTCCTCTAAAGTAACTGAGTTTTAATATGTAAGATCCCAATTCATTTGGCTAGTTTTGTCTGTTGGTGTTCGGACCCAAGTTATGCTGGCAAGGAAGAGGTTAAGTAGAGTCCATTTATTACACATTTAACACAGCACCAAATGACCCACCAATGGTGCCAGTGTAGCTCCATCTCAGCCCTCAGTTTTCCCTCCATCTGAATTCCCTGGTTCCACAAATTAAATTCTAGACAACCCATGAGGCCAAGAGGGAAATCACAACACCCATAAGTACCAAGTCTGCAACAAAAATCCATGGTTCCAAGAACCAAAGCATGGTCCAAGAGTCTGAAGTCAGTTTGGAGCCAACACACATGAGCCAAGATCCATGAAAGCCAGGAAGGTGTCCATCAGAATAAACAGGTGTTCCAGATAACACATCTTCCTCCAGTGTCTGGTTAAATCATGCCCAGTTCCTTGTGAGGAGGAGTGGCACTGCTTCCTTGCGAGCAACCTCACCGACCTCCTCTGTGCCTCCCTCTGCTCTGCTCTCCATGCCTGCGGATTGTGGGGGGGGGGAGGCAGCTGTTATTTGTCAGAAGTGGTCTGGAGCTTGTCATCTCCACTGGCCCTCTGCAACTGATCCTCTCCTGCAGGCACCTCTCCATCCAGTTGGCTGCCTCCCCCCATTGCCCAGTGACCCTGAGACTGCCTCACACTCAGCCCCTGGACTTGCCACTCATTCTGAGGGGACCGTGCCATCCCCATCAGATGGTCCTGGTTCCTCCTCCTCCTCCAAACCAGGATCCAATGGAGCCATGATAATTGGTTTCCCCTTTTAGAATGGAATGTGGAATGCAGTTCTAATTTCATACTCTTCTGTTTTTGATATTTTTAGCATTTTCTAGACCTCAAAGAGCGAAAGCTTTGATTGCTTTCCCTAAATCTCACCAGGCTTAATCAGGTCTCTCTGACCAATGTGCTGCAATGTTGGATCACCCCAAAGATCCATCTAGTCCAGTATTTGGTTTCTAATAATCACCAATAGATTCTCCCAGGACATCCCTAAGCATATTACATTTCATGTCCTCAGCATTTCATACTTAGAGATAGAGTTGGGACTTGCAAAACCATATTGCCACATGCAGTAATCCTTTTCACTAGCCTTACCTTCCTCTCCAGTTTCCATTCTGCTTCTCCTGCCTGATATTCATCATCTGGTACCATCTTACCAGTGAAACCTGCATGATGTTCCTTGTAGCACGTGATCAAAACTCAGGCATTTGGTAACCAGCATGTATTTATGACCATTACAGTATCCCATGACCCTGTGATCATTTGTGACCTTCCCATCTGGCTTCTGACAAGCAAAGTCAATGGGGGAAGCCTGGTTTGTTTAATAACCTTGTGACTGATCCACTTAACAACTCTAGTGATTTGGTTAAAAGGTAAAGGTTCCCCCGCACATGCGTGCTAGTTGTTTCCAACTCTAGGGGCCGGTGCTCATCTCCGTTTCAAAGCCGAAGAGCCAACGCTTGTCCGAGGACATCTCCGTGGTCATGTGGCCGGCATGACTAGATGCCAAAGGCGCACGGAACGCTGTTACCTTCCCACCGTAGTGGTCCCTATTTTTCTACTTGCATTTTTACGTGCTTTCGAACTGCTAGGTTGGCAGAAGCTGGGACGAGTAACAGGCGTTCACTCTGTTACACGGCACTCGGGATTTGACCCGCCAAACTGCTGACCTTCTGATCAACAAGCTCAGCGTCCTAACCCACTGAGCCACTGCGTCCCTTTTGATTTGGTTAATTGGGGCCAAAAAAAAGTCTGTAAAATTAGGTGTGATTCAATTAACAATCACCTCACAAAGAAATGGCAATTCTAGTCCCAAGTGTGATCCTAAGCTGAGGACTAGCTGTGTCAGGTGTGGATCATCAAGTTATAACTTAACATATCTGGAGAAGATTAAGGCTGTTCTACCCAATCACGTTTTGTATCGTATGCCATCCAGAGCCCTGATCTGTGACATGGGTGGCCATATAAATACATCAAATTAATGAATACATTTCATTAGTTTCCCCCCCCCCGATGTTTAGATTGGTTGCTTTGCTGGTTCAAGGGTTTTCCTTGCCCCAAAGGTGCTTTTTCAAGAGGCAACTGGACTTTCTTAGTTTCCCTTTGAAGATGTTTCACTTCTCATCCAAGAAGCTTCTTCAGCTCTGACTGAAGAATTCAGCCCTGCCATCCAGTCAGAGCTGAAGAAGCTTCTTGGATGAGAAGTGAAACATCTTCAAAGGGAAACTAAGAAAGTACAGGTGCCTCTTGAAAAAGCACCTTTGGGCCAACTATGACCTGGATGACAGAGAATCTCCACAGACATTTGTGTTCTTTGCCATTTTTAAAATATTGGTTTTTAATCTTCAATCCCATAGGATACAGAATGTTAAAAAAACCCAGAAACAAATAAACAAAGCCCTAATTCATGTAATTAACTCACCTTTGTCATTACAGGGGTGATTTCATGAATTAGAAGCATTTCCTTGCCATTCTGGATACTGGAATTATCTCCATTCAGCACTGGAGCAAGAATGTTATAAGGGACGTAACCAACTTGACCATAACAGTTCTTGACTTTCCACCACTTCTTACTATCATCGAGAACCTAGCAACAAACAAAATATTTCCATATAAGCAGAGACAACGTTCCAGCCAGTTTTTGTGACTCTCACAACTGTCCTCCTAATTTCAGCCTCGTGAATAATTCCATTCCTGCTAGCAATGTACAACTTGTTTAGTAAACAGCCTGTTTATGCATAGTGATGCTTTTCATTTAAGGCAGGGGTCTTCAAACTTGGCCCTTTTATGACTTGTGGACTTCAACTCCCAGAATTCCTCAGCCAGCATGCCTGGTGGAGGAATTCTGGGAGTTGAAGTCCACAAGTCATAAAAGGGCCAAGTTTGAAGACCCCTGATTTAAGGCATATGGCCTCTGCCGAAGAGGTCTGAAAGCACTTCACAATTATTTAGCTAACCTTGCAGAAATTCTGTATTTGTTGGTTTGTTTGTCTTTTATCCCACCGCTCTTACTTTATAAGTGATATAACAGAGCTTACACAGGAAGAAGAGTAGAATTCCTCCAATTAACAAACACTGTGCTTAATTGGATAAATGGCATAGATACCAACAGTCCTCAACTTACAACAGTTGATTTAGTGAGCGTTCAAGGTTACACTGAAAAAAAGTGACTGATGACCATTTTTCACACTTACGACTATTGCGGCATCCCCATAGTCACATGATGAAAATTCAGCCACTTGGCAAGTGGTTCATAGTTATGATGGTTGCAGCATCCTGGGGTCATGTGATCACCTTTTGTGACCTTCTGACAAGCAAAGTCAATGGGGAAGCCAGATTCACTTAACACCTGTGTCACTAATTTAACAACTGCAGTGATTCACTTAACAACTTGGGATAGAAAGGTCATAAAATGGGGCAAAACTCACTTAACAAATGTCTCACTTAGCAACAGAAATTTTGGGCTCAATTGTAGTCATAAGTCAAGGACTACCTGTCATATACATACATACACACACACACACATATTATAGTATTAATATATAACATATGTGTTAATATATGGAACACTTATTTTACTTTATGAACCAATGTATTTTATATGAACCAACGTATCTTAAAATAAAATATATATTTATAACTGAATATATAATTTCTTGAATTCCTTATAGCTTAAAAAATTCACTATACGTCTTCATCTTACATGTATGATATTATTTGTTTTTCCCATATATCTTTACTACTGCTATCCATGTATTTCATGCCATACGCTAAAGAAAGAGGGATGGATGGATGGATGATAGATGATAGATAGATGGATGATAGATAGATAGATAGATAGATAGATAGATAGATAGATAGATAGATAGATAGATAGATAGATGATAGATAACCTTTATTGTCATTCTTTTTACTGTTGGAAGAGTGGCATACCTTAAAAGTGAATTTTTGTTGCTTGCTCTCAAAAGTGTACACATACATAACACACATTTAAAGAAATACATACTTTATAAGTAATTCATGAGTAATACTCTTCCTCTTCCAATTTTCTCCACCACAGCAACAATGTGGGGGGAGTTGAACTGAGAGTGACTGGCCCAAAATCACCCAGCCAATTTTCATGTTAAAATTTCAAAGTGGCAAACAATAGTCTGTTTCCAAATTTTGGGATTCCCAAATGCAATTATCTTCTTTATATTAAGGTTTCCACTGCCCTTTTTTTGACATGGTTGATACCCTGGGTCATAAATTCACCTCTAATATCTCTCCTTGAAGCACCGACAGTTCATTGCTGTTTCTGGCTGTGAAGCTGTGGGTGCAGATCACTGGTTTCTCTGGATGTTTGCACCTGTGAGCGAGAAGGAAGATACACTGGGTTTAATGCAAGAATACCTATGATCTGTGTAGATCAGACTCCACATCTAAGTTAATTCACTTTGTTTTACAAAATCTACTGACTGGAGATGAATGAAGGTAGCAAGTTGATTTAGGATTAAGGAACAAGGTTGCCTCTTATCACAAGTCAAGAAATTTTAGCTGAGCTCATCCTTCAGTTAGTGTGGTACCTTGGTACTTATCATTAAATGGTTTCAAGAGACGTGATCAATACCAAACAGATTTTTTCCATAAGGGATAATGTAGTGAGTCATAAGGCAGCCGACATGGATAAGTTCTAGCTTGGGCGTTGAGTACCAAACAAACAATGAGTACCGGGACAAAATTTTTACGTCAAATTTGTTGAGTACCAAATTCGCTGAGTTTCAAAACAGTTGAGTACCAAGGCACCACGGTATATGCATATCCTATTAGGGCGTCTTTCCGGCTTTTCCTCCCTGCTAGCCATCCGATTTAGACCCAGAAAACTTTATTTTTTTTCCATTTCGTATTTTCTGAGAATCAGAAAGTCTTGGCCTCTTTTCTGCGAATTTGCTATCCGTTTTCCACTGTTCCTGATCAGTAAACAATAAGAACAGAGATTTAGATGCTGCTGGGGGTGGGATCATCATGTTTTACTGAAAGTTTTAGAGATGACCACTCCCAAGGTTTATATCTATCTCGTCTTCCATTCCTTTCACTTTCACTTCACGGAAACATTCTCTGTTCTAGACCTTTATACACAGATGTGGCTTTCCTTTAGTTTACTCTACAGCCACACAAGTTATTCATTCACTTAGTTTTTATTATTATTGGGTTTTTTTTAAAAGAAAACTGCCTCTAATTAAACACGCAATTTTGGGGGGGGTTCTAAGTCTGCAAGTGGCCCAGCCCATCTTCACAGAAATATGAACGCTCAACAGAAAAAAATGGGGGGATTACTAAGATGCTGCTCTTGCAATGTATTAAAAACAAGCCACATGCTTTCTTCTTTGGAACCTGCTGTTTCCAGGGAAGTCTGGAAAAGTCAAAATGGTGGCTGCAGCTATGTGACCAAAACCCTCCCTCCTTTTTATGTGCATTATGGCGCACATAGAAAGGTCCAAGCTTTGATCACATACAGGTAATCCTCGACGTACAACCACAATTGAGCCCAAAATTTCTGTTGTTAAGGGAGACATTTGTTAAGCGATTTTTTTGCCCCATTTTATGATCTTTCTTGCCACTGTTGTTAAGCAAATCGCTGCAGTTGATAAGTTAGTAACCCGTTGTTAAGTGAATCTGGTTTCCCCATTGACTCTGCCTGTCGAAAGGTCACAAAAAGTGATCACATGACCTTGGGACCCAGCAACGGTCATGAATATGAACCAGTTGCCAAGCATTTTGATCACGTGATCACGGGGATTCTGCAGAGGTCCTAACTGTGAAAAACGGTCATAACTCACTTTTTTCAATGCCGTTGTAAGTTTGAATAGTCACTAAATGAACTGTTGTAAGTCGAGGACTACCTGAAGCCTGTAGCAACCATCTTGATTTTTTTAAACACTTTCCCTTCACTTTCCCCTGGCGACTTCTTTACTTGCAAATATATGCAAATTTCATCATATAATTGACTACAACAATTGTTGGGTCCACATTAAGTTTTCTGTACTTCTACAACTGTCAGCATAATTAAAATAGTGCATTTTTAAAATAAATAAATAAATAAATTAAATTTTTAAAAACTATGCTATTGAACAAGAAAACTACAAAGAGTGAAAACTAGTAATAAAAAGTTAACCAATTTTTCTCTTGACAGGTAACAAAGCCGATCCATTAAAGAAAACCCAAAAGAAGGAAACTTCTAATTAAAGTCCCAGAAGTCCTGAAAATTTCAGTAGAGCTTAGTCTGCATCACAGCAAAGACAAGGATGAGATACAGAAGTGCGCAAAAGAAGTTTGGTCAGTGGGATGACTGACAACCCTTGGGTCATCAACAAATTAAGCTACAAAACGTTTTAAATGTTAATAAGTAAGGATTAATCTAGTTCAGACATGTCAAACACAAGGCCCGGGGGCCAGATCCGGCCCGCAAAGTGGTTTCATGTGGCCCGCGAAACCATCCTGGAAACAGTGAGGGAACGGCCCCCACTGCCTTGGCCCTGGTCCAGAGACCCTCCTTCTGCCAGAGACCCTCAGATCTGTCCCACTCCTGCCCAGGCCCGCATAGGCACCCTTGATGCGAACGATGTAGAGCTGGCCATGCCCACCCAGTAGGTCATACACAGTCTAGCCCAGGGGTCGGCAACCTAAAAAAGAAAAAGAGCCACTGGGAACCGGTTCCATCACAAATTAAAAAAAGAGGGAGCCGCGTGCGTGTGTCCATGCACGCGCATGCGCAAAAAGGTTTTTTGCGCATGCGCGGACGCACGCAGCTGCCATTTTTTAAAAAATGAGATGGAACCGGTTCCCGGTTGCCCGACGGCGACGGCCCGTCTGCAAAGCTGCCGCTTTCGGCAGCTTTGCAGATGGGCCGTGGCAGCTTCCTCAAAGAGCGGCGCCCCTGCCCATTCCGAGAGGTGCACGCGCACCTCTCCGAACGACCGGAGGTGCGCGCGTACCTCCGCGCGAATGGGCAGCGGTGCCGCTCTTTGAGGAAGCTGCCGCGGCCCGTCTGCTAAGCTGCCGAAAGCGGCAGCTTAGCAGACGGGCCGCGGCAGCTTCCTCAAAGAGCGGCGCCCCTGTCCATTCCGAGAGGTGCGCGCGCACCTCTCCGAACGACCGGAGCTGCCGAAAGCGGCAGCTTCCTCAAAGAGCGGCACCGCTGCCCATTCGCGCGGAGGTACGCGCGCACCTCCCCAAAGGTTTGGGGAGGTGCACGCGCAACTCCGGTCGTTCGGAGAGGTGCGCGCGCACCTCTCGGAATGGGCAGCAGCGCCGCTCTTTGAGGAAGCTGCCGAAAGCGGCAGCTTCCTCAAAGAGCGGCACCGCTGCCCGTTCGCGCGGAGGTACGCGCGCACCTCCCCAAAGGTTTGGGGAGGTGCGTGCGCAACTACGGTCATTCGGAGAGGTGCGCGCGCACCTCTCGGAATGGGCAGGGGCGCCGCTCTTTGAGGAAGCTGCCGCGGCCCGTCTGCTAAGCTGCCGCTTTCGGCAGCTTAGCAGACGGGCCGCGGCAGCTTCCTGAAAGAGCGGCACCGCTGCCCATTCGCGCGGAGGTGCGCGCGCAACTCCGGTCGTTCGGAGAGGTGCGCGCGCACCTCTCGGAATGGGCAGGGGCACCGCTCTTTGAGGAAGCTGCCGCGGCCCGTCTGCTAAGCTGCCGCTTTCGGCAGCTTCACAGACGGGCCGCGGCAGCTTCTTGAAAGAGCGGCACCACTGCCCATTCGCGCGGAGGTACACGCGCACCTCTCCAAAGGTTTGGGGAGGTGCGCGCGCACCTCCGCCCATTCGGGGAGGTGCGCGTGCACCTCTCCAAACGGGCGGTGCCACTCTCCATTTGGAGAGGTGCGCGCGCACCACTGCCCGTTGGAAGAGGTGCGCGCGCACCGGGCGGCTGGGAGCCGCAAGAGACGGCTCAAAGAGCCGCATGCGGCTCCGGAGCCGCAGGTTGCCGACCTGTGGTCTGGCCACACCCACTCAGTAGGCCACGCCCACCCTGGCCATACCCACCCGGCCCCTTGAGGGCAACCGCAATGCTGATGCGGCCCTCAATGAAATTGAGTTTGACACCCCTGATCTAATTAATAGTTGAGGGTTAGTAAATGAATTGTGAAATATTATTTACTTCATGTCATCTTAATCTAGAGGTGTAAGTATGATAGAGAATGAAAGGGTAACTTCCAAATACAGAGTTATTAGTGTTAAGTCCTGTTTATTGAACTGAATATAAATATCCAGCGCTTCCTTCAATATCTTAAAGTGGAATTGATCCTGGATTTGGGCATCACCATGCAAATGCTTAACTCATCTGGCTAGTTTTAAACAGATTGATTGACGACATTTATTTCAACTCTAGATGTCTCTTGTTTTATGCAGATTTTATTTAATATATACTGGGTTTAGGGGGTAATGCAAGTGTATTTCTAATATCCCAACTTTCATGCATCCTGCCGGTAAAAAAGGATAGCAGAGAAGATTGCAAGATGGTATAGGTGTTATCATTAATTAGCATTAACCACAATAGCAACGTGACCCACTCTGGCCACTCTCATATTCACAAAGATTGCCCAATTACAGAACAAAAAAACAACAACAACATGATATAGAAGGAAGGAATGGATAATGAGCAGGAAAGGGCAAAATGAGATATTAGCTTACACCAGTCGCCTCTTTTTTTTTTTTGTAATAGGTGGCATTTCCTACCAGAAAAGACACCCTGAACCATACAGTACAGTAACTGCAATCCTTCTTCCAGCTAGATTTTATGAGGATCAGAGCTGGACTGGCTGGGACACCCATCTTGCAAACTGGTTCTGAGAAGGATAGGAATTCAAGAAGAAAAAGAAAAAGGAGACACCCCAGTTCCCACCATGCTCCAATCCTACCTTCACTGGCTGTCTAGTGTCCCCCTCTTGGGTTCTCTTCTGGGCGCCATCTTTCTTTAAACCGCTGTCCTCTTGTTTTCATCTTGTTACGTTTCCCTTCTGTGCCCAAAGCACCTGGTCCCTGACTCTGGCTTCTTGCCTTCTGGAAGAGTCTCATCTCTCTGTCTCTCTCCTCCAATCTTCTTCCTGCTTTCAGAGCTGAGTTCCCCTAACTCCGTGGTGGCGAACCTATGGCACGCGTGCCATAGGCGGCATGCAGAGCCCTCTCTGTGGGCACGCGCGCCGTCACCTCAGTCCCAGGCCTTCAGCTGGGTTTTATAAAACCTTTTCGCTTTAGGCCTCCGCCGCCGTGGGCAAAAAAAAAAAAAGGTTCAATCAATCAATCCATTTCAACTTCTTGTGGGAAAAAAAAAGATCTCGCAAAGTTGGAATTGATTGATTGAACTTTTTAGTCCCACCCAGTCTGCCGTTACCACCGCAGCCACGCCCACCCAATGGGCCACGCCCACCCAAAGGGCCACGCCCACCCGGCACCTAATGATGATACATAAGTGGGTTTTGGGTTGCAGTTTGGGCACTCGGTCTCTAAAAGGTTCGCCCTCATTGCCCTAACTGCTTTACCCCCGTGCATCAGGGTCTCATCCAAATCATAAGGCAGCAGAGAAGAAAAAAACTGAATTCTTGTTCACTTCCTTTCTTGTTCTGCTTGAACACACTGTTTTCTTTTGAGCTAATCTGGGCTCTACTTTATTCTCCTGGACTTCTTGGGAGACCCAAGTCTCCTTCCTTTCTTTTTCTATCCAGGGAAAGGGCTGGGCTTGGTCTTTTGTTCATTGGTCCCCTCCCAAGTCCCCAAGGCCTGAAGGATTCCCTAAGTTCTTCTGAGCTCCTCCTTGGGCTACTGCTTTGTTCTTTTGTTCTCTGCTCCTGTACATTCCGAACTTACTCTGACTGCAAAAAGAATTAGGTTGTAGCTTGGCCAATAACAAAGTGTGCTTTTAACCACAGCCATGTTTGTATTAACACAAGGGAGAAAGGGGACATTTTCCAGGGAACTATTGGGAAGGCGATGTGCATCACAGATAGCACGAGGGCGTGGTAAAGTAGTACGACTTGGCGTGAGAAGGCCCAAGTTCTACTTTACTTTTCTGCCAATAATTCTCCCTCAGCCAAACCTTCTTCCTTGGATTGCTGTTGTGGGACAAAATGGAGGGGAAAGCCCTAGGTCAGGGGTCGGCAACCTTGGCTCTTTTATGACTTGTGGACTTCAACTCCCAGAATTCCTGAGCCAGCCTTCTGGCTCAGGAATTCTGGGAGTTGAAGTCTACGAGTCATAAAAGAGCCAAGGTTGCCGACCCCTGCCCTAGGTACAGGTAGCCTTCGACTTACGTCCGTAAAGGAAGCTAAGACGTGACTGTTGTAAAGTAATCCTCACCAACGGTGAGGGAGTCAAGTGTGCCTCACTTCCATAAGAGTTGGACCAAACAAGATTACGTAATTAGGGTATTGGTTTAAAAGAACTCTTTATCCTTATCTCATTTTATGTTCTTTGCAAAAGAACTGGAAATCCTGCAATGTTTACTAGGCGAAACTTGTGGTCTACAGTTGCACAACTGGACTCACCCTTTCTAATCTCCACATAACTACTCTTTGTTTTTTGTTGTTGTTATTTTTAGACTATAAAGCACATGCTGGGAACATTCTAGAAACTGAATTCGATTAGGTTTTGCAGCATGAAACGTAGTGCAGAGATGTCATGAAAAGATTTGCAAGAAGTTTTATTATACTCTGCCTTTATTATTTTCATAACTAAAGGTTGTGAACATACCTAAAACTGCTTCCCCCTCCTATTTTGCTCACAAAAACCTGTGAGGTAAGTTGAGTTGAGAGACAGAGTAACTGGCCTTAGGCACCCAGCCAGCCTTCACGCCTAAGGCAAGACTAGAACTCACAGTCTCTTGGATTTTAGCCTGGTGCCTTCACCACTAGACCAAACTGCCTTTGTCTTCACAATCCACTTTCATAATTTGAAAAAGAATGGACAAATTACACTGTAAATATACGGGTAGCTGGGCACTAGTATGAACCCTAGGTGATCCTTTTATATCATATTTGAAGGTATCAGGTATCTGTGACTTACTTTGTGAGAGGGGTCTATTCCCACCATATAACAACATTGCTTATTGAGAATGATGCTTTCTCCACCATGACGCGGAGAAAAAGAACGGGGAAATACTCATACTTGTGTATGTGTGCACGCACACACACATACATACACACACTTCTAACAGAGGAGAAACTGTTGATTGTCTTCCCATTCTTCTGTGGTTCTTCTCTCCTCTTAAGCTGTTCATTTTTCCTGGCAGTTGAGCACAGCCATAAAAAGGCACCTGTTATAAGGGGAAGCAAGCATTCTGCCTTCTTACACCAGTTCATTTTTTTACTAGCTGCTTCCTCTTCCTTTACTCCATGGCATAATCCCAAAGTTCTCCCGCATGGCAAACACGTTACATGGCCCAGAATTTACCTAAACATTTTCTACAAATCTGTGATGATGTTATGTTTCCCAGTTATCTTTTGGGAAACCCATGACATTGGCCTTAAACTTGTTTATATTTAGCATGGATGTGTTTTAGCTCATTTTCCAGGTTGTAAAAAAAACCCATAGTCCTCTCCATTCTAAGCAAAAATAAAAAGAGGGAGAAGTTACCTACAAGGATTATTTCAGTGTTACATTGAGACTTTGTCTAGTTTTATCTTTGCATTCAAGCAGTGCTGGTCAAATCCAGAATTTCTAGTACCACTGCAAAACAGTAATTTGATTTTTATTTATTTTGAGAACTATGAGAGATTCCCCTTCCTCCCTGCTACATTATGAACTGATTATTAGGTGCTTCCTCATGTCTGCATATGTACATGTTTGAATAAATTATTCAGAATACATGAATATGTGCATGTAAAGAGTAGGAAGGAAATTCCATTGGGTGCTTATCTAGTTTAATTCAAAGCCTCTATAGTTGGTACATCTTTTGTTAGTTTATTTATTCTTAGTTCATTATGTGCTTATCTATGCTTATTTATGATGAACTGATTATTAGGTGCTTCCTCATATCTGCATATGTACGCGTATGAATAAATTAATCAGAATATATGAATATGTGCATGTAAAGCGTAGGAAAGAAATTATATTGGATGTTTATCTAGTTTAATTCGAGGCCTTTGTAGTTGGTACATCTTTTGTTAGTTTATTTATTCTTATCTCATTATGTGCTTATCTATGCTATGAACTTTAAAAATTAATTTTAACAGCTAATCCTGTTTCCCTAGACAACTAATCCTTGGTAATCTAATCATGATGTAAGGATCGTTTGAAAGATAGTTAAAATAGCATTTGGAATACAATTTTTTTTGTCAGCATAACCCAATTCAACAGGTTAAATGTCAATAAGTTGAGTGAAGATTGACATGCCAATATTTTGGTTCTTTTTGATCTGGGCAAGAATCAAGACTCCGGAGATTTTGGGATAAATGAATTTAGAGAACCATGAGAGAGAAAAACTTACAAGTTCTGGAAGTTATACCAGAAGTCTCCATTCTGATTACTTCTCAGTTATTTCTTACTATCCAATAGTAAATAGATAATTAAAGCATTTCTTAAAAAGAGGACAGAGAATTTAAATAGGACTGAAATACAAAAGTCACGATGGGGAATTTTATGTGGCTTGTCAAATTCTGTGTTCAGAGGCCCTCATTCTTTTAAGGCATGGTGGGCCAACTGGATTCCTAGCCACCAGTACTTGTAAGTTCAGATTAAGGACAACAATTTGAAGTCCTTGCTCAACATCCAAAGGTTGCTGATCACCAAAAGCGCCCTCACCCTGGTAAGAACCTGCAATTATTAACTGCAACACACCATCACCTGCCCTAAGCTAAGCTTCTTAACGCCCTCCACCTCCCTAGCTGGCTCCTATCCTTGGTTTTACCACCGGACCCAGCTATTCCCAGAGCAAAGATAGATAGATGGATAGAGAAAAATAGAAAAAAAAGATTTTTAGAAAAAAGAAGAAAGAGAAGAGGGGAAAAAAAGCAATGTAGAATTGACCTAAGCATTTCATAAACGGCTCACAATTTTCAATCTCAGAAAACCTCCTAAATTTATCCAATCTGATCACCATCCTCTAAAGCAGGGGTCCTCAACCTTGTCATTTTTAAGACTGGTGGGCTTCAACTCCTAGAATTCCTCAGCCAGCAAAGCTGGCTGAGGAATTCTTGGGAATTGAAGTCCACCAGTCTTAAAGATGACAAGGTTGGAGACCCCTGCCCCAAAGGGCCCATGACAAATTCTTGCACACCTAACCCTAACTCCTAAAATGTTAATCTCCCCACCACCACCACACCTCCAACTCTTCATTTCTCTTTGAAGTTTCTCTTCCCAGTAGGATCAGGGTAGGGACTGGAATCATGTCCCCAGCAAGATAGTCTCCTCTATTCACACTGAGTTTTGTTAATGCTACAGTGGTGATTATACTGGGGGGGGGGGTGATGACCATGACTGAGGAAGCCAGGCTTGGCGACTTCTTCATCCAATAAAGTGGAAAGGTCTAAAATCTCCAACATTGCACGCATTCTGCATGTTCCAAATATTCAATTTCTTTACTTCCTCTTTAAAAGATTTCATGCACCAGGAATTAGAAATGGCCCTTTCCACCCTAATCATTAAAATCCTTGTCTTTCCCAACCTTCCCTTTTAGCTTTTTTAAAAATCCTAAATGCTATTCCTCTCTTCCAAACTCCCTGTTTATATTTCCCAAAAACCAATCCTTTCTCAAAATGTTCACCAATATCTTACCCGTTGGCTGCAATTGTGGGTGCCGATTGCTGCAACACAGGGAAAGAAGGAGAGTAAAGTTAGTTTAGGTCCATCTCAAGTGACTCTTTCTGAAATTCTCTCCCTCCAGTTCATGGACAGGAATAATACTGAATGTAATTGGAGCTAGTTTTTAAGTGAACTAAGAACCTCCACTTGTTTGGGCTAGAAAAACAGCTAATTTTTAAGAATGTTCTGTGGCTACTCTTTCAAGATTGGAGGACTTTTCTGTTCATAAAATTGTTAGGGTGAGGGACAAATTGTTAGCATGAGTGACATAACTAGTTACAAAGATACTTCCTCAAGCACTCTGTGGTAGTATGTGGGAATGAACAGAACAGAGTAACAGAGTTGGAAGGGACCTTGGAGGTCTTCTAGTCCAACTCTCTGCTCAAGCAGGAGACCGTATACCTCAGACAAATGACTGTCCAGTCTCTTCTTAAGAGCCTCCAGTGATGGAGCACTCACAACTTCTGAGGGCAAGTTGTTCCACTGATGAATTGTTCTAACTAATGCCTCCTTAAGTAACACCAGCTGCCTGCAATTAGTGCAGGTTCGAGTCCCACCAGGCTCAAGGTTGACTCAGCCTTCCATCCTTCCGAGGTAGGTAAAATGAGGACCCAGATTGTTGGGGGCAATTAAGCTGACTTTGTAATAATGCCGCTTGGGGTGTGTGTGTGAAAGCCCTAATAAGCAGGCATATACATAGAATGAAGGCTACTGCTAAGCTTGTAAGCCGCCCTGAGTCTTCGGAGAAGGGCGGGATATACCGGTAAATGGAATTAAAATAAAAAAAATAACTATCTGGAAATTTCTCTTTAGTTCTAGGTTGCCTCTCTCCTTCATTAGTTTCCATCCTTTGCTTCTTGTCTTCCCTTCTGGTGCTTTGGAAAATAGGTTGACCCCCTCAAATATTGGAATATTGCTATCATGTCATGAATATTGCTATCATGTCATGCTATCAGTCCTTCTTTCCATGAGACCAGACATACCCAATTCCTGCAACCGTTCTTTGTATGTTTTAGTCTCCAGTCCCTTGATCATTTTTGTTGCTCTTTTCTGCACTCTTCCCAGAGTCTCAGTTTTGAATAACCTTGGAAAACAGGAGGAAGATCCATTGCCTAGGTTGCAAATCTTCCTCTTGTCACCCAAGGACTTTCCCACATACCATCATGCTTGTTCCTGAAACATTCAGGAAGCAGTGGTGGCACAGTGGTTAGAATGCAGTATTGCAGGCTGATTTTGCCCACAGCCAGGAGTTCAATCCTGAGTGGCTCAAGGTTGACTCAACCTTCCATCCTTCCGAGGTTGGTAAAATGAGGACCCAGATTCTTGGGGGAAATAGGCTGAAACTGCCGAGGACTGTAAAGCATTATGAAGCGGTACATTACTCTAAGTGTTATTGCCTTAGGCCTATCCCTTTTCTGGAAAAATGAGCAGCCTAGTAAATACGCACGCTTCCTAGAAGCATATGATTGGCCAAAGAGAAAGCACAGGCTGGCTACGTGAACCTTTGGCCTCATCCATTTGGATGGGTCTACAATTAAACATATAGTAAGCAGGGAAAGTTAATTTGGGATGTTCCGAGACCTCCCAATTAAACAATATTATGTGATGGGACTCAGGAAGTGGGCCTCCTCTGACACGCCACTTGCCTCTGGAATAGCTTCCCTCTGGACATCCTAGAACTCCTACTCTTCCCTCATTTGAAAGATCATGCAATCATAGCTTTCCCCCCAAGTCTTAGAGTGGATGACATTTTTTTTAAAAAGGATAATGTCTGTTGGGCTGGATTTTTTATGTAGGGGGATATGCAGGGCGGAGGTGTTCTTTGTTATATGGTGTTTGTACTGTTTTTATTGTTGTAAGCCAAGAGTCATCGTGGAGTTGGGCAAACTTATAAATTTAAATAAATAGAGAAATAGTAAACACATTAGACTATCGACCTGGGAAGGCTTATGTAGGCTGCTTAGGCTTAGTTTTCTCCAGCAGCCAAAACATAAGGCCAGAGTGGGTGGGATAGTCCTCCAAACTGGAGCCCTGCAATTGGCCAGCTTGCTTTGGGTTTTTCCTCCTTTCAGCATAGAAGCTTTAGTTCCATTTCATTTCTAGAAAACACTGCTTTCCTGCTGGATCTCTTTGTTCTTCTGATCCTGAGATGGACATTTTATTGTGTGAATGTGTCCTCCAACAGTAAGCAGCAGAGCTGAGGCAAGGAGGGCACTTGGACAACCACAAGTGCAGTACTGCAAATATGCTACAATCTGTGAAAGTCCTTCTGCCAGTTTAAGCTCCAAAGTCATTCAATGGTGCAAATAAAATGGAAGTTGCTTGTCTGGAAAAAAAAAAAGATTCCACAAGCAAAAGCAACAGATCCATTGCAGCATTACTCCAGGCATTTGCTACTAAAGCAACGAGCTGCTTGAAAAGATCAAAATGCACAACAATGATCTTTTTGTCTGAAATTCAGTGCAATGGATACACCAAAGTCTATAAAGTTGGGAAAGGGAAAGACAAGGAGAGAGTGACCAGCACCAACGTGGATGGACTCAGCTACAGTGGTAATGGGTGTGCTATTAGAAGACTCGAAGGACCAAGTTGGAGATTGATCCTCCTGGAAAAGATACATCTTGTTGGCACACAATCAATCGAAACCTGCAGCATATATGTAGACGAAGATAATCTACTTCTTCAACTGTTCCAACTGTTCAACTGTTGCCTCAGCTCTACGGTGGACCTTTTATAGTTGTCCTCTTGCTCAGAATTCAAGCTTATGCTCTCCTACCTGCTTCTCGTCACCAAACTGACCTGGGTGCGTCGTTCTTCATGACGGTGTTGCATCTCTACTGGGTCTTCCCAAGGTTTCCCAAAAGCATCCCGGACAGGAAGTTCCCAGTCACTGCAGAAAGTTAGGTTGTAGGGAGCTGCATAGCCTCTAGGGAAATCCACCCTTGATGGACAAAGCAAATAATAGGAACAATATGAATTGGAAGGAAGGAGCCAAAGTCATGACATTTTCAATCACTGCAAGGTAAGTAAACCACCCAGGCAACAGGTGTCAACCAATTTAGAACAAACCCACCACATTGTGTCATAAATGATTTGGTCTAATCCACCAAAATCTTCTCGACATCTTTGAGAAGATTTTGAAATCCAAATTCCAAAGTTTGCAATTACTTGTTAAGTAACTAACAGATCAAGGTCCAGATCATCTGTGACATCACTTCAGAGGGGGTTATTTCACCAAAATGAAATAGCCAATAGGGACACAGAAGTTGCAATATTTAGAAGACTGCAGAAGGAAGAAGGGGAAGTAGGTAGATTAAACTGCATCCCATAGGGGAAAAAAATTAAGAGGGCAAAAGTAATAACAAGGGGAAGCGAACTCAAATCCCCTTACCTGGGCTTAGTCCAGTTTTCACCCAGAGAATGCCACAATTCTGTTTCCTGTTCTCCTAAGCAGCTTCGCATCAAAGTCACTGCCTCCAGAGTTATCATGGGATTGCGCAGTTCAGAAGCAAATTCCACGCCCCCAGAAGCGTCCACAATCTGAAATGGGAAATGAGAATCAGAATCCATATTATCTGTTCCCCTGGAGACCCGATCTTCTCCCAGAGAAATTTACTAATACGCTCATCTAGGAATCATTGGTACGTGCAACGTAATCCGATGATAAAGCTTTTCATGGATTATAAAGTATTACACAATTCTGCAACTAAGGGAACTGAGGCCCAAAGTATTTTATTAAAAAAAAAAGGATACAGAAGCCAAGCAATTCAGAGGAAGTGTACGTACTGTATTAGCCTTCTTGCTTCTTGCTCTGTAGGAATTCTCCCCTATTCCTGTGGAATTCAGCTTCGCATTTCACATGTGCTATTTAAATATTATTGTCCCTTAACACAATTTCATATTCTTCTACTGCTTTTACAATCCAACTGCCCATGCATATTTACAAATCTATTGTTTCCCAGTCTTGGATACTCCCAGAATTCTATGTCCCTGTTGTGATTCAGGGTCAGCCTGTGGGTTCGGCAGTTGGGTCGGACGACTCAGAGGAGGAGGAGGGGGGTGTTGAAGACCTTGCTGAGGGGGTTGAAGATCTTGCTGATGAGAGCCCTCAGCCAGGCCCCTCCCACTTGGTCACCACGGAGACCCAGCTGTGTGAGCCTGACAGTGTGGATGAAGATGACCCACAGCTGGCCCTGTTCAAGGACGCCCAACGCAGGAGGCAGTCAATTAGGAATAAACAGAGGAAGGCAATGGGGCTTCTCGGAAGGAGGCAGAGAGAAGCCACGCCCTGAACTCTATATAAGGGGAATGTGTGGGGAGGGCTGGTTTGCTGAAGGCAACCGCTTGGATAGTTCGTGTTTCTTAAAGCTCCTGTTTCTTGGTTCATGTCTTGTTTGTTTTTGTAGCTATAAATTTGGCAGGCGTAATTCCAGCCTCTTGCCGTTTGTAAAGGGGTTGTCCCTGCCTTTTCTGCAGGGCCGGTAGCAGGCTGGTACAGAACAGTCCCATCCATATAGGCTGCAGAATTCTGGGAGTTGAAGTCCACAATTTGGGAGATGCAAGACTGAGAAATACACTATTACTAATTCAGCTACCAAATACCTCATTTCCTCCTCTTCTTCAGCACTTACCATCTTCAAGGGCTTGAAAAGAATACATAGTAGCTCCTCTGAAGTAGGGCTAGTGATGTTAGATTTCAGCCTTGCCTAAGTGGTGGAAAAGAAAATATAATAATTTCGTTGTAAGCATAACCCAAGGAGATACCTTCCATTTCCTTGGGAGGAGGAAAAAAAGCTATACACAAAACTCACCAGAAGGCTGAAGGAATATTTGATCTTGGACAGAGTGTCTTCAAACTCCTCTTGAGATGGGGGTTTGGCTCTGATGGTCAAGAGTCCCTCTATGGTTGTGGTAAAGAAGAAAAAAAACAGTAAAAAATCTCCCTGCAACTTTATCTATTTGGGGGGCTGGTGAACTCCCACCCCTAAGACTGAAATCCTTTTTTTTTTGATTGAGAAAACCAAGGCTCCTGGTTCTAGAAATCTACACAGAGCAACTCAACCATATTGATGCAGAAATAACACGCCATTATAATAGTCTAATTATGTTTGTAGGCCTCAGCTCTGTATTTTAGAACTAGTGTCTCTAAAAATTTCTTGGCAAAGAAGCTCATGTGACTTGTGCCAAAAGAAAGAATAATGCATCTACGTGAGGCACTTCTGAAATTGTCGGGAGATCCATTGCAGAGGCCCATGGTGGAAGGGAAAAGTTTCAAAGCCACAGTGGAATTTTGCAGAGTCTGATGAAATTATTTGTTTTGTTTATTTATTAAACAAATTTATATCGCCATCCAACTCGCACAGAGATGACTCCGGTGGGCCTACAACATTTTGCATTGTATAATAAACATATTTTTTTAAAAAAATCACACACACGCACACACACACGGCAGCAATAACACAATCAAATCAGCAAGTTGATTGGCCCATCTCTTTTAGGGGTCCCCAGTCCCAGCTAACAAACCCACTGTCATGGTTTCGACAGATGCAATTGTTCAAAAAACCTCGAAACATTGTTTATCTTAAGGAGTCTTTAATCAAAAGAGCATAGCTTCGGCATGTACATGGTCAAGCCGAAATCTGGATTCCCCTCCCTTAAGTACACAGTATCAAATTGCAGTTCCTCCCTCTAATTAACTGTCCTAAATCACATTCTCCAATTAGTTTGAATTCTAAGCTTTCCCTCCTGTTAAACAACCAGCCAAATTCTTATCTTCTCTTATTTCAAAACAGCCTTGAGAGACCTTCTTCCTTCTCCCCCCAGCATCAACTAATTCTAATTCTAAAAATAACACACAAGATAAAGAAGAAGAAGAAGAAGAAGAAGAAGAAGAAGAAGAAGAAGAAGAAGAAGAAGAAGAAGAAGAAGAAGAAGAAGAAGAAGAAGAAGAAGAAGAAGAAGTTGGAAGGGACCTTGGAGGTCATCTAGTCCAACCCCCTGCTCAGGCAGGAAACACTATACCATTTCAGGCAAATGGCTGTCCAGTCTCTTCTTAAAAACTTCCAGTGTTGGAGCATTCACCACTTCTGGAGGCAGGTTGTTCCACTGGTTAATTGTTCTAACTGTCAGGAAGTTTCTCCTTAGTTCTAGGTTGCTTGTTTCCTTGACTAGTTTCCATCTAGTTTTAAAGAAGCAAAGCTGCCTCTCCAAATGTTGTCAAAGCAAGAACATCTGATGTTAGCAGCATGGACACTGACACTTTTAGCGCCTTTTGGAAAAGCAATAGGACGGGGCCCCTTCATACACCGGGGTGGGGCTGGGGGCTGGGGAGATGTTCCATATGGAAGGGGCCACCACTGAAAAGGACCTTTTCCTGATCTCATCAGATGTGCATCTCTAATTGATAGGATACGTAAGTTCTAGACTCATTCTGAAAACGGAGTTAGAACTCACAGAAAGATTCTGACTGGGACAGACTTCAGAAGCATTTCCTATTTCCCTAGTGACCTTCTGCATTCCCAGCCAATCCTCTCACCTCCTGGCTCTCGAAGACGCCCTCTTGCAGAGCGCCTGCTTTGATTCAGAACACGGAAAGCTTCGGCAGACTTCTGCAGCTTTTTCACAAAGGCTTCCACATCGTCAAAAACATGGTTTAGCAGTTCCTGCCAGAGACACACAGGCAATGAAGAGAATGAAAAAAGAAATATATATTTTTTGTACTGAGCAAGGAACAAGTGACATGAGAGCGTGGCTCTTCTGAAAGGTCTTTGGGAAATAAAGTGAATTTGGATGCTCTTTGAGTAGGGTCACTTGTTGATTGTCGTACTGTGATGGCTAGCTTCGTTGTCACACTTTTTAAACCTGTTACGGGGAGTCCTTGAGTTATGACTATAATGGAACCGTCCCATCATGGTCATCACTCGTGACAGTCATAAAGAAGGTCAATCACATGACTAGCCCAATCTTACAATCTTTCTTGCAGGGGTCATTAAGTGAATTTGTGGTCATTAAGCAAATGCCATAGTCATTAAGTCAATGACCATCTCTGCTTTCCTATCCCCCTTCTCCAAATCTCATTTATATAAAAATCCAACGGTAAGAATTAATTTTCCCATTTAACTCACCACATTTTGCTCTATTTGGATGAAGGCCAGATCAGGTTCCCCTACCAAGATGGCTGGAAACGGGGGAAAAAATGAAGAGTTTAGGACTCTAGTGCTAATAAACTTTGCTGGGATGCAAAGAGGATGAATCTGTCTTGAAGAGCTCAGTGGCAGGGGAAAAACTCTGCAGCTGTGTCTTCTTCTGTGACTCCCACAACCACATGGCCTATATGAGGAACCTCACTTTCTTGGTCTTTGATCTCTGATGACTAGGGTGTACAACAGTGCCATGGCAACAGCCTTAAGAATGAGGCCAACGCTTTCAGCTTTGGGGTGTGTGTGTGTGTGTGGATCTTGTATACCATGCTTATTTTAGTCAAAGGGGGGGGGGGCGGAAACCAGACAAATTGTGAAGGGACCAAACAAAGATGTAGACAGGCCTATTTGTGGCTGAAATGCTCTTGATGGGAAGGATTCCTGGATCGTTCCCTGCAACTCAAACGGAAAGTAAGTTATATAGAAGTGCAACATGACATCTTGTAAGCTGTTCTGGAAGAAGGTTCCCACTAAAGTCAATTAATATAGGAAGCCAGGAAACTCCTTAATACTATGTCAGAACCTTGGTTGATGTAGCCTGTAATCTCTTCTAAGCTGCAATAGCCTTCTTTTTTTTTAGGGCATATCCACTTAACTGGAAATGCCAGAAAGTGGCCTTAAGGACCACCTGGATGGATGGCATACATTTTACCAAGGAGTTATGATTCTTCTCCAAACGTCCTCCTCCATAAAAGGTTGTGGATTTTAGTCTTCAAGGTTCTTACCGTCTTCTCTTGGCCCTGGTGCAACAATCTTTGTCCTAGACCTAGAAGGAGCCTGCGTAGGAGGCTGAGAGATCTCCTGATTATCAAGCATGTTTTGGGCAGCTCTGTAAACAAAACAAAAAAAAAACAAAACATAGAGTCTGCGATCCAAAGGGAAAGACTGATATCCAGTGGATAACGCAACCTCCTTCCATCTTACATGTGACCTGTGTAACTTCCAGGCTGGGGGTAGGCAATATTTTGTTGGCTGAGGATCAAGCATGTTGAAGGGACCTCAGGGACATAGTGAATGGGGCAATACTGCAACTTGGGTAAAACTATGTAAGTAGGGTTGGGATCTTTTACCCTCTAGAATAGGGGTCTCCAAACTTGGCAACTTTAAAGTTTGACCTGTATAACTTGGTTGAATCCCATAGCCTAGCTGGCTGGGGAATTGGTTGAATCCCATAGCCCAGCTGGCTGGGGAATTCTGGGAGTTGAAGTTCACAAAGCTTAAAATTGAAGTCCACAAGTCTTAAAGCTGTGACTTAAACTTGAAGTCTGCAAGTCGTAAAGCTATGCTGGCTGGGGAATTTTGGGAGTTGAAGTCTACAAGTCATAAAGTTGCCAAGTTTGCAGACACCTGCTTTAGAGCTTGAGGGTGGGGGTCTTTGTATCTTATGTATTGTATTGTATGTGGGGATCAAGCTTTTCCTGGTCAAAACAATGAGAAGGAAATACATACCACACCATTCAGTCAGCAACATAAGAATCTATAATAGGTATCTAGACAACCCATGACCAATTAACAGAATAACAGAGTTGGAAGGGACCTTGGAGGTCTTCTAGTCCAACCCCCTGCTCAAGCAGGAAACACTGTACCATTTCAGACAAATAGGCAACCAATCTCTTCTTAAAAACCTCCAGTGTTGGAGCGTCCACAGCTTCTGAAGGCAATCAGGTTCCACTGATTAATTGTTCTCACTATCAGGAAATTTCTCCTTATTTCTAAGTTTCCATCTTCCCTCCTGTAATTCCAGGAAGTTTTTCTTTCTTTCTTTCAAATCAAAGTATTGCTACGTATTCTATAGCAGCCTCCAGTCAGAAATATGGTACATGAAGCTTTTCTTGGCATGAAGGTAACGTGATAAAATAACCTCTCAAAATCTGCATAGCAAGCTGCTGTAGAAAGAAAAATGGCACGGCTAGTCTGGATACAGGTAATCCTCGAGTTACAACATTTGTTTAGCGACCATTTGAAGTGCCAATGGCACTAAAAAAAGTGACATGACCAATCCTCACATTTACAACCATCGCCGCACCCCCCCCAAGGTCACATGATCAAAATTCAGGTGGTGGCAACTAGCATGTATTTGTGACAATTGCTGTGTCCAGGATCACCACTTGTGACCTTCACAGCTGGCTTCCAACAAGCAAAGTCAAGGGGAGAAGCCAGATTCACTTAAGGACCGAATGATTCACTGAACAACTGCAGTGATTTGCTTAACAACTGTGGCAAAAAAAGGTCATAAAATTGGGCGTGGCACACGTAACATCTGCCTTGCTGAGCAATGGAAATTTTGGTTCCAGCTGTGATCGTAAGTCGAGAACTACCTATAGCTACTTTCTCTCTGAGTCCAAATTGTATGGTGGAGATGGTTGAGGGAGGGTGAACTTGTAATGGTGATGTGACTACACAGAGAAAACTACACTGGAAAAGCAGCTGGTAAGGAAGAGGTTTTGGGCTTTCACCCACCATGCCGCTCTGCTGGGAATCAACTTTTTTTACAGCAAGGGCTGGCTCAGGAATTCTGGGAGTTGAAGTCCACAGGTCATAAAGGGGCCATAGTTCCCCACCCTTGTTTTTGATAAAGATACTCTCAGATGTGACTTCATGTTTATGAGTGTGACCTTTCGCCCTTTGAAGCTACCTGATCACAGCCATGGGTCTTAGGCGGTGCATGTACCTTAAGGCTTCTGTCCGTTGGGTATTTCCTCCTGTGTTGAAGTCCAGCATGGCACTACTGATGTCTTGCTGGATCCATTCCGCCTGCCAAGCAAAGGAGAAACCAGATCAAATTTTTGTTGAGAACTCTTCCCTTGTTCCAAATCCCCATGTTGTAGATCAGGGCTGGGCAAGCTCAGGATTCTGGACTGCTTATGGGCACCATGTTATAACGCTCAGACCCTTCAAAACACAGTGGTCAAACATCAGAAGTAGAATTTCCTCTTTTAAAAGGGGGAAAGTTAAAGTGTGTGTGTGGGGGGGAGAGAATTCCAGCACCTCCCCTGTGTATGGCATGGCCCCACCATCTATGAACCTTGTCTTTCCTTTAAAATGTTAATTTCATCACCCAGCCACTGAATAGTTGCCATCCCCGTGTCAGTGAGTAGAATTGAGTAATTACATAGGATCATTCTCTAAATATTATTTGTGGATTGATAGGCTCAATTCTTTTACCCTAATTTGATCACACTCAAAGAAATGGATATCTGGTCTGAGCTGAGTAGGCTCCTGGCACATGAGTACAAGCAATGATCGGGACCGAGACTCAGGGCAGACAGCATCACAATAAGCCACAGTTGCCAATGGATAATTCTCCAGTTCCTCCTAGTGGGGGAAAGAAAGACAGTCAAGGACATCCATCTAACATGGACTCTTTCCAAAGAAGAGGAATCGGGACACAGGTAACACCCATCTCTCCCCCAAATCTTCATTAGCTGCCCAACATTGCTGCTCCACCTTTGAATTTATGTCAAGGAGCTTGATAGCCGACCCGCTGACTTGGAGCAACATCTCTTGAACCCAGATCTTCCCTTGCTTATCCATGATGCACAGTTTCCTGATGGCATCTTCCATACATGTCAAATCATCCTCTTCCCCAATGGAGAAGGTCACCAGGTGCTGGAGTATATAGACAAGAGAGAGACACAAGCAGATCCATTATATGACATTAATGTTGTTATTCATCTATTTTTATGTGTTTCCATATGCCACAGGCTGTCAACTCTACAAATGAGCATGGCTGCAGCCATTTTTACTACTTATTTTCGGTTGCCATATGGAATGGAGGGAGGGGGATTGCCCAGTGCTTCACTAGTCTAAATAATCTTTTGTCCCGTGGGAACCAAGGTCATCGGCTGCTCCTGAGACTGCAGGCTGGACGTTGCATAAAAAGTCTGCCAAGAAGATGTATTGGGGAATGTAGTTGCTTGCATAGTTTTAGGGGTGGGATTTTTAAACTTTGTATTGGGGAATTATTACATGTGTCTCTAGACTTGGTTTCACTTTTGATGTGCTGATACTTTGTAACTAATAAACATGTTCTTTGAGGAATTTGCAAGCCTTGGAGTTCTGTTTTATTCGTCTTTGTCTTTTGGAACCATGACACAGGCCACCTCAACATCTGATCAAGACCAAGATGTAGGTAATAGTGCTGTAAAATGCTTTGGGTTCTCTCTCCAAAAGGTCCACATGGAAGTGCAAATGTGTAGCAGTGATTTGAAATGCCTTAATGTAGCTTTTTGCTCTGAATAGTTAGCCAGTTTATAGTATTGGAGACAGATACGACGTCCTGACCCCATGTTCTCCAAACTGCATGTTGAAGACTGAAGCATGAACAGCCTTAGAGGATGCTGGCTAAATGGCTTCGTGATAATTAATCTGGTTTCTAATGTGTTCCTGCACATCTGACTCCAATCGTATTTTATTTTAGGCCTGTTCAGGTCCTTCCAGCATCATTAAGTTCTCTCCTGGGTAATTTTCCTCCTCCTTCCATTTTTCTTCCCCTTTCCTTCCACAACACACTATGGTTCTGATGTTTTGTGTTCTGTTGTGCTTATTCATCAGTTTATTTTATTTATTTTATTTTATTTTTATTTTTATTCCATTTATATCCCGCCCTTCTCCGAAGACTCAGGGCGGCTTACAAGCTTAGCAGTAGCCTTCATTCTATGCATATGCCTGCTTATTAGGGCTTTCACACACACCCCAAGTGGCATTATTACAAAGTCAGCTTATTGCCCCCAACAATCTGGGTCCTCATTTTACCTACCTCGGAAGGATGGAAGGCTGAGTCAACCTTGAGCCTGGTGGGATGTGAACCTGCACTAATTGCAGGCAGCTGGTGTTACTTAAGGAGGCATTAGCCCACTGCTCCACCAAGGCTAATGGTTTAGCCTTGGTGGAGTTTAGCCAAGTTTAGCCTTGTGGCCTAGATTTTATATTGACATAAAGGGAAGGAAGCATCAGGCTTTCAGGATCTAATTTCAATATAGCGGAGGAGTAAATTATGTAAGCGATAGTGAATTCATTCTTGAGTGAGTGGGCAGTCCCACAAACCTGGGAGGAGGCAGTGGCACATCCCCTCCTCACGAAGCCATCCTTGGACTCAGCAGCATTAGATAATGATCAACTGATCTCTTTTGTTTTCCTTGGGGAAAAATGTGTAAATGGTAAAGGTAAAGGTAAAGGTTTCCCTGCACATGCGTGCTAGTCGTTTCCGACTCTAGGGGCCGGTGCTCATCTCCGTTTCAAAGCTGAAGAGCCAGCGCTTGTCCGAGGACGTCTCTGTGGTCATGTGGCCGGCATGACTAGACGCCAAAGGCGCACGGAACGCTGTTACCTTCCCACCGTAATTTTTCTACTTGCATTTTTACGTGCTTTCGAACTGCTAGGTTGGCAGAAGCTGGGACGAGTAACAGGCGCTCACTCTGTTACGCGGCACTCGGGATTCGACCCGCCAAACTGCCGACCTTCTGATCAACAGGCTCAGCGTCCTAACCCACTGAGCCATCGTGTAAACGTAAACGTTACTGAGCTGCAATTCCAGTCTAGAGAAAGTGGATTATTTGGATCGTTTTCATTGGTTTCAGGAAGAGATATCTGTTGACCAGACAATGGTCATGTCTGTAAATGGATTTTTGAAGGAACCAGGATAGGGATGGTGTGATCCTCTTGGTCCCGCTTGATCTCTCAGTGATTTGGGGGGGAGGGGTTGGGGGTTGGTGGGTATTGCACTGCATCAGTTCTCCTTTCTTCAGAATGGGTTCCAGCAGGCACTTATCAGGAGGGGCTGAGGTTGAGACCCTTACTTTGCAGGGTTCCTCAAAACTTGACTCTCTTGCTACTTGTATTCAACATCTATATGAGGTTGTTGGTCAAGACCACCCAGTCACGTGGGGTCAGGTGTCATCAAGATGTGGATGATTTCCTGTTGTATATCTCAACTCCTTAGTGAACAGGTGGTGCTCAAAAGATTTTGTCCTGGTGCATAGAGGCTGTTAAGGTCTATGTGGGGGAAGCAGGCCAGGTTCAACCTAGCAAGGGCTGGGAGATTGTGGATTCAAGGGCATTTCAGTTCCAAGGACCTTCCTACTTCAGTTACTGCTAAGGTTGCTCCTCCTGAAGTGGAACTCAGGTATAATTTGTGGGACCTTCTCGAATTATAGGAAGAAGTGGTAGCCAGGAGAGTTTGCACAGACTCATCTTGACCAGAAGACCCTCCTCACAGTCACTCACGGTTTAGTCAGCTCTTGTTTAAATCAGGGGTCCCCAACCTTGGCAACTTCAAGACTTGTGGACTTCAACTCTCAAAATTCCCCAGCCAGCCATGCTGGTTTAAACGACTACAATGCATCCTACATAGGACTTCACTTGAAGATTGCGTGGAAGCTATACAGCAGACATGTCAAACACAAGGCCCGGGGCCCAGATCCAGCCCGCGAAGTGGTTTCATGTGGCCCGCGAAGCCATCCTGGAAAAAGTGAGGGAACGGCCCCCACTGCCTTGGCCCTGGCCCAGAGACCCTCCTTTTGCCAGAGACCCTCAGATCTGTCCCACTCCTGCCCAGGCCCCCATAGGCACCCTTGATGCGAACGATGTAGAGCTGGCCATGCCCGCCCAGTAGGCCATACGCACTCTAGCCACGCCCACCCAGTAGGCCACGCCCACCCGGCCTCCTGAGGGCAACTGCAATGCTGATGTGGCCCTCAATGAAATTGAGTTTGACAGCCCTGCTATACAGTAAGGACCTCATTTTATCCATGGGATCCCTCTGTTTCATGTAATTTTGTTGTCATCATTTTTTGGATCTGTAGTAAATTAGTAGGGTTAAATCCCGAAATTATTTTTTTTTATTCATATTCCTCCAGAGGACAAGGATTTCTTAGGAAGGAGATGAATAGGTGGAATATAAAATAAGCAATTCAGAAGGATTTTTTTAAAAAAAATAGTGGCAATTAAAGGGGAACTAATAAGTTAGCCCTGATTAATTTCTTACTGGATATTACCCAGACATCTCAATACACATAAAAATTATGTTAACCAAGAAATAGATGACTTCCCATACTTTGATTCCTAAAGCTTCTAAATCCCAATTCTGTCATACTTCGCCACACTTTAACCCAAACTAAACTCCAAAATAACACAAAAAAGATACCTACATTGACAGCATACTGGGAAACATCTGCCACAATGAAGCTGGAATACTTCTTCCTCTGTTCTGTAGAAAGATTTTTAAAAATATAAATATATATTATTGCTCGTACAGGACAGACACAACTGAAATACTGGCTTGAGACGCAAAAGGAGCATAGAAATGTTAGATTCATTTTTGTCTCATTTTAATGAAGATGTGAACATGTTCAAAGAGCACTGAAGATTACATATAAACTCTTTCTCTTTGGATAAGGAAGGTCATCCTCTGGGAATGCTTACAATCCGACCTGAAGCAGCAGAAGCAGGCTGAGTGAATAGAAGACTGGTCCCCATCTACACTTTTTCTCCATGCAGCGTTCTTTTGAAAAGATAAAAATACACAGAATAATGGAACCACGTCTTTTTTATATATATATATATATATATTTTCCCTTAATCTTCAAGAGGGGTGGAGGGATCTGAGATTGTTAAGTGTTTGACAAGCAGAATAGAAATATCATGAATGTAAACAATGGTTTGTTTGCATAGACCCTAAAGCTATATTGTGGCTTCTTTATATTTGGCTCAGCATATGTCCACTTATTATAGCTTAGAGTTATGTGCAGACCATGTTACTATAGCTTCTTCCAAAAATCACTTGTTTGTGAGCCACAGACAGCTTCAGCTGATTTAGTGCTTCCCAGATATAACCATAACTGCTGGGCTCAATGGAAATTATAGCCTGACATATATACTGTAGAAGACATCAAAATCAATACATAATACACATTACTGCATAAAAATCACGTTTGTAGACACTTATAATAGTCTAGAACCCGAGTAAGATTCCCTCCAGGTGTGCATCTTGCACATCCTAGGTTCCACACCCTACCTGACTTATGTTACATGTTGGACTCTTTTCATTAAAAATAAACCAATGGGCCTTACGTAGGTCCCATAGATATCATTAAAAATATTGTGATTTATATGGCTTAGCCTTTTGTACAGAAATGGCATCACCAAAAACATTAAGATAAATTGAGTCAGGGACTAGAATAGGTGGTAGAACAGCCTCATCCCCTTGCCGTCTGGTAAATGAGTGTTTATAACTTTATGAACTTTGCTCATAAACATTCAGATCTGCCCACAGGTTAAGAAAGTTTGGCTATATATAACAGACATATTTATTCCTATTCAGCTGCCTGAACATTAAAGGATATTATACAGGCAGTCCTCAATTTTAAATGGTAATGGAGCCTGCCCACCACAGTGGTAAGTTATGACCATTGTAAAATGGGTCACTCACACGTCTGATTTGATTTTACAATCTATTATACATTAAGCCAACGCCGCAGTCATTAAATAGACCAATAGTTTGCTATGGGCTGGTTTTGCCAAAACCTGGAAATAATACCAGTTGCAGTGGTCTCTCTCTCTCTCTCTTTCTCTCTGTGTGTGTGTGTGTGTTTGTGTGTGTGTGTGTGTGTGTGTGTGTGTGTGTGTGTGTGTGTGTGCAGCTGTCGAAACTTTGGAACCAGGTCATAATTCCCTTGTGGAGGTCAGTCATAACTTCAAATGGTTGTTAAGTGAATGGTCATAAATCAAGGACTACCTGTAACATCATCTTGGGAATTATCCCTCAGAGACAAGCATTTCATTTATTTATAAAATTTCTTTAGCACTTCCATCAAGTAGGATTGGAAGTGCTGTAAAATCTCAAATTAATATAATGTTATAATAATATATAGCACAGGATAATGTAATAGGCATGATTTTAAAAATTGGCACCAGTTGAAAGAAAACTCCTTGAATTTCATAACATGCAGATGTGTACGAGTATACAAACTGAAAAAAGTATTAATATTAAATACTGTACAGCCCAAGAAATTGATTTGTATTTTATAGTACTTTTCGGACAATTACCGGTACCTGTTTTTTCTTAATGAGTCACAGTATTTAACGGAGCAAAGGAAAGAAAGGGGGAATAAGTCTAAACATAAATAAAAGAAGTTACTTGAGCATATATTATTATTATTATTATTATTATTATTATTGTTATTGTTATTGTTGTTGTTGTTATTATTATTATTATTATTATTATTATTATTATTATTATTATTATTATTATTATGGTTGGTTGCACAGTCAGCCAAATGTTTAAACTGGATTTGGCATTTCAATCTACCTCTCAAGCCCTTCCCAGTGGCCTAGGTTAGAAAGATGTTGTTTTTAATAATATTAAGTAATCACAAGATTGTATTTAGTTGCAACCAAACGTGTCAGATGTTCAGACTGGATTTGACATTTTTGTCTGCCTATTATGTCCATCCCAAAGATCCGGGATAGGCAGATATGGATGTTTGATGGTGTTAGACGCATTGTCACAGGATGTAAGTTGTTTCAAGTAAAGCTGCCCTTTGCAATTGACTGATGATGAATTTGCCAGTGCCAATGGTATTCAAGGGGTGCTCCAATTGTTTTGGGATTGCACCCAAGGCAGCTGTTACTATTGGTGCCACTTTTGCTTTCTTTTGCCACAGCCGTTCTGTGTCTATTGGTAGGTCTTTGTATTTTGTTATCTTCTCCAGTTCTTTCTCTTCTGTTCTGGTGACTTCAGGTACTGCCGTGTCCACTGTCCAGACTGTTTTTTTAATCAACTATTGTTAAGTCTGGTTTATTCTGTGGCTGGTGTCTGTCTGTTTGAATTCTAAAGTCCCAGAACACTTTAGCTTCTTCATTTTCTATTGCTTTCTTTATTTTATGGACCCACTGTAATTATGATGATTATTATTGGAGAATTTCACAAAGTAGCAAAATCAAAGTTGAAAGATTATGGTATAAACTGGTGCCAGAACCCAATGGTTAGGGGTGCCATAACAAAAATTATTGGATGGCACTTAGGAAATCTGTGCACTGACAACATTTCCATCTGACAATTACAAAAGGCCACATTGCCTGGATCCACACATATATTATGATAGCCTAGGTTCTTAGGAAGAACTTGATGTGTATGAAGGCCCATACCAGTTAAAAAACTGGCAACTGTGATTTCACATTGTTGTGTTAATCATCATCATCATCATCATCATCATCATCATCATCATCACCATCATCATCATCTCACCATGAGGAGAAAAGGAAATGTTAGATTAGACTTATTCAATTTGGGCTGCAGAAATCTTTCCTGCCATCTAGTGTCATTATCTGGATTTCTGCACTCAGAATTGATAGCTGTATGTAAGATAAGGTATTTGGAACCAGAGAAGGGATTGCAGGTATAAAGCATTGTAAAGCAGGAGATGGGCACTGTGGTAGATGAGACTAGAGAATTGCGAGAGCTCTAAGATGGAATTACTTTCACTCCAACAATCATCCCAACACAAAAGACATTCCCTTGGTTATACTTCCATGGTCCCAAACTCACCATAAATGGCTCTGGCACTGGGCTTGTGAACGTCACCAAATAAGCTGGGAGACAAAATAGAAAAGTTAGATGACAACCTAACTACTCCAGCCCAAATTCCCTGACTTCTCAAACTTTGCTAGGTTTCCAGGCTCCCTGAGAATCCCAGAGGCTTACTAGCCCTGTCCCTTTGCAGTAGTTCAACAAAATCCAGAATTTATCCCCCCAAAGAATGCTATAATTCAGGGGTCCCTAACTCCTAGGCCAGAGGCAGGCAATCTTGGCTCTTTTATGACTCGTGGACTTCAACTCCCAGAATTCCTGAGCCAGCATGGCTCAGTATGGAAACCTCTCCATTTCTCCTCAGCATGGCTTGCTCAGGAATTCTGGGAGTTGAAGTTCACGAGTCATAAAAGAGCCAAGGTTGCCTGCCTCTGGCCTAGGCAGAAGCCCACTACCGGGCCATGGTCAATTCAAAATTGGGCCGTGTGTGCGGCAGGCTGGCGCGCGCGCGCACACACACACATGCACGCAGCTCAACTTGTACGAGTGGCGGGCAGTTCCCTTCTCCTCTCTCCTGCTGTAAAGCTGTAAAGGTTGGGGACCCTTGCTATTATTAGTGCTACTTGATTTTATTTATTTATTTACTTATTTATTCATTCAATTTCTATAGCAGCCCAACTCAACCAAGTGACGCTGGGCAGCTTACAGTTCTAAAATTCTAAAACAATTAAAACAATTTAAAAGACATTAAAACAATAGCATGTTGCTTAAGCCTCGGTGGGCCCCAGGCAAGGTTACACCCATCCATCTGGATGGTTTTTTACCACAACCAGTAGCCCTTAAGCCCTAATTTCAAATTTGCATTTGGATAATGATCCCAAGGACACACACCCATTTGTCAATGTGGAAGGGAGGAGGGAGGAATAGCACTAGTAGTTGTGCCACTGGACTTGCCAAAGGCTACTGGAATGAGAGCAGAGTACAATACTGACTCTTGGCACACTCTGATCTGAGTTAGTGGGCATTCCTTAAGTATTTTTTATTATGATGATCAAAAGCTTTGCCTCCCAGCAAGATGAACAGGAAATGGCAGTGACTAAGCATGGAGCAATGAAGTTGCTAATGAAGGTTACCAGGATGGTTTTCAATTGTTCTAACATCTCAGCAGAAATGAGGGTTGCCAGAGTAGCTTAAATTTCTAACAAGGAGACCTCTCCTGGGTCCTTTAAAAGGTCTTCTACTGCTTTGTATTACGTAGCTTAGATAGGTAAGCACCTGAGAAGACCTGCTCAGGTTCTGGGGAAAAGGCTGAGGAAGTTCTTAATAAATTTTCCCCAACGTGGAGCTTTGCAGAGTTGGTATACAGTGCTTGGTATACAGTGCTGCAGTTCCTATCAATCCCAAGCACACTGCTGGCTGGAGATGATGAAATTTATAACCCAATACTGTACACCTAGAGGTCACCAAGCTGAAGAAGGAAACAATGAAATCTATGAGTTCCCTAATTTCATCAGATCTTGGCTTCCAAAGTATTCTACAAACAGCAGTTGTCACTGCTGAACAATTAAATAAAGGAGGGGAGAGATGCTGCCTAGGGAACAATTAGATAAGAGATGGCATAACCCTTGGCTGCATAACAGGTCGAAAAAGAAAATGGGAAAAAAGAACTCCTTATCCTAAACGTGGTAAAAGAAGAGGGAAATTTGTACTTTCGGACTTGCAACATTCTGCTAATGTAGCCTTACAATAAAGTAAAATTAGTTCATCTGGACATATTTTTTTTGTCTAGACTACCTGGGAAGGCTGACAGCTTTTGTCTGGAGGTTGAGTCATGGCAACTGGACTTCTTTTCCTTTTTTTTTTGGTTTGAAACATTTCTCTGCTTATTCAAGTAGTGTATTCAGTCTTCTTCTTAAGCTCCTTAGATAAGCAGCAAAATGTTTGAAACAAAAAAAAACAAACCCAAACCCGCCCAGTTGCTAAGACTCAACTTCCAGACAGCCCTACCTGGGTGACTGAGAATCTTCACCAACATACTGACAGCGATCTGACTGTAGCAGAGCTCTCCAAACTTGGCAACTAAGGCTTGTGGACTTCAACTTCCAAAATTCCCCAGCCAGCCAGAATTCCCCAGCCAGGCTGAGGAATTCTGGGAGTTGAAGTCCACAAGTCTTAAAGTTGCAAAGTTGGATGATGCCTGGATTGTAGGAACAATAGCCCTGCTGATGAAGTATCTGGTCCATCTAATTTTATCGTAGCTGCTCTGAACCCCTAAAAAGGCAATGCTGTTTTATTTATTTATTTAATTAGATTTTTATACCGCCCTATTCCCAAAGGACTCAGGGCGGTTTACAGGGCAGCATAAAATACAATATAAAGATAATATAAAATTAAAATAAATTAAATTAATTAAGCCCAACAATTAAAACAATATATAAAAAGCTAAAACCCCTTCAGTCCAGGCCTGATAGATCGAAAAACCAGGTTTTCAGGTTTTAGCCAAGTGTGTTGCACAAATCCAACATAGTCAGTTTCTGGTTCGGCGTTACCATGCCAACTCTGAAAACTGGATTCATTGGGAAGGGTCTGTGCTACAAACCAGTCGTAAAGTTGCCAAGGTTGGAGACCCCTGCTATAAACAATTCTATTATCTATTCCAATGTGTGATAATTCTCCAGATAGCATTTAGAAGTTTTTTTTTTCTCCCAGATCCTAAATATTTACTAAACAAAAGTGTTTTATCACACTTCTTCCGGGGAATAGGGCACACATTGAGATCTTCTGTGATACTGAAAACCAAGGCTAGTTTTCATAGAGTGGATCTCACCAGCAGAAGTAACCAGAAGGAATCAGATTTATTTATTTATTTTTATTTTAATCCCATTTATATCCCGCCCTTCTCCGAAGACTCAGGGCGGCTTACAATTTAAGCACAAACCAATGTGCTTAGCAATAATCAGAATCAGATTCCATCACAGGGGTACCTCTATCGGGCAATGCCTTGGACAATCCTTAGTCTATCATTTGGGTAGAGCTGGTCCCAGAAATTTTGTCGTTTATTCCTTTAGCCAAGCTGGTATTAAGATATACTTTTTTTTCTTACACACTTACCTTCCTGAGTCACTCATGATGTCAGCAACTTTAACTGAAATTCACACCACAGCCTTTTCAAAGCAAGAGAAGAAAATCAGTAGTCTCTCCAAGTACAGTTGGCTTTTGTCTCACAGCTAAAAGCACACCAGCCAATCCCTGTTGTCCCACTGCAAGAGCATTATGGTGTCAACATTCAAAATAAAACCAAACTCAAACCACAGTACCAAAAGGTCCAAATAGAAAGTCAATAGGTTTTTGCTTTAGGGGGGGGATCATTTTCTGTTCAGTGCTGTGTCCCCAATCTTTACCTGCCCAGTCCATTTCATCTGGACTGGCCTAAATAATATTCATGGGAAATTCAATCTGGGAACTGCAAGATTTGATGAAGCATTTTGCATCGTAGCTTGGTGTAGTGGTTAAGGCACCAGGTTAGAAAGCAGGAGACTGTGAGTTCAAATCCCGCCTTAGCCATGAAAGGCGACTAGGTAAATTAGGGGCAGTCCCTCCCTCTCTCAGCCCAACCCACCTCACAGGGTTGTTATTGTGGGGAAAATAGGAGGAGGAAGGTGTGTTAGATATGTTCACGACCTTGGAGTTATTTGTAAAAATAATTAAGGGGAGATACGAATAAATATACCGTAAATAAAAATAAATGAATCAGTTCTTCATATCAGAGGACTAACATGCTACTTAAATTTAAATCCAAGACTTTTTCCCCTGGAAAATTCTGATTTCAGGTGCCCAATCTGAGGAAAACAGGAAATGCCAGTGCCAAAAAGATATATTGTTCGTTTCCACATTCTTTAATGTCTTCATTAACTGATCAGTTGTATTGATTTATGGGCTAGTTACGTTTCTTCAGTTACATTTCTACCTGCTATTTTATACTCCAAAAGGCTCAGGGTGCCTTATACGGCTTTCCTTTTAATTTCACCACAGTTCTGGATGGCAGGTTAGGTTGAGAAATTGTACCTGGCTTGACTTTACACAATGAATGAAACTCTGAGCTTGGTTTTGGTCAGCTTTGGTCAAATATAGCCTCAGTTCACACAACAGGCCAATCCATAACATAATTTGCTTGGTTTCAAGTTGATGCATTTGACTGAAGCATTGCACTTTGTAAACAATAGTTCACAGTTGAATTTGTACAAACCCAGCTAATAGGTTGTTTGTTGTTCCCAAAAACATGATGAAAGACACCCCATAGCTTAACATAACAGTTCATTTAGCAGTACTGCTGGTGTGGGGCCTGGCCCAAAATTACTGTTGCCTAGGAAACACAGGAAAACAGATTACTTAAAATAGCCTTTTATTTGTCCCCAGAATAAAGTAACACTACTCTACTTTACTAACAGATAATTAATTCCTCATTGCTGGAATCCATTAGATCATCCTTTTGTGACTTGAACCCTCTGAGTTTGTTGGTGTGCAGTTCCCATGAGGAGTAAACATTGGAGTCCAACACATTTAAAGTTCACCCATTTTGGAAATGCCACACATTAAACCAGTGTTTCCCAACTCCAGCAAGTTTAAAATATGGGACTTCAGTTCCCAGAATCCTCTATGCAGCATTTGTGGATGTCAACTCCCAGAATCCCCTGGCCAATATGTGGACTTCAATTCCCCAAATCTAGCATCATGTTGGCTGGAGAATTCCAGAAATTGAAGTTTAGATATCTTAAATTTGCCAAGGTTGGAAAGCAGTGCCTCAAGCAACAGTAATAGTACTGAATAAAAAGCAGTCAAAGATTTATTTTAAAAGCTCACTCTAAACTATTATTTGATTGTTTGTACATTAACTGATGAAACCATTGTAGCCCGGTTGTACACCAAGATGAAAAACTGTAAGCTATGCTTACAAAACTATAAAACATGATTTCAAAATCACAGCTTCTTTTGCACCAACATGCAAAACCGTAAACCGTACTGTAGAAATCAGAGTTGCTAAAGTTCACATAATCAGACAGCCAAAACAAACAAATTGTACAAAAGCTTAACACGAAATGAAGTTGATCCATTAAGGAAAAATTTACCAGCATAACTTTTCAATGCATAAGTTACCTATGAGGATTTTAATCCATATCAGAGTATCTTGAAAGTATGTAACTAAGATCTGTTTCTCACCACACCCACTCTTAGTTTATCAGGCCAACCCCTGTTGGCTTTGGGGGAGAAGGTAGTAAAAACAGTCAGCTTGCTGCATGTATGTATTATCTATTTACTAGTGAGGAAGCCTGCAAAGGTATCAGTAGACCTTTGCAATTGTGTCTTTAATGGTGTCATTTAGCAATAAACTGTGAGTATACTAACAACTAGCCACCATTTAGCAGTGGTGGCTCAGTGGTTAGAATGCAGTACTGCAGGCTAATTCTGCTGACTGCCAACTGCCAACAGTTCGATCCTCACAGGTTCAAGGTTGACTCAGCCTTCCAAGGTCGATAAAATGACCTAGATTGTTGAGGGCAATAGGAAAACCACTTAGAGAGGGCTGTACAGTCCTATGAAGCGGTATATAAGTCTAAGTGCTATTGCTATTTAAAACATGGTTAAAAACAAGGCTTAATTAGATACGTTTGTTGTTATAGAAATGGTTAGTATATATACTAAGTATGTAAAAGTGAACGTTGAGGCTGTATTTTATCTGTACTGAAAAAGTTGGAAGTTAATGGGGGTTTTTTCTTCTTTTTTCCCCTCACACCACACTTCCCTTTTCCCCACTTTCCCCTTCCCCATTTCCCTTTTATCTTTGTTTTCATTGTATTTTATATTACGATAATTTCAACAAAAACCATATGTATGCCCACAATGTGCTGCAAATAAGAAAACAATGCATCAGGCGCTTTCTGGAAGGGTGTGTACTTTTGTGCGCCTGCCTGTTAAAGAAAGGAAAATAACTTAGCACTGCTGCTTCCTAAGAATCTTGTAAATTGCCACACCTCTTCATGACACGGGGTGACAACTTTGTTTATTAAAGGTGGGTTTCTTCAATGGCTGACCAATCCCTTGTTTTATAGCACAAGTATTCTTTGGGGAAAGAGGTATTTGCACCAGGTGCTTTGGGCTAAAAGCCTGAAGTAAAGGCTTAAAATACTTTTTACTTGAGGCAAGGAGAGAAAAGGGAGCTGCATAAAAGATCCAGCCACGGATTTGTCCACACAGATCTAGCAACTATGACCAATAATCAATATAGAAGTGCTGGTGATGATGGGAAATGTTGATTTTTTTCCCCCAGTTAGGTGATATTTTGGGTTTCAGGTTCACGGTGGAGAAAGGCCACTGCTGAACCATCTACCTACCCTTTCTTCTGCTAGCTATCCAAATGAGATGGATTTTAAAGAACAGCGAACCATCTTTCCTGTCCTTGAGCAGCCTTAGGGATAAAGGTTCAAAGGTGGCTGTGGTGTACAGTAAAGGTAAAGGTAAAGGTTCCCCCGCATATGCGTGCTAGTCGTTTCCGACTCTAGGGGCCGGTGCTCATCTCCGTTTCAAAGCCAAAGAGCCAGCGCTTGTCTGAGGACGTCTCCGTGGTCATGTGGCCGGCATGACTAGATGCCAAAGGCACACGGAACGCCGTTACCTTCCCACCGGAGTGGTCCCTATTTTTCTACTTGCATTTTTACGTGCTTTCGAACTGCTAGGTTGGCAGAAGCTGGGACGAGTAACAGGTAGTCCTCAACTTAACAGCTGTTCATTTAGTGACAGTTCAAAGGTACAATGGCACTGAAAAAAAGTGACTTAGGACCGCTTTTCACACTTACGACAATTGCAACATCCCCATGGTCACGTGATCAAAATTCAGATGCTTGGCAACTCGTGTTTATGACGGTTGCAGTGTCCCGGGGTGATGGGATCCCCTTTTGTGACTTTCCGACATGCAAAGTCAATGGGGAAGCCAGATTCACTTAGCAACCGTGTCGTTAACACAAGAACTGCAGGGATTCACTTTAACAGCTGTGGCAAGATTCACTTAACAAATGTTTCACTTAGCAACATAAATTTTGGGCTCAGTTGTGCTCCTACGTCAAGGACATCCCGTACTTTCAATGACACAGTGGCTACATCTTTCTCTGGCATGCAAGGTAATAAAAAGCATAGAATGGTAATCCTTGGACCAAAGGAGGCTTGAATCATTGCTAAACCATGGTTAGATATTAGTTCTTTATCAGGAGTTGTGGATATTATGCCCAAAACCTACTGTATTCTTCATTTTGAACATTCCCCTAATCCTAGGATGGTTTTAATGAACCCACAAAAGTAACAAAACCCCTTTGACCACTCAGTGTGGACTTTCCCAACGTATATTTACTACAGTTTTGCTCTCCATATTTAGTTTTAGTTCCTATTGCCAGTAGTCCTCTCACTTACAACCATTCTTTTAGTGACCATTCAGAGTTACAACGGCACTGAAGAAAGTGTCTTATGACCATTTTTCACCCTTACGACTATTGCAGCATCCTCATGGTCATGTGATCATAATTCAAATGCATACCGATTGGCATGTATTTATGACGGTTGCAGCGTCCCGGGGTCATGTGATCATTTTTTGCGAACTTCTGACAAGTAAAGTCAATGGGGAAGCCAGATTCACTTAACAACCATATCACTAACTTAACAACTGCAGTGATTCACTTAACAACTGTGGCAAGAAAGACTGCAAAATGAGTAAAAACACACTTAACAACTGTCTCAGTTACCAACAGAAATGTTGGGCTCAATTGTGGTTGTAAGTCGAGGACTATCTGTATCTTCCTTCAGGGAATTTAAGGCTACAGTATGCATTGTGGCGTTACTCCCCAATCCGGTCTCTTAGCCTCTTTTCTCATTTTTCAAATGGACGTCCTGCCTTTTGGCCAACATGGGTGCAAACAAAGCAGTACGCAATGTGGGAACTCCAAGTACTCCCATTTATCAGGAGCACTTTTTTCTGTTCCTTGTTCAAACGCACAATGCCATGCACACACACTTTCTCTGAGCTTTAAGGATCTGTCATTTTTCTACGTGCAAATTGTCGGTCTTTGTAGTGGGTTCAGTTCCAGCTCCAGGGTTTTAAAATAATCTGTTCAAAAGGGCAGATAGGAGCAAGACTATACCCTGTAGTAGTGTGATTGTGACTGAATTAGAACTTTCCGCAGCCTCAATCAAGAGAGGACATTAGGAGCTCCTGACCAGCTCAGTCCCCACCTTACACAATGAATTATCAGACTGCAACAATCACACTTCATTTCAACCTTTCTTTGAGCTCCTGGTTGCTCAACTTCAGAGTCAGCTTTTGATTAAGTTTCCATGATTCAAGTGCCCTTCTCAGGGAACGCAGAGTATTATCCTCGAATGTGGAATGGACAAACGGTGAACACAGAACCTTTTTTTAGCTGAGTGGCCCTTGGTGGGTGCTCTCTGAGCTTGGCAGTTTCCATGCAGATGTTTCATTACCCCAAAGATGTTACCTAGTTTGGGTAATGAAACGCCTACAAAAAAACCCCCAACCAAGCTCAGAAAGTACCAAGGATGCCTCATGTCGACCCTGAGCTACAAATATTCTCCTTTTTCGGTAACTCTTCAAGCTATAATCGCTAACCCCTGATAGCACTCTTCCCACAGTTTTGCAGCAGAGAACATCCCAAAACCACACAGTACATTTAAAACAAACAAAAAAAACCCAAAACTCAGGGAAAAAGGGACATCTTGGCTTATATATATGATATGATCACATGACTCCTGCCTTGAGCAAGGGGTTGGATTAGAAGACCTCCAAGGTCCCTTCCAGCCCTGATTCTTTACGGCCACAACCTTCCTCCTGCCTGCCTATCCCACCCTTATTTGGGCATCATTAGTCTCTCCATTATGGCTCACAATCCCACTAGATATATGAAGCGCTACCCTTGGCTTCTGAAGCCATGTCTACTTCTGTTGAAATGTTGATGACTCTGATCAGTTTTCCTCAGATCTGACGCCCTCCAGAAAGATAGGCGATGTACTCAAATCTGCACTTTTCAACTACTTGGAAGCACGGGGTGAAGGAAAACTACTCTGGTCTCAGTTCAAAGCCCAGATTCCAGAAACTGCTCTTCTGTTATTCCCAGTTTCAATACTCAGAAAAATACCATCAAGGTCCCTGGAAGTGGTGGTGAGGTTTCTAACCACCTCACGCTGTTCCCCAAATCTCCCTTCACTATGAGAGATTCACAAAGAGGTCCTTTTGGTCATATCCATCAGACCTATCCCAAGGAATTTATCTTGGACATCCCCAATATTATTGGAATTACTTACTGCGCAAAACTCTGGTCTTCTCAGCTCTTAGGTTCTGCTTCTATCATTTCTCCTAGGAACATTTGACTGGCATGTAGAAATTATGAACTACTTGTATGACTTGAGAGACTTACTGGTCCTTTCACAAGCAAACCTCCCAGCTGGGCCACACCCCTTTGCATACCTGGACAGCTAGTAGAAGCTTAGTTGCTGAGGTGAATTAAGTTACACTCTCTCTGGCACAGAAACTACTTGAAACACAACTTAAAATGCAGGAAGGGGTGGGCCACTTCTAAATGGCAAATTTCCTACATGGGTTAGCATACCACTTGAAAACAGATACTGTAGTGATCTGCAGATTTCACAAGCAGAGATTCTGTAATATAGAAATATATATATATATATATATATATATATATATATATATATATATATATATATATATATATATATATATATATATATATATATATATATATATATATATATATATGTACATACACATTGGAGAGCTGTACTCCCAGCACTTGTCTTAATCAGAATAAGGCGGGAAGGGATCTTGGAGGTCTTCTAGTCCAACCCCCTGCTCAAGCAGGATATCCTATACCATTTCAGACAAGTGGGTGTCCTGTCTCTTCTTAAAAATCTCCAGTGATGAAGCACCCACAACGTCTGAAGGCAAGTTAGTCAGCTGGTTAATTGTTGTCACTGCTAGGAAGTTTCTTCTTAACTCCAGGTTGGTTTTCTCCTTCATTAGTTTCCATCCATTGTTTCTTGTCTTGCCTCCTACACATCACAACACACCTGAAAATGCAGTCACAGTGCGTGGTGGGTTTTTTAATACATCCCATGGAGTTTGTGAAACAGGAAGCTATCACTTCAAATACAGTGTCCTGTACTTTGTATTAAATCATGGGATGACTAACCAAGGACAAAAGAACAGATCTTCTAGGTCAGGGGTCTTCAAACTCGGCCCTTTTATGACTCATGGACGTCAACTCCCAGAATTCCTCGGCTAACGTGCCTGGCTGAGGAATTCTGGGAGTTGAAGTCCATGTGTTATAAAAGGGCCGAGTTTGAAGACCCCTGTTCTAGGTTCTTCCTCTGCGGATGAAATTGACCAGTTCTATGAAGCCCTATAATACCTTATAGAACTAACACCAAAAAATGATGTCCTTATCATCATGGGGGATTGGAATGCTAAAGTAGGAAGCCAAAAGATAACCAGAATAACAGGCAAGTTTGGCCTTGGAGTACAAAATGAAGCAGGGCACAGGCTGATAGAATTTTGTCAAGAGAATACGATGGTCATAGCAAACACTCTTTTTCAACAACCCAAGAGACGGCTCTACACATGGACATCACCAGACGGTCAACACAGAAATCAGATTGACTATGTGCTCTGCAGCCAAAGATGGAGAAGCTCTATACAGTCAGTAAAAACAAGACCAGGAGCTGACTGTGGCTCAGACCATGAGCTTCTCGTTGCAAAATTTAGGCTTAAACTGAAGAAAGTAGGGAAAAGCACTAGGCCACTCAGGTATGAACTAAATCATATTCCTGACAAATATACAATAGAGGTGACAAATAGATTTAAGGAATTAGATCTGATGGACAGAGTGCCTGAAGAACTATGGACGGAGGTTCGCAACATTGTACAAGAAGTAGCAACTGAAGCCATCCCAAAGAAAAAGAAATGCAAGAAAGCAAAATGGCTGTCTGAGGAAGCTTTGCAAATACCTGAGGACAGGAGGGAAGTGAAAGGCAAGGGAGAAAAAGAAAGATACGCCCACTGAATGCAGAATTCCAGAGAATAGCTAGAAGAGTTAAGAATGCCTTCTTAAATGAACAGTGCAAAGAAATAAAAGAAAATAATAGAATAAGGAGGAGCAGAGATCTCTTCAAGAAAATTGGAGAGATGAAGGGAACATTTCATGCAAAAATGGGCATGACAAAGGACCAAAATGGCAGGGACCTAACAAAGGCAGAAGAGATTAAGAAGAAGTGGCAAAATTACATAGAAGAACTATACAAGAATGAGCTTAACTTCCCTGATAACCACGATGAGGTGGTCACTGACCTCGAGCCAGACATCCTAGAATGTGAAGTGAAGTTGGCCTTAGAAAAACTGAGCAACAACAAAGCTAGTGGAGGTGATCGTATTCCAACTGAGCTATTCAAAATCTTAAAAGACGATGCAGTAAATTGGGGCCTTTGAACTATGGTGCTGGAGAAGACTCCTGCGAGTCCCTTGGACTGCAAGGTGATCAAACCAGTCAGTCCTAGAGGAGATCAACCCTGACTGCTCTTTAGAAGGCCAGATCCTGAAGCTGAAACTCAAATACTTTGGCCACCTAATGAGAAGGAAAGACTCACAGGAGAAGAGCCTAATGCTGGGAAAGGTGGAGGGCAAGAGAAGAAGGGGACGACAGAGAATGAGGTGGCTGGATGGAGTCACTGAAGCAGTAGGCGTGAGCTTAAATGGACTCCAGAAGATGGTAAAGGACAGGAAGGCCTGGAGGAACATTGTCCATGGGGTCGCGATGGGTCGGACATGACTTTGCAACTAACAACAAAAACAAAAGAAAAAGTCTGCTTTTAGCAGAGACTTGATTTACATGCTGAAATCTCCAGATGTAATCTTTGCCTCTCTGCAATTGGAAATGTGCCGCAAAGAGCCATTTCCCAGCAGAGTAGGTATTAGAGACCTGGAGGGATAAGCAGTCTGACTTGCTTCTCCAGCCTTGGCATCTAATAATAGACTAATCTGGAAATAGCTGCATTACGAATAAACAGAATGGGAACTGTGCCTCTTTTATTACATTATAAAAATATTTTGTGTTTGTATTCATACTCAAAACTGAATGAGTGGAAACACCCGTGTGCTGAAGTGCCGAACAGCTAATCTTTTGTTACAGGATGAGAAGGAGCAGTTCTCCTTCATTTTATTTAGTGTGATGATTGTTGTGCATATCCAACCAGGAGCCCTACACAATGTACAATGGAGACTCTGGTTCAAGCAGGCCACTGCTCTTATCTGCCTAGCTGCAGGGCTGGATCTTCTACCTCAAACCATCCTTTGGCCTAGGCCGCAGGGGTAGGCAACCTTGGCTCTTTTATGACTCATGGACTTCAACTCCCAGAATTCCTGAGCCAGCATAGCTCAGCTTGGAAACCTCTCCCTTTCCCCTCAGCATGGCTGGCTCAGGAATTCTGGGAGTTGAAGTCCACGAGTCATAAAAAAGCCAAGGTTGCCTACCCCTAGGGATAAATAGCTATTGGTAGATGGCTCTTTCTGATCCATACCAAAGGAATTCATGTTTCTGTCTCTTCAGCTACTTGCTCCTTCCCCCCATCCCCAGACAATGGCCTTTCAGTATTCCTTAGTACAGAGGTGTCAAACTGCCAGCAATGGAAAAAAAAGTCACGATACCTTACGCTGCGAGTTTGACAATCCTGCCTTAGAACCTCATGACCATAAGATACAAAGGTCATCTCACCATTTCTCATAACAACTTGCTTGTCTGGCATCAGTGTCTATTGCATGTTATAAAAGAAGGCAGAAAGATCATTAAAAATCTCATTGACACAGCCAGGTGTTGTTTTTTTTCCCTTTTTATTATTTTTAAGGGAGCTATAAAAGAACTTTTGTGGGAAGAAGGACTGGAGACCACTCGGATTAATGAGAAATTTCAACAGCAACCTGGAAGAAGAAAACTATGCCAACAGCTCTAAAGGAAGCCTACCTTTCCGCGTGGCCTAAGTGAGGAAAGCTAATTTATGTCTGCTGCGTGCACCAATTCATCTTTATTGCAGAGGAAGAATAAGCCTATCTTCTGGAGTGTTGGCTATTTCTGCCAGCTTGGTGTCATCTGCAAATTTGATGAGTTCCCCATCTATCTATAGAAAAATGTGGGTTAGATAGCATCACCACCAGATGGATTCGTAGCTGGCTGACAGGCCGTACTCAGCGTGTGGTCCTCAATGGAACTGCATCTACATGGAAGGAAGTGTGTAGTGGGGTGCCCCAGGGCTCTGTTCTGGGCCCAGTGCTCTTCAACATCTTCATCAATGATTTGGATGAGGGGATAGATGGGGAACTCATCAAATTTGCAGATGACACCAAGCTGGCAGGAATAGCCAATACTCCAGAAGACAGGCTTAAGATACAGGAGGATCTGGACAGACTCAAACACTGGGCACTATCTAACAAAATAAAATTCAATTGTGAAAAAAGTAAGGTTCTACATTTAGGCAGGAAAAATCAAATGCACAGGTATAGTATAGGTGGTACCTTGCTCGATAGTAGTAACTGTGAGAGAGATCTTGGAGTCCTAGTGGACAATCACTTAAATATGAGCCAGCAGTGTGCTGCAGCTGCCAAAAAAGCCAACACAGTGCTAGGCTGTATTAAAAGAGGGATAGAATCAAGATCACGTGAAGTACTAATACCACTTTACAATGCCTTGGTAAGGCCACACCTGGAATACTGCATCCAGTTTTGGTCACCACGATGTAAAAAAGATGTTGAGACTCTAGAAAGTGTACAGAGAAGAGCAACAAAGATGATTGGGGGACTGGAGGCTAAAACATATAGGGAACGGTTGCTGGAATTGGGTATGTGTAGTTTAATGAAGAGAAGGGTGAGGGGTGACATGATAGCAGTGTCTCAGGGGCTGCCAGAAAGAAGAGGGAGCCAAGCTATTCTCCAAAGCACCTGAAAGCAAGACAAGAAGCAACGGATGGAAACTAGTCAAGGAGAGAAGCAACCTAGAACTAAGGAGAAACTTCCTGACAGTTAGAACAACTAACCAGTGGAACAACCTGCCTCCAGAAGTGGTGAATGCTCCAACACTGGAAGTTTTTAAGAAGAGACTGGACAGCCGTTTGTCTGAAATGGTATAGGGTTTCCTGCCTTAGCAGGGGGTTGGACTAGATGACCTCCAAGGTCCCTTCCAAATTATTATTATTATTATTATTATTATTATTATTATTATTATTATTATTATTATTATTATTATTATTATTATTATTATTAATCTCCTTGTCCAAATCATTGATGAAGATGTTGAAGAGCACTGGGTCCAGAACAGAGTCTTGGAGAACCCCACTGCATACTTCCTTCCATGTAAATTCAGTTCCATTGAGGAACCGGTCAGCCAGTTATGAACCCATCTGGTGGTGATGCTGTCTAACCCACATTTTTCTATCTTATCTAGTAGTAGGTTATTTCAAAAGTAAAAAAAAGTTAAAAGTCCTTAAACATATATTTAAATTTTCTTTCACTAAGTATTGCTGAAAACAAACCTAGTGCTGTAAAACTTGTTAACTTGAAGGTTCCTAATAACAGAAAGTTAACAAACAATGTCCAAAAGCGATTAGAAAAGGAAATATACAAATTCAGCCTCCTTTTACAAAGGAAGAAATCATAGTTTCATGGATATGGTTGTAGTATTTTTAAAGAGATCTGATACGAGAGATGGGAGACACAATAAATCTCACCAGACAGAACTTTTAGTAGGACTGGAAAAAAAATAATCTTTATAACCCAAAACGTTGCTGTATTTATTCTGGAGTTCAAACGTCTACATATTTCTGTACCCAGACTCTTAGCATAGGAGACATCTATATTAAATATGTAGTAAACCATCTTCAGTTTTAATTAGCCTATTATTTTAAAAATATGTAGCTTTTATTAAGTTGTTCCATATAACATTAACTAAGAATGCACTTCCTCGCATAGCAGAGTATTGACAGGGATTTTGAAAAAAACAAAAACAAATTCAGGGAAGCAAAATTTGCTGCCACTTTTTATTTTAAAATGATCGTACAATCTGTGTCCCTCCGAACCACTTAAAATTATTATTCAGCACTAATATTTGGGGAAATTAAAAATATTATATCAATCAAGGCCGACCAACCTTGGCAACTTTAAGAGTTGTGGACTTCAACTCCCAAGAATTCCACAGTCAATCGTGCCAGCAGTGGAATTCTGGGAGTTGAAGTCTACAGGTCTTAAGTTGCCAAGGTTGGACACCTCTGATATAAATGGACTCGTGTTCGTGAAAATACTGAATCTTTAGTTACCCCCACCTTTTAGGGTCTATCAATGGCCAAGGGCTGATAGCATAATATTGTAAGCCCCACCCCCAAGGAAGCTTTGGCTACTCTGCAGTTTTAACAAACACAAGATCTGTTCTGAAACCAAATTTGCCTGTTAAGTGATTGCTACCACCTTAAAGATGATTCCTTGCCCCTAAGCCGGGTCTGTCCAACTGGCAGTCTGTGGGCGGCACGCAGCCCTGAATAGCTAGTAATGCAGCCCCACAAGATCTTAAAAAATAAAGGAAGTTTGTTATTTATATATATCAGTCCTTGACATATAACAATTTGTTTAGTGATCGTTCAAAGTTACAATGGCACCAAAAAAGGTGACTTATGACTTGTTTTATCACACAACCGTTGCAGCATCCCCATGGTCACGGGATCGAACTTCGGATGCTTGGCAACTGGTTTGTGACAGTTACGTGTCCCCTGGGTCACGTGATCACCTGCAACCTTCTGAGAAGCAAAATCAATGGGGAAGCCAGATTCACTTAACAACTTGCGTCACTAACTTAACAACCGTGGCAAGAAAGGTCATAAAACGGGGCACAACTCATTGAACAACTGTCTAGCTTAGCAACAAAATTTGGGGCTGAATTGTGGTCGTAAGTCAAGGACTACTTGTATGCAGCCCAAGACAATTCAGATGAGCCAAAAGGTGGACACAAACTGCTCTAAATCTTGCAATAAGGCACATACATGCCAATAAAAAGAAAAATGCAAAAGCCAAGCCTCTTGGCTTCTGGGAACTGGAAATGGGAGGATGCCATCTCTGTCATGCCCAGAGGGATGTCAAACTGTCATGAGTCATTCCTGGCCAGGGGCCACACCTAGCTGTGACATCTTGGCTGTTCTTGAAATGTGTCCAGAAAAGGAAGTGAATAAGGAAGGATGGGGCCAACCCTAACCACTAATTTTAGACCTAGAACGAGCTTTAAGAGGTCACTGAGTCATCTCTAAATCAGCTTCCAGTCTAACAAATTGTCTTGTAATTGTCCCGAGGGTGAAGGGACAAGGGCTGCGCTATATTAAGCCAGAAGGCTTAACGCACAACAAACAAATTAGAGAAGCCTCTTTCGAGTTGGGTTCAGGTCAAGGCCACGAAATCTTCAGATGTGGAGAAGGTGGGATGGATTTATAGTACTGTATACCAATAACAATCAAAACTATGTTGGGAAGACCTCCTGAGGCCTTGAAAGGAAGAATCTCAATATTAGGAGCAACTATGGCCACAGCTATGTAGCACATCCAAGCAACGATCTTCTTCAACGGCAACTCCAGAGTTACCACATGCCGAAAATACCTCTGACTATGGAGTCTCTGTAGAACCACTAATAGGTGTGTCCTCCAGGGTTTTTATCTAACTCGGGTGGGCAATTATGGCAACTCTGACTTGTGGACTCCAATTCCCAGAATTCCTGAGCCAGCATGGCTGGCTCAGGAATTCTGGAACTTGGGAGTCCATAGGTTGTAAAATGGCCCTAACTGCCCACCCTGATCTAACTCAATTTTAACCCTCTACCTTTTCAGAAATTGAAGTCCAACACAACTGCACATGGCTGAGGAAGGACCACCTACCTACAGCTCTCTGGTATCCCTACTTTCAGGCAGGTATTACGTAACTGATGGGAGAAAAGACAGCATTCAGACACCAATTTTTAAATTTTGTTTATTATATTCAAACACGGTCATTTCGATTCCCGGTTCTTTAAAACAATGGCAGCTGCGCTGCTGAATAAACAAGTACAATATAGAGACTTCTTTGGAAAAAAAAATACTCATGCGATATTGCACATTTAAGTTTCTCTGCATTTTTCTTCTGGTTTTTGTTGGCAATGCAGCCATATAGAAAATACTTCTGTTATGTACAGGTATTTATGGAGGGAGGTGTGGGGGGAGTCCCTGGACGAGGGCAGGTGGAGGGAAAAAAAGTGGGGAATCGGAAGAAGGGGCCATGGCAGAAAAGGAAGGGATTATTTATTTTGGCAAAGGAATCTTGGCTCATGATAGCGCAGGAAAAACACACACACGCACGCACGCACACACACACAAACAGGTTTTTCAGGGTTGTACTTTGGACCCGTTTTTTTCCTCTTGGAATTACTTCTAGCCCTCAGTTTCACTTTGAAGTACTTCTAGCCCTCAGTTTCAACATTGAAAAGTATTGGATTGCATGCGTGCAGGAAGCAAAATATGGGACAGCCGCTAAGCTGGAGCTCCAGATTACTTCTGGGAGACAAATGGTGCCCAGGGAGCTAGAAAAATGAAAGGTCAAGGAGGCACAGCTCCTGGAGAAGCAGGAGTGAAGGCTGGCAACTTAGGTAACCGTGTCAAGTGTGGGCTTTGGCTATGGCCTCGCTTATTGGCTTCAAACCTCACGGTGACAGTGCCAGCATCATCACCAAGCTGGGTGGTTGGCAGAAGGCTGTGGTCCAAACGGCGGGAGGAAGGAAGGAAGGAAGGAAGGAAGGAAGGAAGGAAGGAAGGAAGGAAGGAAGGCAGGCAGGAAGGAAGGAAGGAAGGAAGGAAGGAAGGAAGGAAGGAAGGAAGGAAGGAAGGAAGGAAGGAAGAGGCAGGTTTCCTTTGGCCTGAGTTAGGTGCACTTCTGGAAAAAAAAATCCACCTAACTTTATGGACATTCAAAGACCAGAGAGGGGACAACGCAATCTTTGCACCCGAGGGTTAAGGTGCAAAGAGAAAAGAGCAGAACCTCCACGGCGCTGCTGCCTCTCTCACCCCGCCATTGACATTCGTCGTCATCCTCACAGCTAATCAGGCACGACTCCCAAGCCTCCCCTTGTGAGTGACCAAGGGATCTCTCACAGCTTGGCCCCGGCCGAGACTGCCGTGGATCGCTGCTGCAATCCGTCTGCTCACTTCCTTTTAGCTCGGCAAAGACCAGAGGCCACCCTCCATCCCATCCATTAATGCTTGCCGGCCTCTGGCGGCATTTGCTAGTCAGGATGCGTGCCGCCGACGGAAGAACGCTGGGACTCGCGACCCGAGACGTTTCTTCCACCCAACGGCATGGCCACTGCTGGGTAACCTGTCTCTTGGGCCGGCAAGCTTAACCGTAAGGACCTGGTTTGTCAAGAAGGCCTGTTAATAATCCCATTTCCCCACAGCAACAATGCTGGCCACCCCGCTCCTAAGGGTTCCCAGAAAGACTGGTTCCTATCATCCCTGTGCCCCTTGTTCCCTGGAGGAAAAGCAGCAAAGAGCATCACTGAAGGAAGCCACAAAATAAATACTGTCTCTGGGAAGGGGAAAGGGCTGGGGGGAGGAGAAGCAGGCGTCGAGACAAACTTCTGGGGAAAACAAATCGTTGGTGGGGCCTATGCGGCCAAGCCTCAGAACAGCCCGCGTCTGGAGTGTCTGGGTGGTGAGAGGAAGGGGACCAACCCTATCCTCCATGTATTTCTCCTGTCCCTGCTCAGGATATCTTGGTACATGTCGTGGCGGCGGCGGTGGTGGGGTGTGTGGAGGAAGGTCCCTGCTTCAGACAGAAGCCGGGGGACAGTGACAGCAAATGGTGGTCACTTGGAGAGCTTGCTGATCACACGGATAAGAGCGGCGTTTTCGTCTTTAAGACGCTGGTTGTCGGCCTTCAGATCTGACAGAGCCTGTGAGGGGAAAGGCAGATACAAAGTCAAACGCCCAAAGGCACCTCTTTCGGCTACAGGTAGTCCTCGACTTACAACCATTCGTTTAATGACTGACAACAGCAGTGAAATAAGTGACTCGGGACTTGCTCTTCACACTTACAACCGTCGCAGCATCCCCGCGGTTGCGTGACCGAAATTCACATGGCAACTGGCGTGTCTTTTATGAGGGTTAAAAGGAAGGTGGGAATCACGTGCTGGTCACCCTTTTGCAACTTTCTGACCAGCCAAGTCAGCGGGGGAAGCTAGACGTTGGTTCACTTAACAACCGTCATGCTAAATGAAGAACTGAAGCGATTCACTTAACTGGGGGAAGAAAGGTCTGAAAATGGGGCAAAGCTCACTTAATGACCGTCCTGTTTAGCAACAGAGATTCTCGGCTCAATTGTGGTCGTAAGCCGAGGACTACCTGTATTGCAAACCTACTTCCTCCCCGCCACCTCCTCCTCCTTCCTTGCTCCCAGCCAGAGGAGCGGCTCCCTTCAGCAAGAGAAGAGTCACCTTCAATTCTTCCTCCAGCTCAGCGGCTTTCCTTTCCAATGCTCGACGCTCCTGGTTTGGGGAGAGATGGAAGGTGGGACAAAGAGATGGAAGTAAGAGGGGATGCAGGAAAGGAATCCTAAGCATGCAATTCTGCTGAGTGGGGAGAAATCAACCTCTGTAGAATAAAACTGGGTAAGTTTAATGTTGTGCCGTTTAGAATTCCTACAGGCCACACATACTGGTCAAGGAACTGCTCTCCTTCGAGGGGAGATGCAAATAACCTAGATTAGACATGTCAAACACAAGGCCCCGGGGGGGGGGGATCCAGCCCGCGAAGTGGTTTCATGTGGCCCGCGAAGCCATCCTGGAAACAGTGAGGGAATGGCCCCCATTGCCTTGGCCCTGGCCCAGAGACCCTCCTTCTGCCAGAGACCCTCAGATCTGTCCCACTCCTGCCCGGGCCCCCATAGGCACCCTTGATGCGAACGATGTAGAGCTGGCCATGCCCACCCAGTAGGCCATACACACTCTGGCCACGCCCACCCAGTAGGCCCCGCCCACCCTGGCCATACCCACCCAGCCCCCCTGAGGGCAACCGCAATGCCAATGTGGCCCTGAGTGAAATTGAGTTTGACACCCCTGATTCCTAGATTAAAAGCGTACACTCTTTCCTTGAAACCCCAACCTTCAGAACGGGTAAAAATGCCCAGTCAGTTACTGTCCTTTCCTCAACAGCATAGTTGCCTCACTGACAGGCTTCTCCCCAAAGGTGGCATCAAACTGTTTGATCGGTCAGTTCTGGCAAGGCAGGAGAGGGGAAGGAATAGGGAGGGAGGGAGGGAGGAACAAATACTTACAAATCTCTCTAGTTCTAGAAGAGCCGGTCGTTCAGCAAAGCGCTCCTGCCTCTGGCCGAACCAAAAAAAAAAAAAAAAAAAGACTCAAAATCATTTCTGTGCTTTACTTTTTAAACATTTATGTCCCTCCCCCTTGCAGATCTGAAGACAGGGTACGACTGGTAAAATAATAATAAACCATACAATACAGCAATACGCAACCTAGGGAATGGACCGAGATGCCCTATGCACGGTTACCCATGCCCCCGTCAATTCTCGTCTGGATTACTGCAATGCTCTTTACATGGGGCTGCCCTTGAAGAGCACCCGGAGGCTTCAGCTGGTGCAGAATGTGGCCGCGCGGGTGCTTATGGGAGTATCTCGGTACTTCCATGTTACACCACTCCTGCGCAAGCTGCATTGGCTTCCGGTTGCCCTCCGGGTGCGATTCAAGGTGATGATAATCACCTTTAAAGCCCTACATGGCTTAGGCCCGGGGTACTTGCGAGACCACCTGCTGCCATTGTCAACCTCCCATTGCCCGGTTCGCTCCCACAGAGTTGGCCTCCTAAGGGTGCCGTCGGCCAGACAATGCCGGCTGGCGACCCCCAGGGGGAGAGCCTTCTCTGTGGGTGCGCCGACCCTCTGGAATGAACTGCCCCCGGAGCTGCGGATGGACCCTGACCTTTGGTCCTTCCGCCGTGACCTGAAGACCTGGTGGTTCCAACAAGCGGGCCTGGACTGACTACGGTTTTAATTAGCTTTTTACTGGTTTTTAAATTGTCATATAATTACTGTATTTATTGTTAAATTTTCTATTTTATGTTTTTAATTTTTATTGTTGTGCGCCGCCCTGAGTCCTTAGGGAGAAGGGCGGCATATAAATTTAAATAGATAGATAGATAGATAGATAGATAGATAGATAGATAGATAGATAGATAGATAGATAGATAGATAAGACAGGAACGTGAACCTCAGGGACAGAAGTGGTTTATCATTGAGGCTGGGGGGGTGGGGGCATCGCTGAAAATCCAGACATGTGCCTCATCTGAAGATCACACTCTACAAGCGAGTTCACAGATGGAAAGGCTGGATTAATGTCGCCTGGACTAGGAGGAGGGCTACGCATCCATTTCTAGCAAACCATTTTATATCTGTCGGTTCTTAAGTCAATTCCTTAAGATACCCACAGGTGAGCCAGAATTGCAAACACTGGGAGAAACAGCAGTCAATCAAGACTACTCAGTACAGTTACTGAGACTTTTTTAAAAAATAATTCATTCCAGATTAATTGCAAAGATGGAAATCTAAAGCAAATATACGCTAAAGCTATGTATTTTATTTATTTGTTAACTTTATAGCTGACCTTTCATTCTGGAGGTCAAATAACGTAATGGCCTGTAAGAATGATGGGCGGGGGAGGGGGAGAGGAGATGCTGCCTAGGGAGTAGTTAGATAAGAGGGAGCATAGCCCACAGCTGCACAGTGGGTAGAGCAAGAAGCTGAAAAGGGACCCTCCTTGTGTTACTAAACGTGACCACGGGACAACTGTACTTTCAGACTTGCACGAGATTTTGTTAACGGAGCTTTTCAATTAAGTGATATCAGATTATCTGGCCTGTTTCCTTTCTGGTCTACCTGGTAGGCTGAAAAGGAGGCATATACGGCAGGGCTTTTCAACCAGTGGTACGGGTACCACCTGTGGTACATTGGCACCTGGCAGGTGGTACGCGACCATCCTAGAAAAATGGTAGCGGGGGGAGGGAAGGAGCTGAACCGGTGGCAGCACCGCACAAGCCTGAGTGAGAGATGGCTGGAGTTGCAGGGCTGTCAGGGCTCAGGGGAAGCGCCAGGATCAGTGCCAGGCTCCAACTGGAGCTCGGCGCTGATCCTGGTGCTTCTGAGCCCAGAAGAAGCGCCGATCAGCTGGAATGTTGCAGCATCTCCAGGGTCTTGTGATTTACATTCAGATGCTTGGCAACTGATTTATGACGGTCACAGTGTCCCAGGGCCATGTGAAGTGACCAAAACCTGCTGCAACCACCCAGCAAATGGGGGGGGGGGAGAGAATAAAAACCAAACATACCCCCACCCCACCCCCACTGCCAATCCTCAGCAGAAATGCTCACAACAACCTCGGACAGGAGGAATATTGCCACCAGGTGGGCAGGCAGGTGTTTTGCTCGGCTGTGGCTTGGGGGGGCACTTTTTCAGTGCCATTGTAACTTCGAACAGTCACTAAGCGAACTGTTGTAAGTCGAGGACTACCTGTACTTCATTACTTTTTTCCTTTTTTTTGTCATCAAGTTTTTGACACCTTGCTAGGCAACTGATGGTACTCGGATGTTGCCATATCCTAAAAGTGGTACAATGGGTGAAAAGGTTGAAAAGCCCTGATATACGGTGTTCCCTCCTCCCATTTTTTGCCCACAACAGCCCTAAGAGGTAGACAGCAAGACATTGTGAGTTCAAGCTTTGCCTTCCTTAGCCGTGAAAGCCAGCTGGATGACTTTGGGCTAGTCACTCTCTCTCTCAAGTCTAACTTACTTCGGAGGGTTATTGTGGTGGGGCAAATAGGGAGGAAGGTGTGTTGTGCATGTTCGCAGCCTTGAGTTATTTCTACAAATAATAAAGGTGGGATATAAATAAAGTAAAATAACTGGCCCGGATACGTAGAGAACGTCTGTTGCGTAGGGTGGACCCGAGTATCCCCTGCTCCTGATCCTAGATCTTAAGCACATCGCCCCACATTCTGTATCCCAGATTTTGGCTCTACGTTCTCTCCAATCTTCACCAGCGTTGCCTGCTAAGGCTCTCAGTCCCAATACGCCTCTTCGGTCCTCCCCTTCCCCCTTCCATCCAGCTCCCCCACGAAGGGACCCGCCTTGCCCTGCCCCCCTACGTACCTGGGTCACTCTTTCCAGCTCCAGCTTAATCTGCGTGAGTTGGAGCTGCGCCTCCTGCAACTGTTCCTTCAGCTTTTCATTCTCAATCAAGAGATCTTCATACAGCTTAGAGACGCACGCGGGAGGGTGGAAGGAAAAGAAAAAGGAGGCAATGAGAAAGATGAGCCAAGTGCAAGATACGCCCCCTCCCCTTCCTTTGCAGCTGCTTTTTTTTTTTTGCCTGCCCCGGTGAGGACAAAACCCTCCTTCTCCAAGCACTAACTTTCTTGTAATAACTGTCCGGTTCTTCTCTGCAGCCCGAAGGCGCGCTGTTCCCTCTCTGGCAGCCCGGAGGGGCCGTCCGGTTTGGCAGAAGGCTGTTTAAGTGATCGCTGAAAAGAAGCAGCAGAAGGAGGTGGTGAGCACTGCCCTCTGCTGGCTCCTTTGCATGATGCAATAATAATAATAATAATAGTAATAGTAATAGTAATAATAATAATAATAATAATAATAATAATAATAATAATAATAATAATAATAATAATAATAATAATAATAATACAACAAAACAACCATCATCATCATCATCGTACAGTTGATTGATATCGCTGTACCAGGAGATGCCAGAGTCGAAGAAAAAGAACTGGGAAAAATTACGAAATACTGCGACCTGCCCATCGAAACTGCGCGATTATGGATGAAATGCGTAACAGTGATGCTACCCATTGTCATCGGGGCACTGGGAACTAGGTCCAAAAACTTTGCAAAACGCATCAAGAAACTGCAGCTTCCTGCAGTAATAACTCCAGCAAAGCGACAAAAAACTGCGCTACTCGGAACATCTTACATTTTAAGGAGGTACCTGGGGTTGATACCTAGGATGCGGGCAGCACCCCGTGTCAACCATCAGTGCCAGTCAACTTGAGTGTTCAGTTGACTTGAGTTTCATGTTTAATGAATAAAAGTTATAACAACAACAACAATTTAGGTAGGCACGATATTAACTTGGAGAAAAAGATTGGAAAGGAAAACATAAAAGACCAGTGGTGCTTTAGCAAAACAACAACAACAAGTGCCGGTTTCATGTGTTAATGCAGAAATGGGGTTTCTTCCAGCCTGGGACGAGGCTGCTGAGATTGTAGCCAATGGCAAACCTAACATTGCTGGAATAAAACAGGCTTCAGGAGGGACAAAATGGAAGAAGCATTGTGAAGGGGGAAGGGCGGGGAGGGTTAGGGTTAGACTGAAGAAGTTACTTGGAGAAGCAGTGAAGCATTTCAGACCAACAAGAAAAGAAGTCCTGGTGCTGTGACACAATTTCCAGAAAGTGCAATCACGTGTAGGCAGCCCTGGACTGTGTAGTTGCCCAAGCCTCCCTCGGAGGCTAAAATGCTTGATCCGTGTTGTGTATCTGGATGCGTTGAGAGAGAGCGCATTGTTAAAAGCACTCATTTCACTATGGAATTCCCCCCCCACACACAATGCTTCTTCCACTTTGTCCCCTCCTGAAGCTTGTTTCATTCCAGCAATGTTAGGTTTGTCATTGGCTACAATCTCAGCAGCCTCGTCCCAGGCTAGAAAAAAACCATTTCTTCCAGACTCAACTTCCAGACAACTCTATCTGGATGACTGAGAATCTTTTATCCATATAGTGATCACAGTTCGTTGCTCCACTACAGGGCAATGACGGTGAATCTTTCACACGTGGATCACGGGTCACACGCCATGTCAATTTTGGTGACATGCCAGGCCTCTAGACCAGGGGTCTTCAATCCCCGGTCCATGCACCGGTACTGGGCCGCGGCATGCCAGCAACCGGTCCGCACAAACAAGCAAAGCCCCATCCATGGGATGCAGGCAGCACACAAAACCACGCACTCTCTGGTCCATGGAAAAACTTTTCTCCGTGGCACTGGTCCCTGGTGCTCAAAAGGTTGGGGACCTCTGCTCTCTGGAAGTTGTGCAAGAGGGCCTTGCTCTCACACGGCCTCTGGAGCCTCTGAAAAGCATGCGAGAACGGATGTAATTTCCCCGCTTTTTGGAAGATAAAGGTAAAGGTTCCCCCGCACATGTGTGCTAGTCGTTTCCAACTCTAGGGGCCGGTGCTCATCTCTGTTTCAAAGCCGAAGAGCCAGCGCTTGTCTGAGGACGTCTCCGTGGTCATGTGGCCGGCATGACTAGACGCCAAAGGTGCACAGAACGCTGTTACCTTCCCACTGTAGTGGTCCCTATTTTTCTACTTGCATTTTTACGTGCTTTCGAACTGCTAGGTTGGCAGAAGCTGGGACGAGTAACAGACGCTCACTCTGCTACGCGGCACTTGGGATTCGACCCGCCAAACTGCCGACCTTCTGATCGACAAGCTCAGCGTCCTAACCCACTGAGCCACTGCGTCCCTACAAGGCCACAAAATACAAGATACAAGGCCACAAAAGAGCCTTTTCTGAAATGTCCAGGCTTCGTGCAATCCAGAGCTGCCTTGGATAGGCGTTTTGAAAAATATTTATAATGACATGTATTTATTTACTAAATAATAAATGTAAATAATTTATTACTTTGATATGAGTTCTCTTTTGTCCAGGGGTGTCTCTCTCTCTCTCTCTCTCTCTCTCTCTGTGTGTGTGTGTGAGAGAGAGAGAGAGAGGGAGGGAGGGAGGGAGGGAGAGAAGGGAAGAGGGAAAGAGGGAGAGGGAAAGGGAGGGAGGGGGGGAGGGAGGGAGGGAGAGAGAGGGGGGGAGGGGGAGAGAGGGAGGGAGAGAGGGAAAGAGGGAGAGGGAAAGGGAGGGAGAGGAAGGGAGGGGGAGAGAGGGAGAGAGAAAGGGAGGGAGAGAGGGGGAGAGGGAAAGGGAAGGAGGGACAGGAAGAGGGAGGGGAAGAGGAAAAGAGGGAGAGGGAGGGAGGGAGGGAGAGGGAGGGGGAAAGAGGGAGAGAGACAGGGAGGAAGGGGGAGGGAAAGAGGGAGAGGGAGGGAGGGGGAGAGAAAGAAAGGGAGGGAGAGGGAGAGAGGGAGAGAGGGAAAGAGGGAGGGAAAGGGAGAGGAAAAGAGGGAGAGAGAGGGAGGGAGAGGGGGACAGGGAAAGAGGGAGGAGAGGGAAAGGGAGGGAGGGAGAGGGGGAGAGAGGAAGGGAGGGAGAGGGAGGGAGAGGGAGAGAGAGAAGGAGAGAGGAAAGGGGGAGAGGGAGAGGGAAAGGGAGGGAGAGGGGGAGAGGAAAAGAGGGAGAGGGAGGAAGGGAGAGGGGGAGAGAGGGGGGAGAGAGGGAGAAGGAGAGGGAGAGAGGCCAGCAGAGTCACGTAGGCGTTTTCTGAATTTGTGACATGCTCAGCCCATATAGAGGAATCTACCTGCTATGTACAGATGGATCTTCATTGTGGACTTGCTCAGTGTCTTCGTCTTCCTCCCCCTAGAAGCAGGAGGAAGAAAAAATGCGGTTGACAGGTTCTCACCATCAACGTGGGTGCACGTAAAAGGCATCCGCCACCTTCTCTGTAACCTCCTATCTGTGTCCTGAACTCCGCCCTCCCTCCAGTGCACCAGCCCGCTCTTCTGCTGCCCTTCTCCTTCACCTCTGAGTTTCCTCCCAGACCGGTGATGCGCCTCTCTCGCCGGCCTTTCCTGCGGTCTCGGATAGCCAGTCTGTTCCGAAGGTCTGTATCCAGCTCAGAGC